>NC_086077.1:7223636-7548863 GCF_948474715.1 Cydia amplana | reverse complement strand
CCGGCTTCTAAAGTGGAGTCCAGACGAGACCATTTTACACCAATCTAATGAAATTTTCCGATCGAATCAGGCCGTGCGGACGCAAACGCCAATTTGATTCCCCGACCAAATCAACAGGGCTATAACCGCGAAAATCGAAGTTCGCAAACTGCGGGCATCTGTCTCTGTTACTCTAATTACGCCTTCATTGGAGTAAAAGAGAAAGATCCCCGCAATTTGCGAATTTCGGTTTTTGCGGTAGCCCCCCAGGTGCGGACCCAAAAATGCCAATTTTCCAAGTTAGTATCTATGGAATGCAAATTGGTGATTATATTGTGTACGTGTGGACGATAGATGAGATTGGCGCCAATTATTTTCCTGATCAAATCGGTCGATTTGCCCAGCTCGTCTGGACTCTACTTTATACCGCAAAAATAAAATCGACAATCGAAAGTTTATTATCGTATTGCTCAAACTCGCAAGAGCGATAGAGAGTCATATAACGCAATCGTGCTTCGATTTTACCGGTAGGCCCTTTGTAACCCGTCCGATCCCACGACCCGAAAACTAATTTTGTCGTTGTCTCCCAGTATGGCTCACATATGAGCCGTGGGAGTTGAAGTGGGAGGTTTTGAAATTCGTGGGAAATCTGGAAAATTTATTTACGGCTCATATTTGAGCCCTTGGGATAGGACTGTGTTTTTATTTCAGGGCTCCATAGACATTTTAAAAAATTGCATGCGATTTGCACCTACTTTCGATAAGTACAGTGCATTTTCCGTGCGTCTATGCCCAGCCTTAAAAGTGATTACATACTATCATACGGTACGATAGCGTGTTATTACTATAAAGGGTAGATGTACAGTCCGACAAGAAATTGTAGAAATTAAAAAGTGCAGCAACACTGTAGTGCCGTCCCTTTCAAATCAATCTAATAAAAATGGGACGACACGACACTACAATATTGCCACTTTATAATTTCTACAATTTCTTGTCGGGCTATAGTAGCACCTAATCCGGCTATGTGTGCAGCCCTTATATAGATAGTTGAAATTGGTAGAAACAGAGGGCCTACCGTAAAACTCGAAATCGATATTTTTTTTTATCTGTCTCTCTATCACTCTTGCGAGTTTGAGCGACAGAGAGATAAATAACAACATTTCGCCTCATCAAACCCTAGGTCATCACTAGGCTTTCATCTTTCATCTGCAAATGACAGTGTCACTGTCACTGTCAATTGTTTCAATGTCAAACGTCAAACGCAGCTAGTTGTGTGATGTCATGGGAGTGGCGGAAGTGAAACATGAGAAGGAAAATTAAAACTGCGGAAAATTGCTAGATTAGTTTAGTACGTAAGTGCAGTGAGGTACACGCGTAGTGCGGTTATATTGTGTGGTTGCGATGATTAAATGCGTGCATTTAACTTATTAAAAATGTATTTTCCGCAAATAAAAGATTTTCTTACAGAAACCGTAGTGTAGGAAAATCTCAGTATGAATTTCTATTTATTAATTTGAGAGGTAAGTGAATATAATATTGGGGTATTGCTATTGTCTATTATTATTTCAGGCACAAATTTCAAGTAATAAAATCCAATAATAAGAGTTCATTCAGCCAATTGAAAAATAACTTAGTACTATGTTTTATTTATTGCTTACTGCATATATTTCTTTAGGTCTAATTTACTTTTTATTAGCCCTATAGAATTAGATTAATTATATTTTTACTTTTACATGAGTGCACATAGCCTAGCAATATTTTTCTAATTGAAACAAATGACTAGTACTTGTTATTTTTTTAATTTATTCCACTTTATTTAAGGCACAGAAATTGGAGGTAATGGGGGCATTTCAAAAATTAAAACTTTTGGTATGGAAGAACTTCCTGCTCCAGAAGAGACATAAATTTCAAACATTGTTTGAAATTGCTTCACCTGTGATATTTTCACTATTTTTAATTTTAATAAGATGTCTCGTGGATCCAAAAGAAAAACCGGAAATACCTTATCCACCATTTCAACCAATGTATTATAATGCTAGTGGAAGAGACATGTAAGTATTCTGAGAAAAATAATATATTGCTTAATACTAGGAAATACTAATTACTGTGTAAAAACATGAGTATTTTTTTATATTTTTGCATTGAAAGGATATTCAATAATAATAACAAAAAAATACCTATTTATACTTGGTCAACCAGATCTTGACAGTAGAAAAAGGCGGCAAATTTGAAAAATGTAGGCGCGAAGGGATATCGTTCTATAGAACATTTGAATTTCGCGCCTTTTTTTACTGACAAGATTTGGTTGACCAGCTATATATTGCTTAATACTAGGACAGCGGTTCTCAATCTTTTTTTTGACGGAACCCTTTTGGAAAGCAAAATACTTGATGGAACCCTACACTAAAACAATAGTTTTTAGAAGTGTATTTTTTTATTAATAAGCATAATTCGAAATTCTTGTGGAACCCCTGCAGGGTTGTCGCGGAACCCTAGGGTTCCGCGGGACACACTTTGAGTATGGCTGTACTAGGAAATACTGATTACTGTGTAAAAACAGGAGTATTTTTTTCTATTTTAGCATTAAAAGGATATTCAATAATGATAACAAAAAAGTACCTATTCATATATAGTATACTCTCTTAGTGACTGATTATTTTCCTATAGTTTGAAAGGTTCTTATTTATGGCTTTCCATTTTAAAAGAAACCTTAAGGTAACTGCATAAGGCACCTTTTAATCTGGAAAGCCACATATAATACATTTTTAACCAGATAATAAACAAACCATTTGTATAGCAATCTAGGTTAATATTAGTAGTTGAGAATTGGCAGATGGTTTCAATGCTTTCCTACTTTAAAAAGCAATAACTCTAGTATTTATGTTATTGGAGTATTTCCAATAACATTAAAAATTTAAAATAAAATTAGTAGAAATTATCTTGAATTTGTTTATTATTAACTGAGAGGGTTACTCTTTTTAAACACCCTGTATATAATCATCATCTGTACAATCTCTGAACTCTTACTTAATATAAAATCATAGTTACTCTGAACAATCTCTTACCTTTTCACATGTAATTTGCTAGTAGTAGAAACAAGATATATACCTATGTGGACATTTTCACTTAAAAGTGTACAAATTTTCGAAAATTCATCAACTGTTGGGTTATTTCTACTCAGAATCACGAGGAGTATCGATTTATAAAGAAAAAAAACGTGACCCAAAAAAATTCAGTTATGTAACGCCTTTTTACTTTTTTACATACATTTTGTATGGACCGTTACAAAACTGACACCCAAAATTTGTATGAAAAACTGGGGACACTATTTTTTTGGTCACTCAATAGTACCCGTGATTCTGAGTCTAAAAACCCAAAAGTTGATGGTTTTTTTGGAAAAAAGTAAATGGTAAGTACCATTTTTTCTGAAAACCCCCATGTACATGCTTTTTTCAAAGTTACAGTTCAAATATTTTTCCCCAGTGGTAATATCACAACAGTAAAACAACAAGGCACCCTAGCATTTTCACCTGAAGGTGCATTACCCAGGAAAGCCCTAAAGGATGCCCTAGAATTTGTAGCAATGGAGAACCTTAGTGGTCTACTGGCCCTTCTCTTTGATCCTAAAATGCTGCCAGAACCCAAGGGATTTAAGGATGCTAAAAGTATGGAGATAGCTCTAACCCAGCCAAATGCCATGAAATCTATTCTTACTGGAGTACAATTTGAGGATAAAATGGCCAGTAAGTATACACATATTTGCTTTCGTATTTTTTTTATTCACTTATATGCTCAGTAGGTATTTTACAACATAGTTTTCCCAAATGGGTTGGAATTAATCCATTTCTCAAGATCGAAATAATGTAATAAAAAACCCAAATCCAATAAGACGCATATGGTGAAAATATTCGTTGTCCTCGGGTGTAGTCTCGGTAGCTCAGTTGGCAGAGCACGGGCTAGTGATCGAGTGTTGCGATTTCGAGGCTCACCCGAGACTGAATTTTTCCACTTTTAATTCTTCTTCTTCTTCTTTTATTTTATGGCGGTCTGGCCAAACAAGTTGGCACAAATTTGCCTAATTTTCTGGTAACCAAAAACGTTTTGATGCTTTATCCTAAAACCTGTAACACACCTGTCTACGCGCCTGGAATCGTTGTCGAGAAAAACTACCCACATCAAGTAGTACTTACTGTGCGAATGAGAAGGAATTTGCTATCTAGCCCACATTTGTATCATTCTGCCGTATCGTATCTCCGACGCGTATCGTGATCGTTATTGCAGACGCAAAAAAATCGTGATCATGCTGCGTGATTTTGGGTCTAGGTACACTACAACTAGTATAGCGATCACGAAACGCGACCCGATAAGGTAAAATGATACAAATATGTGGACTCAGCTTTACGAGACTTGCGAGTTGACATGCAGATATTACAAGTTTGCAAGAAACGCTACGCTTCACTCGGTCGCTCTACACTTCGAATACAAAACGGAACTGCCGTAATGACAACCATTTTCGACTTTTTGTTCTAGCATAGCATAAAGCATCAGAACGGTCATTAGTCTCAGACAATACGACCTCATAAAGAAATTGGACGGAGTTATGCACAAACGTTCCAACCCACAACCATTTGTCATTAAATTATAGACCTTATGTCAAAAACAATAGTTATTCATTTCAATTCCATTTTATTGTGTAAGTATTCCACTGATGTGGTGCATTCACAATCATTCACAAACCAGCATTAATTAAACTGTATCTTTCAGACGCCACTAAATGGCCCGAGAATGTCGTGATCACGATTCGATTCCCCGCCACGATGAGGACGCCGATGGTCGACAACCCTATTAGGCTCAGTTGGAGGACGAATCTCTTGTTCCCTTTGATCACAAAACCTGGCCCGCGAGACCCTGACGACAAATATGGCGGAAAAACACCAGGTATTTGGTTTTACATCACAGATTTTTCTTTTTTTTTAATCAGGTCAGGACTTAAGATGCGAAGTCCGTTACAACTATCAAATCCGCGATCCGCGGCATCTGCGGTTTGATGTATGCAAGTTTAATGAAAAAGAAAGCCTTACTCGCACGATAATAGAGTCTGATTTATATAGTCACGCATCATGAGTATAATTAGAAAACAGGTTTACTAATTTTAAATATCAACTGAGACATGGACAGTATGGATACCTACTACGTGGACAATAGGTATTATTTAAAAAAATTATCTTACCTACTAAAGTCGAATATGAGTGTTGCGAACCATTTTAAATTAATTATGAATTATGAGGCTTCGTGATACCTGCTTGATGAAGAACTACGCTGTAATATTTATGTAGATGAAAACCGAGTCGGACTCACACCCCATCACGCCAAGGGTTCAGTAGGTAATCACATTTTCTACAAATTTCACCGTTTACCATTTCAATTTGCAAAGGCGGTGCTAAATATTAGTAAGTAAGTAATCATTTATTGTCAGATTGTGCATGTCAGTTTACAGATTTTACAAAATTATTAGATTGGTGAGTGTCACCATCAACCGGTTTACGGTATACTTACAATACCGGTACGGTATTAGTACTTATCCGAACAAGTGCTTCTTTATTATTAAATTCTAAGCTTTGGGGGCAATTTTTCCAAGGCTAACCTGCTAAATACACTCTTTTGACTCTCTTTTGATTTTTTTCTCTTTTTTGATTGGTCTAGTAATATCGAAGCATTCGCAGCAAATGTGCAACAATTTTTATTATTAACGTGTACCATTCCGTGTTATAATAGAATTTTTCTTCTTGTTTTTGTCCCTTTTTTAGGGTTCCGTAGCCAAATGGCAAAAAACGGAACCCTTATAGATTCGTCATGTCTGTCTGTCTGTCTGTCCGTCTGTCTGTCCGTCCGTATGTCACAGCCACTTTTCTCCGAAACTATAAGAACTATACTGTTGAAACTTGGTAAGTAGATGTATTCTGTGAACCGCATTAAGATTTTCACACAAAAATAGAAAAAAAACAATAAATTTTTGGGGTTCCCCATACTTCGAACTGAAACTCAAAAATTTTTTTTTCATTAAACCCATACGTGTGGGGTATCTATGGATAGGTCTTCAAAAATGATATTGAGGTTTCTAATATCATTTTTTTCTAAACTGAATAGTTTGCGCGAGAGACACTTCCAAAGTGGTAAAATGTGTGTGTCCCCCCCTGTAACTTCTAAAATAAGAGAATGATAAAACTAAAAAAAATATATGATGTACATTACCATGTAAACTTCCACCGAAAATTGGTTTGAACGAGATCTAGTAAGTAGTTTTTTTTTTATACGTCATAAATCGCCTAAATACGGAACCCTTCATGGGCGAGTCCGACTCGCACTTGGCCGCTTTTTATGCTATGTTATGAATTAAATATAGGTTGGGATTATTCACGCATCTACTGGATATTAAAATACCTTTAACATATAACCTTCCTGTCTAGCGCCGTCCTAAATACCTGTATCTTATTAAAGCGATCAAGTTACGCTTAGGGGAAAGTGGGGTAATTGTAATTACAAACAGATGTCACAAATTGAATCATTTTGCCGCCGTTTCTGTGGTTATTTGCATACCAATTTAGTATTTGTAAAAAAAACTTGAAAATAAACGTTTTCACATAAGATTTAATTAAAAACGAAAACCCTATCATTCCTTTTTACTTTTCACTGTTTTTCTTTTACATGTTCAATTAGTGATACAAGGGATAAAATTAGGAGACAAAATAATAATAGATATAGTCCGTCAACCAAATCTTGTCAGTAGCAATGTAAAGCAAACTAAAGTAGGGCAACACTCAAAGAGCAGTATTGTGCTAAGAAAAGCAGCAATGTACATCGAACCAACAGATTTTTTTTTCCGCTGAGCGCGCCCTGCGTACGTCAATTCAAATTGTCACTCGCGGTTTATTGAAAAAAATTGAAACATGGACGGACAATTTAAAAGCGATGTTAAAACAATGTTAATCAAAATGATGAACAAATTTGAAGATATCAAAAACAACTGCTTATATTCTCTTTGTTCCCTATCTATGTCTTCTAAGTTTACTAAAATAAAATCATATCAAAATGCAGATAATTAGATAGTGCATATATTTGTTATTTACAATATAATATGCCACTTGTTAATGTAAATTAGTGTACTGTTCTGGATGAATATGACATTAGTGTTGAGTCGCTCACTCGTGAGGCACCTCATTTGTACCACTCATTTTATTAATTTGTCGCAGTACTTCGTACCGCAAAAATGTCTTACTTCACTCCTCTATTCATTTTACTTGATTCTAAAATTATCTTTCTCCTAAAAGTTCTATTCTTAACCTCCAGAATTGCACTCCAATTAAATGTTATTATTTATTTATTTATAAAGGAAGTTATGAATACATAAATATGTATATACATTAAATATTTTTGTCGCCGTTGGAATTAATGGAATAGTCGACGCTGAAAATATGCTAGTACCACACCTCATTTGAAGTAAGACATTGTAACACCTCATTTTAGAAAATGAGGTACTCATACAAACTCATTTTAAATTGACGTCCTACCCATCACTATATGACATACCTGTGTAATTTTTTTGATTGGTATATATTGTACAATATACATATTAAAAATAAAACAACTGATATTTGGGTGTTTATTTAATTTAAAGGTAAATAAGATAAGGGTCACTTTTTGACTTGGTTGCGTTGTACACGTACATAAACCGCCATAGGTAAGTATTGTCTGAAAAGATACTACCTACTACGAACGCCTTATATTGGGCAAGATTTAATCCTGCAACAAACATGTATGGATTAGGTAGATATTGCGAAAGAACGGCGATATAATCAAGGCTCTTAATAGTGTTTAAAAGGTTTACCTTTGTAAATAGTCACAACTGATTGCTGAAAATATTAGACATGTGGGCCTATAGACGGTGTCAGGACACAATTTATGGTCTTGTTGGATAGATTTAGGTATACGTTTTAATTTTATTTATGCCTTTTAACCCTAAAACAAAAAACTGAACATAATCTTAAAAGTTCGAAAGAGTTCTTCCAATACTTGTCATAACCTCAATTTTTAGTAATGTTTACCATCAACGAGCATGATTGTACATTGTAGGCCCCTTAGCTTTGCTTATTCTTATTTAATGTATTGGTATTTGGTATTTAATGGTGACAGCAGAAATATCTCTTGAAACAGAAACGATTCAGAATGAAAACCAAATGAAAACAAATAAGGTGACGGCTGTCATTCACGATTCACATTCCACAGATAAAACACAGATGACACGCGTTTTGGAATTATTTGAACACAGTGTTGCTAACCCGCGATTTTTCAAATTTGCCGCCTTTTACTACTGACAAGATTTGGTTGACGGACTTTAGATACCTAATTTTCCTTACTCGTAACTACCTGAAGTAGTGATTAGGTAATAATAAAAATGAGTACCTATCACTTTTCCTATTCTGTTATTAACTTGGGATCACATAGGGCCTAAACAGATTGTATAAAGAAGATAATAACGAAAATATATTGCTTACTCCTTTTACTATCCTATTTTAATAAACTTGTAAAAGTACATCATATAATATAGTATCTTATTGTTCCGAAATACCCCACTCTCCCCTATTAGTTTCAAGGTTGTTTACTGTTATATACCTTCAACTACGTTATCTAATGTCACCTTGCTATAGTTGGACAATTTGGAAAAAAAATCATAGATAGATTACGATTACGACCACTCTCTAAGTTTACACTGACTTGGTAGTGACAATGCATACATATCCCATAGGAGCGCCATACTTGACGTAGCACTTGGCAGGAAAACATAGCGTTGTCAGAGTCTATAATCCGAAGTACATATAGTAATAATGTGAACTGTGAACCTAATTGATATGTCAGTCCACACTTATATGTATAACCATAAAGTTCACATTTGAATACCTAAAGTCCTTACAGTCGCGTGTTTGTTTAAGTCAACAACTAAACCATATAAACTTTTCAACAGGCTATTCCCTAGAGATGTTCTTAGCAGTCCAACACGCAGTATCACAGGCCGTGATAAAAGAAAAGTTAGGAAAGCCCTTGGACACTAAAGTATTACTGCAGCGATTCCCTCAGTTAGCCTACAGAGATGACCAGCTGTTGATCGCACTCGAGAAGTTTATCTCCATGATAATAATGCTGTGCTTCGCGTATACATTTGTAAATACTGTGAGGGTTGTGACTTCGGAAAAGGAGCTGCAATTAAAGGTAAGTCGCAGCTTTAAGGTTATGCACAACGGATGCGTGTGCGTAGCAGAGATGTGACTTATTTGAAATACTTGTATTTAAAATGCAAATACAAAATGCAAAATACCTATTTTGTATTTTGTATTTAAATACCTTTTGAAGAAAACTATTTTGTATTTTATTTGAAATAGTTTTTGAGACCTATTTTCTATTTTCAAAATACAAAATACTTTATAGTAGGTAATGTTGGTAGGAGTTACAATCTCTTCTGATGTTACAATCCTGGCAACTCTCTCATTCTTTTAACATGGAACTGTTGTATCTGTTTAGTAACGTCGCTCATCATTAAAAAAGTGGAATCTTAAGTGTTGCGAGGGTTTCAAGGTACGAGAGGAGAACAAACTTTTCTGCCCTGATGAAACACAAACGAGACGTTTTCATCACACTAACGAGAGGCATTATACTAGCTGTAAAACATTACAAATCTAAATTAATGCTTTTAAAAATTGTTCGTTATAAACCATCATCCATCCATCCTTCCGGTTAATATGAGCAAACAACTAGAAATTTGCACTTTAGATAGAGGACTGATTGACACACTGTTTTCAAAGAATAAAGAGAGTCTTTTCAATTCGGATATTCTGAGTAATACCTACTTTTTAATTCAGACTAGGTATTCACTATTCAGAGTACCTTTTATCGCAAAGTATTTGTATTTTTAAAAAGTATTTTGAAAATACCTATTTCGTATTTTGTATTTTAAATACAAATTCAAAAACTATTTTGTATTTTGCATTTGAAATAGTATATCAAGAAAGTATTTGTATTTTGTATTTAAATACTTTTTATAAAGTATTTTTCACATCTCTGGTGCGTAGACGTGCACATGCGCGTTGTTGGTAATGTACAGAGGGCCTACTGCGAACAAAGTTCGACGTGTTGCCTCCCTGTCACACTTACGTACGAATTTATAAGTGCGAGAGAGAGGCAACACGTCGAACGTGGATCGCGGCAGGCTCTCAGATCCTATTGCGTGACGTTTGCGTGCACGGCTCTAACATTTTAGCACACGCGCATGGGCATGTCTGCGCGCACGCAGCTGGTGTGCGCTGGCCTTTATTGATTCAACTTATCTTGCAATTTTCTGATAATTAAAAAGGTGAGACTTTTCTTGCACGCGATTTGAAACGCGAGCTTGGTAAGTATTGCTATAACCATTTTAATGTAAAGACTACCTACTGCTTTAGTGCTATGATATTTTTACCATTTTTTTTTATAAAAATATTAAAGTAGCTAAACTTGGTAGTAATACATTTTAAACTTTTAATATGTTTTTGATTCAGGAAACAATGACAATAATGGGCTTGCCGTCTTGGCTGCATTGGCTGGCATGGTTCATCAAGCAATTCTCATTCGTTCTCATTTCCGTTATTCTTATGGTGATATTATTAAAGGTAAATTCTAGAGTTACTTCAGTGCGACTCGGATATTGCGGTAAAATAAGTATTCACGAAATAAATTTACGGTGTCCAAGGTAGTTTAAGCTTTTAATATTCCAAACAGACTAAGAAATGAGGGTTTAGTAGACAAGCCAAAAGGCCGTTAAAATTACATTTGTTAACCCATTCAGCGCTAATCACTGCACGTTGCCGTTTTGCCTTTACGAAGCATTTTCGCTACATAACGGGAAACCGTTATCGGCCACGACCGTAGCTAAGCGGTAATTGTGTTAAAACTTAAAATCTGTGAGCAGTCTACCAGAGTGTCCCTTACAACGCATCAGGTGCATTATCAATCACGCTCTTTTATTTGCGCCAGTTACTTGCAGGTTACCTATAGCTACAAGCAAAGCAAGTGCTTGCAGACGGTGCGAATTTAATGCACAGTTACTCGTAAAAGCTCGCACATTTTTTTTAGCTTTATACTTTTTCTACGTTTGTCAAAGATATCCGCGTCGCACTGATGCCAACATTATGCACAATAAATTCATTTAAATATTTTGTAATATTACAATTATGTTTTGTTTCTAGATACCATTTAACTCCACCGAGACTGGGGTCCGATACTCGGTGCTCACGTTCACGCCTTGGTCGGTGCTTTTCTTTTTCATGGTGCTATTCGTCATCGCTTCATTAGCATTTTCTTTTATGATCAGCGTGTTCTTCACTAGAGGTAAAATGCACTTTATTTTAATTTTCCTATTTACACCTAAACATATGCTACAGTGAAAACTGGCGTGAATCCGTGCAGGACCGGGTAAAATGGCGTGCTCTTGTATAAGGCCAAGACTCATTTTGGTTCAACGTGCCAAACTAGTAAGTAAGTAAGTATTTACACATATGAGGTATACCTAAGCAAAACATACATGTAAGAATGACTGAAGTCGACCCGAAACGAACGAAAACATTTTTTTCTTTTGAGTATAGTTAATTATTCGGGATAGAACGGGGACTGTTAGAAGAAAAAAAGCGGCCAAGTGCGAGTCGGACTCGCCCATGAAGGGTTCCGTATTTAGGCGATTTATGACGTATAAAAAAAAAACTACTTACTAGATCTCGTTCAAACCAATTTTCGGTGGAAGTTTACATGGTAATGTACATCATATATTTTTTTTAGTTTTATCATTCTCTTATTTTAGAAGTTACGGGGGGGGGGGGGGACACACATTTTACCACTTTGGAAGTGTCTCTCGCGCAAACTATTCAGTTTAGAAAAAAATGATATTAGAAACCTCAATATCATTTTTGAAGACCTATCCATAGATACCCCACACGTATGGGTTTGATGAAAAAAAAATTTTTGAGTTTCAGTTCGAAGTATGGGGAACCCCAAAAATTTATTGTTTTTTTTCTATTTTTGTGTGAAAATCTTAATGCGGTTCACAGAATACATCTACTTACCAAGTTTCAACAGTATAGTTCTTATAGTTTCGGAGAAAAGTGGCTGTGACATACGGACGGACAGACAGACGGACAGACGGACAGACGGACAGACAGACAGACAGACAGACAGACAGACAGACATGACGAATCTATAAGGGTTCCGTTTTTTGCCATTTGGCTACGGAACCCTAAAAAGCGGCCAAGTGCGAGTCGGACTCGCCCATGAAGGGTTCCGTATTTAGGCGATTTATGACGTATAAAAAAAAACTACTTACTAGATCTCGTTCAAACCAATTTTCGGTGGAAGTTTACATGGTAATGTACATCATATATTTTTTTAGTTTTATCATTCTCTTGTTTTAGAAGTTACAGGAGGGGGGGGGACACACATTTTACCACTTTGGAAGTGTCTCTCGCGCAAACTATTCAGTTTAGAAAAAAATGATATTAGAAACCTCAATATCATTTTTGAAGACCTATCCATAGATACCCCACACGTATGGGTTTGATGAAAAAAAAATTTTTGAGTTTCAGTTCTAAGTATGGGGAACCCCAAAAATTTATTGTTTTTTTTTCTATTTTTGTGTGAAAATCTTAATGCGGTTCACAGAATACATCTACTTACCAAGTTTCAACAGTATAGTTCTTATAGTTTCGGAGAAAAGTGGCTGTGACATACGGACGGACAGACAGACGGACAGACAGACAGACATGACGAATCTATAAGGGTTCCGTTTTTTGCCATTTGGCTACGGAACCCTAAAAACACTTTCGTGTCGTATGTACCGTGTTTACTTTCATAGTACTTATTTTACAAGTAGTTGCGATGTCCTGAGACACTGGAATTATCTATATATATATATATATATATATATATATATATATATATATATATATTATATATTATATATATATATATAAATGCAAGTGTCCTGACTGACTGACTGACTGACTGACTGACTGACTGATTCATCAACGCAGAGCCGAAACTACAAAAGCTAGAAAGTTGAAATTTGCACACTAGGTTGCATTTATAAAGTGTACAAGAGATAAGAAGCGATTTTGAAAAATTCAACCCCTAAGGGGGTTAAAAATGGGATGAAAGGTTGTATGGGATACAAGTTTTATTTTAAGCTAGGAATTTAAAACTTTGTAAAAATGTATTATATTAAAAAAACAAGAAAACTAATTTCAGCGTTTTTGAAAATTCATCCCCCAAGGTGGTGAAAAAGGGGTTGAAAGTTTGTATGGAGATCAAATATTTTTGTGAGTGTGGGACTTGAAAGTTTGTATATGGGGATATTATTATAAGACAAGAAAAGTAATTTCAGCGTTTTTGAAAATTCATCCCCTAACAGGGTTAAAAAGGGGTTGAAAGATTGAATCCATTACAAATGCTTTAAAACTTCTTAGAAAGGCATAATAGCCGATTACAAAATAAAGTAATTGCGACGTTTTTGGAAATTCAACCCCTAAGGGGGTTAAAAAGGGGATGAAAGTTCGTCTTGGGGTGCAAATTTCATTTTAAGCTAGGAACTTGAAACTTTGCAAATAGATATTAAATTTAAATACAAGAAAACTAATTTCAGCGTTTTTGAAAATTCATCCCCTAAGGTGGAGAAAAAAGGGTTGAAAGTTTGTATGGATATCAAACATTTTTTCGAGCGCGGGACTTGAATCTTTGTATTTGGGGATATTATTAAAAGACAAGAAAAGTAATTTCAGCCTTTTGTAAAATTATCCCCTAACAGGGTTAAAAAGAGGTTGAAAGTTTGTATGTGGTTCAAATTTTATTTTAAGCTAGGTACTTGAAAGTTCGTAAAAAAATATATAATTAAAATACAAAAATAATAATTTCAGCGTTTTTGAAAATTCATCCCCTAAGGTGGTGAAAAAAGGGTTGAAAGTTTGTATGGATATCAAACATTTTTTCGAGCGCGGGACTGGAATCTTTGTATTTGGGGATATTATTAAAAGACAGGAAAAGTAATTTCAGCGTTTTGTAAAATTCATCCCCTAACAGGGTTAAAAAGAGGTTGAAAATTTGTATGTGGTTCAAATTTTATTCTAAGCTAGGTACTTGAAAGTTCGTAAAAAGATATATTATTAAAATGCAAGAAAACTAATTTCAGCGTTTTTGAAAGTTCATCCCCCAAGGTGGTGAAAAAGGGGTTGAAAGTTTGTATGGAGATCAAATATTTTTGTGAGTGTGGGACTTGAAACTTTGTATATGGGGACATTATTATAAGACAAGAAAAGTAATTTCAGCGTTTTTGAAAATTCATCCCCTAACAGGGTTAAAAAGGGGTTGAAAGATTGAATCCATTACAAATGCTTTGAAACTTCTTAGAAAGGCATAATAGCCGATTACAAAATAAAGTAATTGCGACGTTTTTGGAAATTCAACCCCTAAGGGGGTTAAAAAGGGGATGAAAGTTCGTCTTGGGGTGCAAATTTCATTTTAAGCTAGGAACTTGAAACTTTGCAAATAGATATTAAATTTAAATACAAGAAAACTAATTTCAGCGTTTTTGATAATTCATCCCCTATGGTGGTGAAAAAAGGGTTGAAAGTTTGTATGGATCTCAAACATTTTTTCGAGCGCGGGACTTGAATCTTTGTATTTGGGGATATTATTAAAAGACAAGAAAAGTAATTTCAGCCTTTTGTAAAATTCATCCCCTAACAGGGTTAAAAAGAGGTTGAAAGTTTGTATGTGGTTCAAATTTTATTTTAAGCTAGGTACTTGAAAGTTCGTAAAAAGATATATTATTAAAATACAAGAAAACAAATTTCTGCGTTTTTGAAAATTCATCCCGTAAAGTGGTAAAAAAGGGGTTAAAAGTTTGAATCCATAACAAATGCTTTGAAACTTCTTAGAAAGGCATGATAGCCGATTACAAAATAAAGTAATTGCAACGTTTTTTGAAGTTCAAACCCCTAAGGGATTTAAAAAGGGGATGAAAGTTCGTCTTGGGGTGCAAATTTTATTTTAAGGTACGAGGGGTATTCAAAATATTCTCGGTATGAGAATGAAAACAAACAAGTACGAAAAGTTTGATATTTTTATTTTTCAATATACTCCCCCCCTATGTTCATACACTTAAAAGATCGATCAATTATTATTTTTAATCCCTCGTAAAAATATTTTTTATCTTTCGTGTAAAAATGCTCCTCCACTGCCGCCTTCAATGCTTCATCGTCAGAAAATTTATTTCCACGCAGATCCTTTTTAAGATTGGGGAGCAAAAAGAAGTCGCTGGGGGCTAAGTCCGGACTATACGGTGGGTGAGTAACAGTTTTAAACCCACGTTCAACAATAGCTGCCTTGGCAATATGAGCAGTATGGACGGGGGCGTTGTCATGCAGAAGCAGAATACCTTTGGTTAACTTTCCTCGCCTCTTTTCTTTAATTACATCCTTTAATTGACGTAGAATGTTAGCGTAGTACTGTCCTGTGATATTTACACCTTTTTCTTTATAATCGATTAGTAATACTCCTTCACAATCCCAAAATATCGTGGCCAAGACCTTGCCAGCTGAAGGGATGACCTTCAACTTCTTGGGATGAGCTGAACCCTTAATGTGCCACTGCATGGACTCTTGTTTACTCTCTGGGTCATAATGATGAACCCAGGTTTCATCTCCAGTAACTATTCTTTGCAGCACCTCATCAAGATTTTCACCGCACAGGTCAATAAAATCGGAACAACAAGCTACACGCATGTCTTTTTGAAGCCGAGTCAGCATTCGCGGAACCCATCTTGCACTTACTTTTGACATATTAAGATGGTCATGTATAATATCATGTACGGTACCAATAGAGAGATTGGTTACTTGTGCTATAGATTTTACCTTCACTCGACCATCTTCCAATATAAGTTTTTCCACTTTATCAATATTTTCTTGTGAAGTAGCTACTACAGGCCGGCCAGGTCTAGGGTCATCTTCAATACTCTCCCTTCCGCGTTTAAACTCGCTTGACCACTTTTGAATGGTAGATAAAGAAGGAGCAGACTCACGGTAAACACAATCCATTTCCTCTTTTATGGTTTTTTGATTTTTACCCTGTTTTGTCAAGAATTTTATCACGCATCGATGTTCTAATTTAGTTAACATTGTCAATTCGCACAGGATGTTCATGTTTGTTCAGCAATTGCAGAAAAACAAAAGACTATCTCGGTTTGAATTATACTTTTTTTTAATGTCAATGAATAAACCTTAGCGGCCAGTAACGAAAGAAATTTTAGAAGAGGTCGTAAGATATCAATACCGAGAATATTTTGAACGCCCCTCGTAGGAACTTGAAAATTTGCAAAAAGATATTAAATTTAAACACAAGAAAACTAATTTCAGTGTTTTTGAAAATTCATCCCCTAAGGTGACGAAAAAGGGGTTGAAAGTTTGTATGGATATCAAAAACTTTTTCGAGCGCGGGACTTGAATCTTTGTATTTGAGGATATTATTAGAAGATAATACAAGTAATTTCAGCGTTTTGTAAAATTCATCCCCTAACAGGTTTAAAAAGGGGTTGAAAGTTTGTACAGGGTACAAATTTTATTTTAAACTAGGAACTTGAAACTTCATAAAAAGGTATTATATTAAAACGAAAAAAATAATAATTTCAGCGTTTTTGAAAATTTATATCTCAAGGTGGTGAAAAAGGGGTTGAAATTTTGTATGGAGTTCAAACATTTTTGTGAGAACGGGCTTGAATCTTTGTACAGAGGCATATTATTAGAATACAAGAAAAGTGATTTCAGCGTTTTTAAAAATTCATCCCCTAAAATGGTTAAAAAGGGGTTGAAAGTTTATATAGGGTTCAAATTTTATTTACTTCAAACTACGTAAATAGGTAGTTAGGTAGTAGGTCTTATTAAATAGAGGACATGAAAATCTTCTAAGGGGCTTGAGAGGGATTATGTCGAGAACAATTTTATTTAGTTAGGGGCTAGAAACTTCGTGGGTTGTGAAAGACAAATCTCATGCGTTGTATAATATTAATAATTAACAAATGATTAACCGCCCTACTGCAATATTTTGCTGCATAAAGTTCTAAGCTAATGTAGAATATATAACCACCAATATACAAATCCACGCGTACGAAGTCGCGAAACTACAAATGCTAGAAAGTTGAAATTTGGACACGAGGTTGCATTTATAAAATGTATAAGAGCTAAGAAGCGATTTTGAGAAATTCTACCCCTAAGGGGGTTAAAAAGGTGATGAAAGTTTGTACGGGGTTCAAGTTTTATTTTGAACTAGGAATTAGAAACTTTATCAAAAGGTATAATATTAAAAAACAAGAAAACTAATTTCAGCGTTTTTGAAAATTCATCCCCTAAGGTGGTGAAAAAGGGGTTGAAAGTTTGTATGGAGAAGAAAAATTTTTTTGATTGCGGGACTTGAAACTTCGTATATGGAGATATTATTAGAATACAAGAAAAGTAATTTCAGCGTTTTTGAAAATTCATCCCCTAAAAGGGATAAAAAGGGGTTGAAAGTTTGAATCCATTACAAATGCTTTGAAACTTCTTAGAAAAGCATAATAGCCGATTACAAAAAAAAGCTATGGGACGTTTTTTGGAAATTCAACCCCTAAGGGGGTTAAAAAGGGGATGAAAGTTTGTCTTGGGGTTCAAATTTTATTGTAAGCTAGGAACTTGAAACTTCGTAAAAAGGTATTATAATAAAAGAGAAGAAAACTAATTTCAAAATTTTGGAAAATTCATCCCTCAAGGTGGTGAAAAAGGGGTTGAAAGTTTGTATGCACATCAAATATTATTTTGAGTGCGGGACTTGAATCTTTGTACAAAGGCATACTATAAGAATACAAGAAAAGTAATTTCAGCGTTTTTAAAAATTCATCCCTTGAAAGGGTTAAATAGGGGTTGAAAGTTTGTATGGATCTCAAACATTTTTTTTTAGTGCGGGACTTGAATCTTTGTATAAAGGCATATTATTAGAATACAAGAAAAGCAATTTCAGCGTTTTTGAAAATTCATCCCCCAAGGTGGTGAAAAAGGGGTTGAAAGTTTGTATGCACATCAAATATTTTATTGAGTGCGGGATTTGAATCTTCGTATAAGGGCATATTATAAGAATACAAGAAAAGTAATTTCAGCGTTTTTGAAAATTCATCCCCCAAGGTGGTGAAAAAGGGATTGAAATTTGTATGGAGATCAAACATTTTTGTGTGCGGGACTTGAATCTTTGTATAAAGACATATTATTAGAATACAAGAAAAGTAATTTCGGCATTTTTGAAAATTCTTCCCTCAAGTTGGTAAAAAAGGGGTTGAAAATTTGTATGGAGGTCAAACATTTTTTTGAGTGCGGGGCTTGAATCGTTGTATAAAGGCATATTATTATAATACATAATAAGTAATTTCAGCTTTTTTAAAAATTCATCCCCTAAAAGGTTTAAGAAGGGGTTGAAAGTTGGTAGAGAGTTCAAATTTTATTTAAAGCTAGGAACTTCAAACTTCGTAAATAGGTAGTTAGGTAGTAGGTTTTACTAAATAGTGGACTTGAAAATATGCTGGGGGTTGAGAGGGATTATATCGAGAACAATTTTATTCAGTTAGGGGCTTGAAACTTCGTAGCCAGGTTGTGTATAATAATTAACAAATGATTAACTGCAGTCCCTACTGCTATCGTTTTCTGCATAATGTTCTAAGCTAATATAGAATATATAACCACCAATATACAAATCCACGCGTACGAAGTCGCGGGCAACAGCTAGTATTTTTATAAATGATTCCATATTTTTATGATAGCTAG
Organism: Cydia amplana; assembly: GCF_948474715.1. Taxonomy (NCBI): domain Eukaryota; kingdom Metazoa; phylum Arthropoda; class Insecta; order Lepidoptera; family Tortricidae; genus Cydia; species Cydia amplana. The sequence continues at coordinate 7,529,976 of NC_086077.1, read as the reverse complement.
CCTACATTCCGTCTAATTTTGAAACGCGATTTAATTAGACATGTATGATACACCTAAGCAGACATTTTCTAAAATTCATTTTGTTCGTCACATTGTAGACCAGCCAGCCTATTATGGATAGCTTTATCCATCTTTATCCACGTGATAAAATAACTGTCACTGTTTAACACCGTGGGAAAGAAAGTGACGGACACCGTTTTATCACGCTGTCACGTAGACAAGAACGACCATCATATCCGTACAGATCATAGCCATTCCAGGTATTCCAACCTGCAAACTTAAAACACAGACACCTAGAAATGCCTCAACTCCCAGGTGTTCGTAGATTAATTACTAAATCGATGGACCTTGTACTTTTCTTTATCCTCTAGCCACCCAGAGACCTATAAAAAGGTCTCCTGTTCCATTCTAATTTGAACTTTGTGTTGACAAAATAAAATTTCATTTTGCTTGGCAAGGTTTGACGTATGGGCGGCTAGAGGTTATACCCGCTCATTAGTCATTGCCATGAATTATACAAGTCATTCTGTTGCAGCTAATACCGCCGCGTCATTCATGGGGCTGGCCTGGTTTACCACATACTCGGTGTATATGCTCACGCAAATCATTTACGAAGATGTTCACTGGTTTAAAAAGATGATGCTAAGTTTAATTTCGAATGCGGCGATGGGGTTCGCCTTTCAGATGCTTGTTACTTGTGAGGGCACTTCAAGAGGTAATGTATCGCTTTATGTAAAACCGACCTTTATATACGTAGTACAGTCAGCAGCAGAACCTCATAATAGCAACAGAAGTAAGAGCATGTACATATTTGCTCTTAGTTGTTTCTGCTGATGACTCTACCTTAATATTACTTATCTATTTTTTTAATTTTCGTTGGTTATATAGAAGTTAACATTTGATTATTGTCCATGATATTTGTAAATTATTCTTGAACTCCCTTGGCCTCTTACATGCATATATATACTTATTATTACTCCTCTATACTGCATATCATAGGTAGGTACACGTCATCGCAGACGCCTATATAACGCTGTAAGTTTAGGCTGTCTACATTAAATTTAGATCTATGAAATTATCGAATTTTAAATATAATTCGCTCACATAAATAAGTCAAATAGGTGAAGGTATCCTTCATAATAAATATGCCCTAACATTATGTGATGCGTATGTACAGACTTAGCAACAATCAACCTTATGGTATTGCAATAAGGTCTAATTTGAACGTGTAGTCATTAATAAGCATAATTATTCTATGACCGAAGTCCATCTGGCCTGAATTCTCATGGCTACTAAGCGCGGACGAGCGTTTCACTCGACTCTCCTTGCATGGCGGTTATCACACTTCGCTCCGATGCGTGCGTATCGCACGTCGCTCCGATGTTTGAGTGAGACAACGCTATGCGTGTATTATAGCGACATCTCGCTCGCACATCGGAGTGACGTGCGAAATCGGATCCAGTGTGCTAAGAGCCTAACACACGGTGGCAATATAAAAAGTTGAACCACCCACAGCCTCCGAATTCGACAGCTGATGTAGATAGCGCTATTCGTCTCCATACTTATGCGGTAACTGTGTTTGTCAAAAGTTGACGTTTGATAATCCAGTGAGCACCAAACATGGCGTGCCGTAGTACACCGTCATCTACTTCAGCTGTCAAACTAGGTGGCACGATTTTTTCTTAGACTGTATAGGTATCTCTTCTACAGTCAGAAACTCTCGGCCTGCGAACCGCTCAATAAGGATGAGTTGTCAGTTGATAGCTCTAATCTGTCGTGTCATTATTTGATACACCCACATTCCGTGAATCGGAAATGAATAAATATTATAAATAACTATTTCAATTCAGGGGCCAAGTATGGGGAATGATATAATGTTGGTTTGTTCTTTTTAAAGTTAATTTCGATGCAAGTTCAGACAGAAAATGTATATAAACATAATAAAAAAAACAATGCCTGTTAAAGAATTCGCAAAACAACAAAATATAAAATTACAGTTTTCGCCCAATAATTGACTTCAAGTAACAGTATTAGGCATGCTTGCGTACGTATGTGCGACATACCAATGGAGTGCTTTACACTTTTTCTCTATGTCTATGACATCTATTCTATTTTAGTTTTTAATTCAATCGAGTGAGCCTATTAATTGTGACACGCGTCACATATAGAAAAGACACACAGGCCAATTCGAACTTCCACTGACATCAGAATGATATCTGAATTATGTTATTTAGTTATCGTGCGTCTCGCTTGCGCCACCAATACATCTATGTATTAAGGACAAGACAAGTAACAGCGGATTATGACATGTAGATGTCAGTGTATGCGTTCGAATTGACCTCACAGTCGGATCTTCTTCAGGGCAACGTTTTATTTTCTAAATACTGAGCGACCTTGCTTCACGTTTTTGTTGTTGCCTTGTTACTTAGCAACTATGTAAATTGGTGTGTTGAGGAGTAATATTACGATTATTTACTAAGAATCATAATATGAAGACGCAAATTACTACAACCAAGACATGACCAAAGCTTAGGTTGTTATCGTTTTTCGGAATGCGTAGCTAAAATGGCAAATACGGAACCCTTAAGGCTTCGTCATACAGGCGCGTTTTCCGGGCGCGGCGTGAGCGGGGCGCGCCGCTTTTACATATAAAATGCTCACGCCCCGCCCGGAAAACGCGCTTGTGTGACGAAGCCTTTATAGTTTCGTCATGTCGGTGGGTCCGTTTGTCACAATTTTCTGAGAAAGCAACTTCAATGTATAATTGTATATGTTGTCAGAAATGTATTATAGACAAACTTGATCATGGGACACATCATAAGATAGGTTTTAGAAATAATTACCTATTCGATCGCTATTCGATAAAATGTGATCATATTGTCATATTGTTTTGTTTTTGTCATATTGGTGAGCAATAAAGAATATTTGTATTGTATTGTACTATTGTATCATAGAATATACAATACATAACTTTTACGAATAAGTAGGTTGTTGTAATATTTAACAGGTATTTAACGTATTTAATTGACCGCGGTCAGTAACTAAGGATGAAGGTAATTAATTATGACGCGTTTGCATAGATATACATTTAGATACGGTACCTACATACCTATAGTTCTACTTGTAGGTATATGAATGTACCTCTCTGTCCATCTGTGTGCGGAGATGATGGAATTTACGCGACATTTCAGATACCTACTTATTTTTATCGATTTACGAATAAATTATATTCTATTCTATTCTATTTCATACAAATCGATAAAAATAAGTAGGTATCTGAAATAGGTAAATTTAATTACTTATTTCAGTTATCTAGGCCTTTTTTGTTTAATTTCTTTTTCCGTCTATTTTATTGTGTACATAATATTAACATCTTCTAATTTAATTATCCAGGTTTACAGTGGGGCGAATTCTTCAAGCCTATATCTTACCAGGACAATTTCATGCCTGGTCATGTGGCCATAATGCTGGTCCTGGACACAATATTGTACATGCTGATAGCTATGTATGTGGAGAAAATAATACCGGGGCGATATGGAGTGCCCCTGCCGTGGTATTTTCCTTTTACGAAAAGTTTTTGGGTGCCAAATAAAATCAAAGTTGCAGGTAAGAGCATTTTTGTACCATGTGTGTAAAGTTTTATTGTTTTACATACTTAGCTAATAAAATCGATGGGACGTAACCGAGAAGGGGCCAAATGGAAATAGGGTCGATCCATTCTCGTCTTTGACCCCCGTGGAGAAATGGAAATATGGCTAGAAAGCACTTCCATCTGGATCATTAAGAGAGGAATCCACCTACGAGATTTATTGGTACCCATAAAACAGGCACATTTTCTTTAAACCTCTGAGTGCCTGGCTATTGGAAAGGACAGACTTAACTTATATACAAAAATAGCACTCTTCAAATTCATGAATTATCGTTTCAATAATAAATCGGATATCAATTTGGTGGCGTGACATTGAATACAGAAGCGTGTGTCAAGTGTTATTCATAAATTGCGTAAGATGTGTGAAAACATTGATGTGTTCATTTTCGGAACATAGTGGTAATGGCGATCTGCAAAGTTAAGAATTGCTTAGGTACCTATACATAATAAGTCGTAGTAAAATTGTATGATTTTGTCTCATGTATCTCATAAATACAACATATAAAGTCCAACATGCTTTATAAAAATCGCTTAGCATTAATAATGATTTAATAATACGCTTGTATGATTAATTATCTTCTGAAACAAATATGTTATGAAAATAAATATTAACTTTTCAGATCTTGCTAATAATTCAGACGCGGAATATAAAAATGCGTTGTTGAAAGTGGTTCATGACGAAGAACCTGATGCGGTACCCACAGTTAATATTAAGGTAAGTGATCCAATTGTTGCTTTTTTAGTAATCGTTACTTACAAAGATACTTTAAGATACGTTTGAAACATTAGCGTAGGAATATTTTATATAGGTAATGAAACCGATGTTTTTATACCTTTGTATAGAGAACATCTAAATATTAAGCGTTTTCTAATGATCAAGACTTCAAGATACTCAGAGTTTTTAGCATTAAGTAGGTAAAGCATTATAGTAGAAAACCATTATACAATATGATTCACTGTTTTATTGCCAGCCGATCGTATTGTACTAATCGAAATATATCATGAGAGTTAGAATTTGTTTGAATAATAGGTAAACACTTAGAAATGTAACTGGACTATAAATAATAGAGTTTAAATGCTATTACATTTTACGAGGAATCTTCTTTATAAAAAATAAATTATTTTCTATGCAATTCAAATGAAACATCAGAGAATCAAAGAGTCAATTTATTCAAGTTTTTTTTTACTTTCAGAACCTTACAAAAATTTTTAGAGGTCGCAAAAAAGCAGTAGACAATTTAAATTTGCGAATATACGAAAATGAAATCACGGTATTATTAGGACATAATGGAGCTGGGAAAACAACAACGATATCTATGCTGACAGGTAGGTAAATAATAAAATCTCTTCACACAATACAAAGAATTCAAGTATACTAACAACAAACAGCAAGAAACAAAGTATAAGATGGACTTATTATTTATTTAACCAGAACCTGGGTAGGTCATTGCTAAACAAACGTCTTTTTAGTCGCCTACCATAATTTGTCATCGTCGACAAATTTAACTGATCATCAGGTCTCCCAATTCTTTAAAAACAGGGGCCTTACCATGATGTCCTTATTACGATTTTGTTTAGGACCTAAACTGAATCGCATTAATGATAAATGAAACGAAAATTAACAGGAATCTAGTAGAGATTGCTTTAATTTTAGGAAAAAACTATTGTAAAATACATGTGCCACGGAGTACAAGAATATGAAGTGACATTGACATGAGAACCGTCAAGTGTGAGACGGATTCAAATAAGGCGCGAAATTCGAAATTTAAAATAAACATTTAACACTCCCTTTGAATTCGAGCCTTTTCAAAATAACAAAATAAGATAACAATAGCACAATATAGTTGCTTAACAGAAATGCAACATAAGGCACATTTCAAAGAAATAACAATCATATAGATCCAAGTGAACACATTCCAAGTTTGAATCTAAGAGAATTGAATTTATCTTTTGACAAAGCTTTGGTAAAAATATCAGCATATTGATTTTCACTGGTAACAAATTTTAAAGAGATAATCTTTTGCTGATACTTTTCTTTAATAAAGAAGTATTTCACTTCAATATGTTTACATCTTTTATGAAAGTTCACATTTTTAATAACACTAATGGCACTTTGATTGTCTAAGTGAAGGCACAAAGTGTCTTGTTGATATTCACCAATGTCGGTGAGAAATTGTTTAATCCACATTGCTTCCTTAGTAGCTGCGCATGCAGCCATAAATTCGGCCTCAGTTGTCGAGAGAGCCACGGTTTGCTGTCTTTGACTGGACCAAGTTATTGCTGCTCCACTCTTTAGGAAAACATAACCGGTCACAGAACGACGTGAGTCTGGGTCATTGGCATAGTCAGCATCACTGTAACCAGTCACTTCTGAGGACTGATTAGTGTTTTTGTAATATAAACCATAGTCTTTCGTTTCTTTTAAATATTTGAAAATTCTTTTCACTGCATTCCAATGTGTTTGGTTGTAACAATTAAGAAATCGACTCACCAGGTTGACCGCAAACGTTATATCTGGTCGACTCACAGTTGCCAGGTGCATGAGAGATCCCACTGCTTCTCTGTATGGCAGATTCCTCTCAGGCTCTTCTTCTCCCTTTTGCAATTTCATGTGAGGGTCGACAGGAACACTGTTGGGATTAGCATCATGCATATTAAATTTATTCAACATTTGCTCTATGTATTTTGTCTGGTGAATAAATATATAGTCATTACACCTTTCAATTTGCATCCCAACAAAATTGCTAGGCTTATCCATAACTTTAATTCGAAATACTTTATTCAGTTCCTTAGTTACTGTTTTTAAAGCTAATTCATCAGTTGAGAATAATAGTCCATCATCAACATACAGACATAGATAACATTTCTTGTTATGAACTTGACCAATGTAAACACTTTGGTCAGCTTTACTACTGACAAAGCCAAACTTTTTCAACACCGAATCAAATTTGCTGTTCCAACATCGTGGCGCTTGTTTTAAACCATATAATGATTTGTTAAGTTTACATACCATATTTTCTCCATGAGGAAGTCCTTCTGGTGGAGCCATGTATATGGTCTCTTCAAGCTCGCCATAGAGAAAAGCTGTCTCGACATCTAGTTGGACCATCTTGAGATTTTGTTGAACGGCTAGAGAGAGTAATAACCGAATTGAATCATACCTTACAGTTGGTGCGAAGGTTTCTTGGTAATCAATACCTGCTGTCTGTGAAAATCCTTTCGCGCACAAGCGTGATTTGTAACGCTGACCAGTTGGTTCTTCTTTGATGCGGAACACCCATTTGCATCCTATAACTTTTGCATTTGGGGGTTTTTCTACCAATGTCCAGGTATTGTGTTCATCATGGGAATCTAATTCTTCTTTTATAGATTTTCTCCACTTTTCTGCAGCAAGTGATTTAATTGCTTGTTTATATGTTTCAGGAACATTTTCCGTAGGTTCTTCGTCATAGCACAGGTAAGTATTTTCTTCTAACTTGTTTGTACCCACATTCTTTCTAGGTCTCAGCTCCATCTTATTGACTGCAGTTATATCCAGAGTTGTATCAGGTGCATAATCACTTTCTGAGGTAGACCTGTTCTCACATACTGTATCATATGAGCTGTCTAGACTTGTGACATCGGTGTCACTGACACTTTCATTTGATTCTTCCTGGATATTATTATTTTCTGTCAGGTCACTTGAAGATAGTTCTAAAAGAACGTAATCTCTTTTCACAGTAGATTCTAGAAATATAGCATCTCTGCTCTTTATTACTGTAGTGGTATCTGGTACTATAAATCGGTAGCCCTTGGTATGATCACAATATCCAATAAAGATCATCTTGAGTGCTTTGGGGTCCCACTTCTTACGTTTCTCCTTGGGCAGGTGGACCATAGCTTCACAGCCAAATATGCGCAAGTATTTCACATTCGGCTTTTGTCCAGACCACATTTCTTCAGGAGTTTTGAATGATAAAGACTTAGTTGGAGAGCGGTTGATCACATAAGCAGCGGTGTGTACTGCATCAGCCCAATATTTCTTTGGTAAATTGGCATTCTGAAGCATACATCTTGCTCGTTCCACAAGGCTTCTATTCATCCTCTCTGATAATCCATTGCTTTGTGGGCTATACGGTGTGGTTGTTTGGTGTATGATACACACATATGATGATAAAGGTAAAGCAAACAAGGTGCTTTTTACAAATGTGCTCTATACTCCTGATCTTGCTAACAATCTCCTGTCAGTGAGTGAAATTGTTAGCAAGATCAGGAGTATAGAGCACATTTGTAAAAAGCACCTTGTTTGCTTTACCTTTATCATCATATGTGTCTAAAGTTAATTGCCCTGCGCCCTGCACGGATAACACTTCCTTGTTGGCAACCTTTATATTATTTATCGGAGGAGCAACTACATTCTGTAGCAAATTTCTGTGCTTTGTAAGATGATACCTGCACCTTTTAAGTAGTCAGAGAAGTTTTTGTTAACATATTCGGTTCCACCATCGGTACGAATCACCTTGATCCTGACATTGAGCTGGTTCTCAACTTCGTTTCTAAATTCTTTAAATTTTTCTAGAGCTTCTGACTTGTTCCTGAGAAAGTACACGTACACTTTCTTTGAGTAGTCATCAATAAATGTAATAAAATATTTTGCTCCGCCAAGCGTCTGAGTTTCCATAGGTCCACATAGATCAGAGTGAACCACTTCAAGCAAACTTTTAGCTTTTGGCCCTTCACTTTTAAAAGGTAATCGAGTCTGTTTACCTTCTTGGCATGTTATGCATGTCACATTTTCTGTTTTCGCCGAGAAAATTACATGATCAGTATTTTCTGTCATTTTCTTTAGACTCTGAAAGTTGAGGTGCCCCATTCTCTGGTGCCACAAGTAAGTATCTTCTTGTTCTGCAACGTCAGACATGCATGCATAGCCTTTTCCAGGCATATCTAGCCTGTACATGTTGTTGATATGGGTGCCTGTTGCTACTATCTGACCTCTATTGTTTATAATAGTACACCCGTTGTTATCAAAATTTACTTTGCCACCAGTTTTTGCAATTTCACTCACTGACAGGAGATTGTTAGCAAGATCAGGAGTATAGAGCACATTTGTAAAAAGCACCTTGTTTGCTTTACCTTTATCATCATATGTGTCTAAAGTTAATTGCCCTGCGCCCTGCACGGATAACACTTCCTTGTTGGCAACCTTTATATTATTTATCGGAGGAGCAACTACATTCTGTAGCAAATTTCTGTGCTTTGTAAGATGATAAGCTGCTCCTGAGTCTACATACCACACATCATCTTGACTTGATGTAGCTATAAACACAGCAGCATATGATGCACTGCTCTGCTTATGACGCTGTGTATCCTTGGGCTTTTCCTTGCATTCGGGGCTTTTATGGCCGTATTTATTACAGGAATAGCATCTTGGCCCTTTAGACTGCTTCTTGTGGCCTCTGTGCAGCTTCTTGCTTGCGACAAATACTGAAGCTGAGGAGTCGGTCTCCATACATCTAACATCTTGCAATAATTTTGCTTTTACAGAATCTGAGGTTATTTTCACGCCGGAGCTTTCAATAGCTATGATCATAGGCTGGTATGACTCAGGTAGACCAGAGAGTAGCAATGTTCCGAGCCACTCGTCATCTACCTTGAAGCCTATGTTCCGGAGCTTATGGGCAGTATTCATTATTTTGCTCACATATTCTTCTACATTTTGACATCCGGTTAACGAGGTATTGCAGAGATCACGCAGTAAGCCGACTTTGCGTGTCAGCCCAGAGTCGTCGAACACTTTTGACAAGTTCTCCCATACTTCTTTGGCGGTGCCGGCCTCTTGAATATGTACATAGTTTGTAGGATCAACTAGAAGGATTATCTTCGTTTTTGCTTTTGTGTCTCGTTTTGTAGGTATTACAGCGTCTGCCGCCGGTTCAACACAATCCCACAACTCTTCGTGTTGAAGGTAAGTTTTTACCGCAAATCGCCATGTAGCATAATTCTCACGGCCGGTTAGTTTTTCAATTAATGCCATTTGATTATTTGATGCCATTTTTCAAACACTTTTTACGAAGAAACAATTGCAAGTCACGAAATTTTCTTGTCAGTTCAATGTACACGTTTTTATTCTTTTGCACTGAGAGTTTTGCACTGCCTTCTTTTCTAGGCTTTACTGGGCACTTAACCTGATAAATGAAACGAAAATTAACAGGAATCTAGTAGAGATTGCTTTAATTTTAGAAAAAAACTATTGTAAAATACATGTGCCACGGAGTACAAGAATATGAAGTGACATTGACATGAGAACCGTCAAGTGTGAGACGGATTCAAATAAGGCGCGAAATTCGAAATTTAAAATAAACATTTAACAATTAAGGACATCATGATAAGGCCCCTGTGTTGGATTTGTATAGCGCTTTTTTTTTAAATTATAAATGGGCTTATTCATGGCCAGCCTGCCCAGAAGGTGCCTGTTCACCCTTGATTACATACGCCAGATCCAGACGCATTTTAATTTAATCTCTAAATCTAAACAGGTACCGTGCCACCAACATCAGGAACGGCCACAGTAAGCGGCTTCAACATAGTAACAGAGACTGAGCAGGCGCGCAAGTCGCTCGGCATCTGTCCGCAACACAACGTGCTCTTCCCGGACCTAACGGTCGAGGAACACCTCATATTCTACTCCCGGCTAAAAGGAGTGTCGCCTAGTCAGTTAGATAGCGAAGTTAATCATTTTGTTAAGCTGTTGGAGCTGGAAGACAAGGTAGGTTTAAACGTTAGATTTGTAAGTGGAAAAGTTGCGTTCTCGAAACTAATACAAAGCTAGTAGTAAGCGAATGACTGTTACTCAATGAATTTGTCTCATAAACTGGAAATTCAAACTAAATTAATTGTTTAATTAAACTGGAAAAATGAAACCAAACCCTAGCTGTCTAGTCTGAGGACTAAAATTACTCAATTCTCAATATATTCTAAAATATAAGCAAATAGCGGTTAAATATTATCGCGTGCAAAATAACGTGAAATAAGTCCGTTTCTGTAACGCAACTACGGAGCTACGATGTGCCAAAAACGACTACGACTACGATGTACATTTGGGCTCTTGACACATAGTTGTTTCTTAACAAAAATGTCTGTAACCAACTATTTTCAACAGAAAGACGCACTGTCAAGTAATCTATCAGGCGGACAGAAACGTCGCCTCTCAGTCGGGGCCGCAATGTGCGGGAAGTCCCGGGTTGTCCTACTAGATGAGCCCACTTCGGGCCTCGACCCGGCCGCCAGGCGGGGATTATGGGACCTCTTGCTCAAAGAAAAGAAAGGTCAGTATTTTACTGCCGGTGATTTGGGAAATGCAAAACGGTTATTTGTTACTGTAATCATCTACAATGATTTGTTTAAATTTGAACTTTAATGGGAGTCAATATAGAGTTGAATATTTTAACCTCCTGAGACCCAGAAGCATTTGTTTTGTTTTTGAATTTGGTACCCTTAGTTACTCAAAGAATGTTCAAAATATTTTTTGGAATATGTACAAAAATTTGTACGCAGGGACTTAGGAGGTTAACTGACATATATGGCTTTGTTTACACTAAATGATGTCTATTTTCGATTGTTCACTATAGTCAGAAAGGAACTTTCACCCTCAAATACCTATATCCTAGTGACTAGAAACTAGTCAATATTTAAGTCCTAGCCACATAAAGCATACTCTTAAAACACACACCTAGAGGATTTACCCCCATTTCTATTTTTAGACTTGTTCCATATAACCCTTAACCCTACTTATACAAAACTCCAGTACGTATGTACTGTATGCGTTTTAATCAACTAAATTATATAATCTTCTAAAAGGTCGGACCATAATCCTCACAACACATTTCATGGACGAGGCGGACGTCCTCGGCGACCGCATCGCCATCATGGCCGGTGGTAAACTACAGTGCAACGGGACGCCATACTTCCTGAAGAAACATTACGGGATCGGTTACAAACTGACTATTGTAAAGGCCGAAAACTGCGACGTCGACAATGTGACGAGTTTCTTCAAGCAGTATATACCGGATATTAAGGAAAACTCTAACATAGGTAGGTAATACATTTATCTATTTATTTGCTGTACTCAGTAACATGTGAAATACCTTCGTTTTATGGACTTCTCTAACTTACACGTGCAGCCTTGAGATCAAGTGCCGGTATACTGACTCAGCTATCATAGTGACTATACATTTTTTTCCTGTAGAATGCGTAATCATGTTATTTAATTTACCTAAGATTTTTATTTTTATTGTTATCAAAATTAGACATAAAAATACAGATTTTTGCGTTTCGGGTCCATAATAAAGATCAATATTAATTTCAAAACAGACCTGTAAAAATTTTAACCACCGACCGATTTCTATTAATATTTTTTATTGAATCATGTAAACATTTCAGGTTCCGAGTTAACGTATATCCTACCAAACGAAAACGTAAGCAAGTTCCCTGAAATGCTAAAACAATTTGAGGAAAGAAGGGAAGTTTTGCATATTTCAAGCTACGGTCTTTCAGTCACCAGCCTTGAAGAAGTTTTTATGAAGTAAGTTGTAAAAATTACCGATCCGATTCTTTGTACTTACTAGTTTATCACAACGTAAAACAGGACTCGACACGCTCTGTTGTCATACCGTACCTAATAAAAGAGTCAATACAACTTCAACCAATGGTTTCGGGGCTTTTCCGTCCTATCACGCGTAACCGGAATCAATTTGACAACTGGTTCGAATGTATATTTTATTGCGTGCAGATTAGTATTTCTTTTAGTGAAAATCCCTGGTTTTAACGCGCGACGGGGGAGGGGGAGTTCTCAGTCTAACTAAACTTTTTGACCGGTTACCAAATCTAGATTGAAGTCATTCAACATAATGTATTATTTATAGGTAAGTATATAAAAACGTTAAATCCGTAGATATGTAGTTCCAATGTGCAACTTTGTATTACTTATCAAAAGAATCTTGATATCACAATTCTTAGAATAAAGGGAAACTGGAAAAACTTACTCTCGCTTGCGAGACATTGAGCTATTCCACTTTTCCATTATTTCTAATTCAAATTTATTAAAATAACTTCAGAGTGGGAGCGGAAAAAACAGACGGAAGTTCATCTATTGATCTGAAGAATATGCATAATGACCACGCTATAGTACCTATGGACAAACACTATCAAAACAGTAAGTCTGCAAAACCATTCACTGCTTTTACTTATCGGCACGTACTTTTAATTACCATTATTAAGCCCCATTCAGACGGTTCAGCAACTTGCATGCAATATTCGAAACCACGTCTGACACTTGGGATGTCATGACCACCACTGAGCGAGAAGTGGTGCACTGCACGACCTAAAAACTCGCGCAAATCTTGTACTGGCGGTATCTATTAGTTAATCCTAAATTTGTGTTCGATACATTGCTAACTAAAGTGTCATTCAATAGAACTTGCTAACTATGTAAACAAACCACCATACTAAAATTGACACTTTATGTCAATTTACTAGTAACTTTTGTTTACATAATTAGCAAGTTCTATTGAATGACACTTTACAGTGAATTCAGTCGATTGACCAAATACCGCAATGTAACGAAAATTGCATGCAAGTTCTTGAACTGTCTGAAATGGGGCTTTAGTGGGTGAAATAACTTGAACTGTGATTAATTATTTCAGATTTAGAACTAGAACCGATACAGAAAGAAAGAGGATTCAAATTGCTCAAAAACCACATAAAGGCTATGTTTCTTAAGCTAGCATACAATTCGTCCAGGAATAAACTTGTAATGTTAATACAAATTATATCACCAATCATCAACATATGTTTATCAGTGATTATAGCGAGGTCCTGGAACTTTATTCGTTCGCTGCCTCCTTTGACGCTTAGTTTGGAAAGTGGGTTTAAGAAAACGCAGACTCTGATATCGTCCAGTCCTAAAATAGAAGCTGGTAGTATGGGCCAGAAGTTTCTGAACGCATATAAGGATTACTTCAAGCAATCGAAGTACCCTGGCATGTCGTATAATGACATCGCTACGATGGATATGGGACGTTACTATCTGAAGCTGGTATGTCTTCTTGTCGTTATTTTAAACGATTCTTCAAATGCACGCGTAAAACAAAAGAGACAACTTTTATTTTTCTACATGTATATTTAACCCGTTAATAAAATTGTAAAAAGTTTAAGGGTTACCGTTTTTCAGAGTAGAGAGGACCCCGAGCGCGTTCACTACGAGAACGTCATAGGCGCAACGTTCGAGCCCGACTCCATCACGTGCTGGTTCAGCAACTACGGGTACCACGACTCGGCCATCTCGCTCGCACACGTGGATGATGCCATGATGCGTGCTGCTCTACCCGGGAGCTCTTTGAAAATCGTCAACCATCCGTTACCATATAGCATTGAGAATCTTGTAAGCATTGCATACATTTAGGGACATATTTTCTAAATACAATCGAACTAGCCTGTTGCACAAACTACAATTGACGGACTGATCACCGTCAGTCAGCAGGCAACTATGAAACTTTCTATAACCGACCGATTGACCCTAAGCTTTGTAAAACTTAGAGTTCGTGTTCCGATTGCGTTTTAAGGTTCCCAATTTTTTATTGTTGCAGCTGAGAGTGATGGCCACTGGTGGGACTATGGGTTTTCAATTTGCATTCAACATGGGATTTTGTATGGCGTTCGTTGCATCGTTTCTGGTGCTCTTTGTGATTAAAGTAAGTCACCTACCTCCTAAATCGAGCAAAATCAGTAAAATTATGTGTTTTATCTAGTTTTCATCACGTGATATATGCGACCACATTAAATAGCCAATTTTTGCTGATAGAAACACTTATTAAATATAATTTTGAAATACCAGGAGCGCATAAGCGGCGCGAAGCTGCTCCAGCGCGTCTCGGGCGTGCGGCCTGCCGTGCTGTGGGTCTGCGCTTTAGTATGGGAGTGGATTTGGCTGCTGACCATCCATCTCACCATTATCATCACCCTGGCGTGCTTCCAGGAGGTTACGCTGTCCACGCCAGATGAATTAGGCAAGTTCTGTGGGTAGTAGTCTTTCGGAATACCGAGAGGGTCTGAGCATCGTGAAGCTTTTTCCGGGGGTGCAGTCTGCCGTGATATTAATAATCTAATTAAGCGGTATTGAACCTTTAAGTATGAGGAGAGACCTTGCCTCCTTATGTGTTTTCCGCTTGTACAATGGGCTGTGCTCTGAAGAATTGTTTGACATGATGCCAACGGTAGCTTTGTACCACCGCACCGCTCGCCATCGGCAGGGTGTTCATCCACACACCCTAGAACCTAAATGGTCGCGTACTGTGCGGTTTAAGAGGAATTTCCTCCCGCGGACTCTCCGGCTGTGGAATGAGCTCCCTTCCGAGGTTTTCCCGAGGGTCTACAGTATGGGGTTCTTCAAAAAAGGAGTGTACAGGTTTTTAAAAAGGTCGGCGACGCGCATGTAACACCTCTGGAGTTGCAGGCGTCCATAGGATACGGTGACTGCTTACCATCGGGCGGCCCGTATGCTTGTTTGCCACCGATGTGGTATAAAAAAATATATACTTATTAATAATCTGCGCTTTGGTCAGGGAGTGGATATGGCTACTAACCATCCATCTCAAAATCATGACCTGGCGTCCTTCCAGGAGGTTATGCTTTCCGCACCAGATGAACTAGGCAAGTGATAGGTAGTGTTTTGAAATTGCAGGAACGAGGAACGCATAAATGGTGTGTAGCTTCACCAGTTTGTACTTCTGCTTCTAATCCGCACTTCGCTAAGTCAATATCTACCTAAGCCCTAAGCTGCACTGAGGAAAGCTAGTAAAATGCCAATAGGTACCAAGTTTTATCAAATAGTTACCCAGAATAAGTCAACATTACCTACTTCTTCATATAATTAGGTACTTTCCTCTGCTTAAAAAATAATTAATTCACACCGTGCACGAAATAAAGCACCAGATAATTATTAGAAAAATATATACTTCAGTTCATTTGTGGTGCGCGTGCCGCGGCCGCTGCAGGAGACCATCGCAAGCGCGGACTTCTGGCCGAAGGGTGTGGTGTTTCGACGGTTCCGGGGCAACCTGCCGAACCCCACGCCGAGTCAGAGCGCCTACCGCGAACCACGTTCGACGTGTTGCCTCTCTGTCGCACTTGTAAATTCGTACGTAAGTGTGACAGGGAGGTCGAACGTGGTTCGCGGTAGGCCCTCTGACGACGCTACGGAGCCACGCTGTTACGTCGTCGCCCAAATCGAATATTTAGTTAATTTCATTTTTATGTATATTGTTTTTCTTTGTATCTTTATATTTTGTAGTTTCACAGTGCCTTGGTTTTATACTGTAATGCTGTGTTACTTATTTGATCTTTTGATCAATAAATAAATAAATATATAGCAGTTATTTTTAAATACTATTTCTATTGGATTGAAATATAAAAAGTAGGTGAGTTGACCGTGACATCACTACACACGTTGTCATATAAATTCCATATCTGCGGGCTCAGCACGGTTCCATTTTTATCGACTATCACTAAGCCCGTCACTTTCGCACTTACATACTTGTTAGAACGTGACAGGCATGGTAATAAATGATAAAAATGCGACCGTGCTACTAGGGCAGAACAAGTTATGTGTGGAACAACATGTGTTTCGACAATCTAAACTTAGAATAAAAGTTTGCGGTATAATTGGAAATGTTGCTTTAAAAGCCTATGTTAAAAATGTTGTATACAAGCAATTGTTTTTATTGATTTATTTTTTGTCTATTTGCAGGAAGAGTGCTGTTAGTTCTCGTGGTATTTTCGCTAGGAATTATACCTCTACACTATGCAGCGTCTTTCTGCTTCGACGCGGCCGCTACAGGGTTTTCAAAAATGTGCTTCTTTAATGTATTCACGGGTAAATGTTATTTTTTTTTACTCCGTACTTTATTTTCAACATAAATAAGTTTTTGGCAGCATCCATAATTTTGTTTCCTTTAAATGATGTTTGACTTATATCAAAGAAGCAGTGGCGGGCGACCGACTGCATTGAAGAGACAAATTAAATTAAAAATTAGCCATATTTTATCGCCTTATCTGCTATAAACGCCCTCTCCCACCCTAGTCAAACCTTTAGCCCCCATTCGCACGGCAGCTTTTTCAAAGCGTTTGAATGACAAATGGATACATGTGTATTTATTCACACGACAGCGGTGGCGCTTTTTATCAAGCGTTGTTGGATTTTCTACTTTAAGCCTTGATCGTTAAATCGAATTTGGAGTGCGGACAGATTCAAGCGCTTTTTTAACGCGCGTTGAAAAAGCGCTCGTTAGCAATGATTTATAACTCAAGATAGGTTATAGGCGTTCCAAAATTGAAGCGCTTACCTTGTGACAAATTGGACAAGTTGCCTTTAGTCGCGGCTGGACAAGCGAGAAATGTGCACGTGCTAACGAGCTCCCGCACACCGAAAGAGAAAGAGACGACCTTATGTTTAACAACGAGTGTGACAAAGATGGATGGAATGAGAAAATTAATCAAAAATAACAGATTTCTTCGTAGGCACAGAAATAAATATGGAAGTATTTTTTGTGCACTTCAAGTATGAGTATAACCTATCTATGGTTATATAATATCATTGCTCGTTAGTAGGAGGCCTTATGCTTAATCAAAACACGTATTTCAGGATGCATGCCTTTCCTCATAACGGAGGTGCTGAGACTACCGGAAGTGGGAAGCCCCTTCTATGCCAACTTGTTCGATTGGATATTCTCCGTGCTGCCACTTTACTGCTTATGCAGAAGCTTAAGGTAAACATCTGGTTTCCGGTGTTTGATAATTTTTAAACTGAAAAAATAGGGCGTTAAGATTTTGCACTAGTTGGTTATTTTTTATTTCCAATAATGGGTTAGTATTTAGAGACCGCACGCAATCCCATCATTAGCGACAATATTTAAAATGGCGGTCTCTAGTAAGTTAGTGATAGCCAGACATAGGAATCCGTGGGGCAAATTTTCTTGACAGGTAGGGACTTCCTATATCGATAAACTCAATTATCGATGCTCGTTCTATATACTAGTGATCACCCCCAACATTGTGTGTTTTTTGTAACTATTGTTTTGAAGACAAGTATGAAATTCACACATAGCATTTTTTAAATAATCGCTAGGTTATATAAAGGTAGGGCGTAATACTTATTGCACTATGAAATAGTCAATATTATCTCAACCTCTTTATAGATTGATTATCAATCAAAGCGAATTGAGTTATTATTTTATTTGATTTTTACACTTTTAATAAAAACATATTTTTACAAGCAAACCATTGAGTGATCACTAGTATACATGGTCTTAACGAGGAATGCGAAAGATTTTAACCACGAATTTCTGAGGTCTAAAGAAGGAAAAAATTTAATATGAGTTTAGGTCAATTTCGCCAACTAAAAATTTTTTTGTTTGTTTTTTTTTTTTAATTTTTTGGATGTATTTGTACATAAAAAGTAAATATTCTTGGTTAAAATTTCACTTAAAATGGATTTTTACTTTTTTTTCGTAAAACTTAGTTTTTGCAAAGTGTTACTTGTCAATAAGGATATTCAGACTACGTCCCATAGTAGCAACATCGCCATCAAAAAGGCGTTTTGAACTATGTAACAATAAAAACTAGTTTTTTTTTAAATTGGTATTAACTCCGAAACTGGCGATTTTCAAAAAAGTTTATAGGACATTTTTGTCTCTAAATATGATCAGGAATACGCTGTTAAAATTATTCGGTTTCGTCATGTTACACCGTGTATAGCACGAGCATCGATAATTGAGTTTATCGATATAGGAAGTCCCTACCTGTCAAGAAAATTTGCCCCACGGATTCCTGTCTGGTGATAGCCAACCAGTAAGATGTGTCTGTCCATTCCACTTTTTTAGATTTGGATCTAAATCCTTACGACTATTTACACCTAGGGGACCCATATTGCTCCATGCATTCACTTGAGGTTTTTTATTTGCTTTGCTCATACTTGCAACTACAAGAAGTATCTTCATTATAACAAAATCAAATAATTATTATGAAATGAACTAGGGTCCCGTTCTTTATGCCTGCAATGAGGGCTAGCGTTTTTTGCTCACCAGTTGACGCCACTGTTGATGGTGGTCCAGAAAAACAGATCTCAATTTTTTTCTATGCTTATTTTTATTAAATCAATACGTTGTGATATCCACACAACGACCACACGAAAACCCCCAAAACTTCTACTACTACTATGCATTTGACATTTTGAAAGACCTGTAACTACACTAGCGCCCCTAGCGGCAAAATAAGTTAAAATAACACGCGGTAGCCCTCATTCACTACGTTGTTCGGTATCATGTATGGCTAGGATGGATGAATATGTACCGCCATATATATATACCTAGCATTAAAGTATGTGTCATTTCCAGAGACATGAGCGAGTCGGGGTTCGCGCTGGCGGCGTGCGATGCGCTCTGCGACCAATTCGTGAACATAGACAACTGCACGAGACATACCTTATGCAGCAAGTTGAACATCAGCGTGTGTTGCAGTAAGTTATAATGTTCCTTTTGAACGAGCCCTTCCCTAGGATACCTTTGCCCTTTGAGCTTCTGAAAATAGTGCTATAGCTGGTCAAGCAGATCTTGTCAGTAGTAAAAGGCGGCAAAATTGATAAATGTAGGCGCGAAGGGATGTCGTCCCATATAAAATTTGAATTTCGTGCCTTTTTTTACTGACAAGATTTGCTTGACCAGCTATAAATAATGTGTCAGTATAGTGTAAAAGGATTAGTTTTTTCTACTACATCATCATCTTCCTCGCGTTGTCCCGGCATTTTGCCACGGCTCATGGGAGCCTGGGGTCCGCTTGGCAACTAATCCCAGTAATTGGCGTGGGCACTAGTTTTTACGAAAGCGACTGCCATCTGACCTTCCAACCCAGAGGGTAAACTAGGCCCGTATTGGGATTAGTCCGGTTTCCTCACGATGTCTTCCTTCACCGAAAAGCGACTGGTAAATATCAAATGATACTTCGTACATAAGTTCCGAAAAACTCATTGGTACGAGCCGGAGTTCGAACCCGCGACCTCCGAATTGCAAGTAGCTCTTACCGCTAGGCCACCAGCGCTTCAGTTTTTTCTACTACCGTCTTAGTATAAATATATTGCTTGTTTTCAGTTGAAGACTACCCATTTTTGAACTGGGCCGAGCCCGGAGTCGGTCGATATCTGTTCATGATGGCCTTCGTGGGAGTGCTCGTCTTCACCATAATGCTTCTCAAGGAATACGAAGTTATGAACAAGGTCAGAGCATTGTCCTCTCAGAATAGCTGTTTAACCCTTTCGGGGGAATCGCCCACAGACATCCAAGCTGCGGTGGCAGCATGGTTCCATTTTTATCGCCTGTCACTTTCGCACTTACATACTTGTTAGAGCGTGACAGCAGAGGGCCTACCGCGAACCACGTTCGACGTGTTGCCTCCCTGTCACACTTACGTACGAATTCACAAGTGCGACAGAGAGGCAACACG
The DNA here is from genome assembly GCF_948474715.1 of Cydia amplana. Lineage (NCBI taxonomy): Eukaryota > Metazoa > Arthropoda > Insecta > Lepidoptera > Tortricidae > Cydia > Cydia amplana. The sequence goes on along the minus strand of NC_086077.1, from coordinate 7,509,797 downwards.
TCGAACGTGGTTCGCGGTAGGCCCTCAGGGCCGGATCTAGGGTAGAGCGAGTGGAGCGGCCGGCCGCTCTAGGCGCCGGATGGGAAATATAATTTGGTGGAAAATACGCTTGAAAACTTCAAGGAAGGGCGCCAAAACCAGATTTCGCTCTACCCTGATCAAGGGCTCGGGCCGGCACTGCGTGACAGGTGATAAAAATGCGACCGTGCTGGAGATTGTCGACGATATCATGATTTATCCAATGCTGATAATATTAATGAAAAACAGCTATTCAAATTTATATATACAACGATGATTGTAGTATTAAGATGACGGTGACGTACTTCGCGGCAAAATACTTAACATAAAGAAAGTCCCTGCAGCAAAGTTTTAAGTGCGCGAGACTATTCGTAGACACTTCATAATGCGGTGTCTGGTATATGGCACCAACTTCTTCTTCCTCGCGTTGTCGCGGCATTTTGCCACGGCTCATGGGAGCCTGGGGTCCGCTTGGCAACTAATCCCAGGAATTGGCGTGGACACTAGTTTTTACGAAAGCGACTGCCATCTGACCTTCCAACCCAGAGGGTAAACTAGGCCTTGTTGGGATTATTCCGGTTTCCTCACGATGTTTTCCTTCACCGAAAAGCGACTGGTGAATATCAAATGATATTCACCAGTCTATGGCACCAACTAATGAATGTTATACATTCCAGTTACAGACAAACAGACATTATAAACTTTTATATAAATGTCATATACTAAGAAAAAGTGACCAAGGCCTCCAGTGCCCCAGGCTAGAATCGAACCAGCGTCCTCTGCTATCGCGGCAGGTGCCTGTAGATGCGTGTGCGATAGCAGAGGACGCTGGTTCGATTCCAGCCTGGGGCACTGGAGGCCTTGGTCACTTTTTCTTAGTATATGACATTTATTTAAATGTTTATCATTTTTTAAAAGTTTATAATTTATATAGTAGTGTGTCTACTTGAAATAAAAACAAATTAAAATATTTTCTCAAAATAATTGACCGAAGCGTAGCGAAGGGCTACGTTTTGACTCGGGCATTTTGCTTTTGTATGTCCGGATGTTCTCCTCTACAGGTCACAATTCTCAACCGATTCTTGTGAAATTTTGTGACCAGATTCTATGAGTAAATTTTTTTTTTGTCGATCCCGTTTTTGGAAATTTTCAAAAATGGAGGAGTTTTGATACCTCGTGCTTAAACAAATAGTCGTATCGATATCATAAGAGTATTTTCTTTTTGGGACATGTTTACATAGTAAATGGCAAAAAATGCAGAAAAATTGTATTGCTGGTTTAGGCGGTATTTAGATATTTAGTTTGTACTCGAGAATGAGTAGCCGAATTTCGTCAGCTTAGCTAAGAACTATTATGGCGCATTTTGTAATCAATTGCTTTTTTTGTTTGCACACAGAAAGTCTGGGTTCGATCCCCAGTAAGACATAACTTTTTGTATTTTTTCTTTCACTTCGTATGTTTTTTTTTAATAAATTAAAATCTTTGTATTGTTGATTGATCAAACCGCTGTGTGGCGCTGTCATCGTGCACGGTCCCAATAAGCTATGCTCGCGAGGTCTACAGCTCACAGAGCCACTAGTTTAATTTGTTCTAATACATTACAGACATTATTCCATTTATTGTAGGTATTCTACAAGACGAGCCCGCCGCCGCCGCCGCCCGATGACCATGAGGACGCGGACGTCAAGCGCGAGCGGGCGTACGTCCACTCGCCCGTCTCGGGCCGGGACAGTCTCATCTGCAGAGATCTCACTAAATATTACGGGGATTTTCTCGCCGTCAGTAGGCTTTGCCTTTGTGAGTAACTGAATACATATATATAGGGTTCCCAGATCGAAAGGCGCTATTATTGGGAAAATATATACATTTTTCGGGATTTTGGGACTTAAGTCAGGAAAAAAAACATCGCTCACTGCACAGTCTCTCACCACGCGAGCCCCGCGCGCTCGCTTGACGACAGTTCGGAATTTGAAATTATTGTTTTATAACGTGAAGCTGTTTTTCGGGACAATTTTCACTTTGTCGGGAATCGGGAACACATGCTAAAAATCGAGAGAATCCGGCCAAATCCCGACCATCTGACAACCCTACATATATACCACGATCCATCACAAAAATACTTGAAATATAGATTGTTCTTGTCTATGGTCACAGTTTTCTGTCAGATGCGATTGACAATTTAAGATCTCTAAGAAAGTAATCTCTAAGAAATCAGCCGATTCGATCCACTTTCAAGAAATAAATCATTATTTTGATGTAATATAGGTACATTCGCATTGCACAACAGGGAATATTATGCGAAACTCTGCGTAGGGGGCGTCACTTCCACAATCAGTAACAATCTAAGGGTCTACCACAAACGAGAGAGTCGAAATTTTGTTATCTATCCTCTCTATCACTTGCATATTCGAGCGATAAAGAGGCAGATAGCTGAGTTTCGATTTCGCGTTTCCCGGCAGGCCCTTTGTAAACAAACCGCCTTGATGTATCAATGTCATATTTTATTGTCTGTGAAAACTTGTCAAAAACCAGTTTAAGGCACAGTATGTATAAGTTACTCTATGGTTTACGAAAGGCGCTAGTGCTGCACTCTGGCGGCAAATCATTGCAGTAATACTCCCTATTGAAAATAGGGATTCCATTTTATGTCATCTATATTTTAATAATATAACTTTTTCTGTTTCTCGTTTTCAGCCGTACACAAAGCAGAATGCTTCGGGCTGCTCGGGAACAACGGTGCTGGTAAAACCACCACGTTCCGAATGCTCACCGGTGACGTCAGGATCTCCAGCGGGGACGCCTTCGTACTGGGGCTATCCATCAAGACGCAGTTGCAGCAAGTCTACAGGCAGATAGGTACTTGTCGATGTTACTATACAGTTGTATAGTGAGGGAGGCAGTGGGTTGTAGGTTGGTAAAACCACCACGTTCCGCATGCTGACCGGCGACGTCAAGATCTCCAGCGGGGACGCCTTCGTACTGGGGCTATCCATCAAAACGCAGTTGCAGCAAGTCTACAGGCAGATAGGTACTTGTCGATGTTACTATACAGCTGTGTAGTGAGATGACAGTGGGTTGTAGGTTGGCCAAACCACCACGTTCCGAATGCTGACCAGCGACGTCAGGATCTCCAGCGGGGACGCCTTCGTACTCGGGCTATCCATTAAGACGCAGTTGCAGCCAGTCTACAGGCAGATAGGTTTGTCTTGTCGATGTTACAATAAAAAAAGTTTTTTTTTTCGGACCAACATAATCCATAGGTGTGCACTATACAGCTGTGTGCAGTAAGGTAGATATTGGATAGTGCTCAGAAGAAAGGTTTGATATGATAATCATGATAGCAACAGTCTTCACATTTTGGTAACTAAATGATCACCCGCGATGTCCGACTAATTTTCGCCGGCGAAACATCGCATTTTTAAATTAGGTTTTTATTATAGTGTATTATAAAGTAATATATAATATTCCTTATTACTTACTTTCAATTATTAATTTATAATATGTTTTTTCTATTTATCGTCATAGGAGTCATTTTCGAGGTTTTCAGTTTACTCCCTTCCTAACACAATGTTTTATTTCCCAGCATACTGCCCTCAGTTCGACGCGCTGCTAGACAACCTGACCGCGCGCGAAAACATGAAAATATTCTGTCTCCTCCGCGGGATCCCCACGAGGCTGGGCTCCGAGCGCGCCTGGCAGCTCGCCAACGCGCTAGGGTTCGCCAAACATTACGATAAACAGGTTTGTATTTGGGCGTTTTTTTTGTTGTCCCCTACACTTTTTTTTTCAAATTTGGGATTTTTTATGTTATTTCTACTCAGAATCACGAGCTCTTTCTATCCTAATAGGAGAAAAAAAGTGTCCCAAAATTTCCATACATTTTTCGATCTTTTCATTCCGCGACCGCCATACAAAGTCTATGAAAAATGGTGACGTAATGGAAATAAAAACCTTAGGACACTTTTTTTCTCCTATTAGGATAGAAAGAGCTCGTGATTCTGAGTAGAAATAACATAAAAAATCCCAAATTTGAAAAAAAAGTGTAGGGGACAACAAAAAAATACGCCCATTAACTTAAAGACTAACAGCAACATATTTTAATTTTTAACAAGCAGAAACGTCTGCGACCGATGCTATTAAGCTTAGAATAAATTGAAAAGTGCAAAAATTACTGTCTTGGGTGAGACTTGAACTCACGGCCTCTGGATCGATACTCACGCGCTCTGCCATCTGAGCCACCAAGACCTCATCCATAGCCAGCAAATCCAGATCCAGAGACCGTGAGTTCAAGTCGCACCAAAGACAGTAGTTTTCACTTTTAAATGTATTCTAAACTTAGCAGCAACATCTTATATAGCTCTTTTAAATTTTGTTTGTTTCTAACAAACGGGAATGTCAAAATGACGGACAGGGACAAAAGGTTTAGGTTTGTTAGATTTGACAGATGCTTATTTATGAATAACTCCATAATTATAGTGGCTCGGTGTTCGAAAACGGATCTTGGCCAAAACCTGTCCCGTTCCCGTGCATTTCTTCCAAATGATTGATTATAATTATTTCGGATCTTCTGAGAACCGATCTCTCTAGATAGGTCTCAGGATGTACCTATTAAACTTAGAAATAACTAACTAATAATATTTAACTTAGAATATAATTGTTTTAGTTTAAACATGTATTAAAGTAACTTAGAAACCGGCGTTTTTGAAATCGCAAGTATCTATTTTAAGATCGGTTTTCCTAGGATAGCGGTGCCGTCATATAGCGGCCGTCTCCATACTAGATAATACGTCTAAATATGGATGTCGTAGTATTTGTATGGAGACGGCCGCTATATGACGGCACCGCTATCGGAGGAAACCGATTAACCGATTTTCTGAAGTTACACTTAATGTAATTTCCTTCCCATATGGTGATGCAATCAACTTTAATCATTGTATTTGTGTGCTTGTTTATGAATCTCTAATTCTCTGCGTCATGATAATAACCCGGAATTTTACTTTATCAGGTGTATCAGTGCAGTGGAGGCACAAAACGAAAGATCAGCACAGCAGTGGCACTTCTGGGCGATTCACAGCTTCTTTTCTTAGACGAACCAACAACAGGTAAGCTCGATAGTATTTTATCTCAATATTAGTAAAAAGTATTCGTTCATGTATTCCTTTAAAATGTAATCCAGAAATGTGATTAATACGCGTTTTTTCTCAAGTCATCTTATAAATCACTACATAGTATAAAACAAAGTCGCTTCTCTGTCTGTCTGTCTGTGCTTAGATATTTAAAACTACGCAACGGATTTTGATGCGGTTTGTTTTAATAGATAGAGTGATTCAAGAGGAGGGTTTATGTATAATTTGTTAACCCGTGCGAAGCCGGGGCGGGTCGCTAGTTAATAGTAATGCGTAGTGACACTGTAATGCGTAAAATGCCACGGCATTTTGAATGTATCAATTCATACAACGACAAGATGTGTAGAACACCGCTTTTGCTGGCTTGCTATCGGGTCGGTAAAGAAAATCAAAATTCAATTCTAAATTTAAAACTTTAAGTGTAAGGCCTGGGTGGACGCTCGAGTTGGGCGTGCAGCGGGGCGGGGCGTGCGGCGTGCATGTTAAACAAATGCAAGCGTATAGGAGCGGCCTTAGTGCACGCTGCTTAAATCACTTGTGAGCCCGACGCCACGCTGCACGCCCCGCCGAACGCTCCGCTTCGAGCGTCCACTCAGGCCTTACACTAAGATCGTATTTTGACTGTCAAATTTAGATCCGTTGGGATTGAGATTTTTGTCATTCCTGTTATTTCTAGGCATGGACCCAGCGTCCAAACGCCTAGTATGGTCGTCCATCAGCTCTGCGGTGGGGTCCGGGCACAGCGTGGTGCTCACATCGCACAGTATGGAGGAGTGCGAGGCTCTGTGTTCGCGGCTCACTGTCATGGTCAACGGCGTTCTGCATTGCTTGGGATCACTACAGCACCTTAAGAGCAAGTTTTCGCAAGGTATAGTAGACTTTGTTGAGTTGTCGTTAAGGTTTAGATTTGTTGTATCTCTGACGATTTTTCTATAAAGTAAATGGTGGAAGCCGGACGCAGATATAACAAAAATGGAGTTATCACAATGAATAATAGACCCTAACCTTTGTTGTTAAGCTTCAGTTTTAGATGATCGGCATATCAGCTAATACATGTGCGACGACTGCCAACTTCAATACGCACGACAGCTGTTAACAGCTATTGGATAATTTTTTCGATCGTTTACTGTATTCTCACGTCTTAAATTCTAATTTCCAATTACTTTTCCAATGACTGCTATGGAAGCTACACTGATGAATTAATAACAAAGTGTCCTATCAGCCTATTTTGTCTTATATCATGTGTCCGTAAATCATTGATTAATTCTCTAAGAATCATGATGTATAATAATTACATATAACTTTTTGTTACCAGGGTACACACTGGTGGTGAAGTGTCAAGCTGGCCAACAAAGGAATGCCGACTTGGAAAATATCAATACCGTCATTTTAGAACGTTTCAACGATATAACTCTTGTGTAAGTATTGTTTTCTAGTCCTTGAAATTAAAACGATGTTTTTTAAGCCTCGCTTGGCCTTATTTGACCAAATATCCGTGGGCATTATTTTCCAACAGTATTCTGCACATTTTCAGTGCATTTCTCAGTGAACACTACTCATATGCCTTCTTGCATTTGTAAACTCGGTTATATTTGTTATCCGACTTACATAGTGAGTAGGTACGCGTTTCTTATTTCCAAGGTTCTACTTTCAAAATAAGAGTAACTTTAAAAACCATTATAAAAAACAACGGGTTGCACTCAGGGAGTGCCGGCTGAAGTGAAAACTCAATGACTAGTGCAAAATGTACTATGTATAATTGAGGTTAACGCCACCTAGCGTTAGCGTTAATTACTTGAAACCCCTAAGCACATCACAGTTAGTACTCGAGTTATATTAATACCAGTTAGAGCGAAACTCACTAGATGGCATTTAAATCAATAAAGAAAAACTCAATGACATTACATGTAACAGTTTTTCGATCAGGTCACGTGTCCGTCTTACGGTCACGTGATCTGTCTCGAGTTTAACATTTTTTACCCACCTCAAAAAGTGCACAGCGCCGCTAAAGAAGTTTTCACTTCAAAAATCGGATCCTGATTTTTTTGTGAATTTCGCAGAGAATCGTACCTGGGCATCAACACGTACTACATCAAAGACCCGGGCCTGCCGTGGTGGCAAGTGTTCCACGTAATGGAAGGGCTGCGCTCGCAGCTCCCCATGGAGGACTACTCCGTCACGCAGACCTCTCTCGAACAGGTCTTCCTTAAGTTCACTAGGGCAGACTCCAATCCTAAATACAAGGCCGGGTAAGGACAGCCTATGTATTTGAAGGTAAGCCATTTTTTGAGTATGACAGGCAAATGAAATGATTTTAAGTCCATAGTCCAGAGGCAACGTACTTGCCATCATACTTAAAACAAAAACGCATCTCTATAATAAGAATTACGGTTCGAAGTCAAATGACTAGAAAGGGATGTCAAATGGTTTAATTTAAGGGTTAAGAATAGTACATTACATACCTAGGGAGGTGAATTCGTGAATGCTCCAGATGGCAGGTGTTTGTGGCCCGAACCGAAGGTGAGGGCCATAAATATGCGATCTGAGGCTTTACGAATTACCGCCGGAATTACGAAATACCCATCCTTTTCTTTTGGGTGCTAGTACTAGTGTAAGACAAATATAGTATGATGCTCTCTGTCCATGTTTGAAATGAGAAAGTCCTTTGACAAACTATATAAACTTTATGTACACGGATGAGATCCTTAAAAAAATATAAAAATAATCTTTGATTTTATTAAGCAGTATTCTCACGATCATACACGAGCACAACGGTCTTGTAAGAACGAGACAAGTAAGGTCGTTTATCTTACTATCTCACTCTATCCTATAGCTTGAAATGATAGCTGATCGGGTCGTGTAGACGCGGCTCGCGGCTATAATTGGCTGTTTGCGTTTTTTATTTTTAAAAAGTAAAAACACTACAGTAATAAGTTATTACTGTAGTGTTTTTTTCATTACCGTCCGCTAGAACAGGACAGCGATAGTTTGATTTTTTTAAATTAGAGTTTGACAATAACGTAGAACTTCCCGTACTATTTTTGTTACAATAAGGTGAACATTTCCGAGCATATTGGAGAAAATTATATTACGACCGTACGGAAAAATAAAATGCATGAAATGAAGCATAATAGCGTTGGCCTGGCTATATCAGAATTTTATGGCGTACACAAACGTACATTTCGCGGTTAAAGATGTCAACATATAACATAAGGTCTCACTTGAGTTATAGCGTCGAACAGTACCTGCTATCTCAGCTTCTTATATAAAATCTTATATCATTTCTTCTTATATAAATGTCAAAATTCTGTGAATGAATCTCTAGCTGCTCGCCTGCAGTTTGTTGTACTATATTTTACTTACCTACTAAGTTTGACTTGCGATGCCTACATATTTATACTGATTAATGTACGTTACGGGTAAAACCACAAATCTTGCCGAAAAATGTGGGTATAATTTTATAATACTAAATTATATGACCAACTTTTGCATGCAAAGTGGAATACAATGTTGGTTTTCTAAGTGATTATAATATTACATACAAACATAAGTATTAAGTATTAAGATATTATATAAAGGAACGATATATATTAATAAAGTTTTGGGGTAACTATTAAATGTACTTAGATTTGAAATTGCTACTTAAGATGACGTTGATGAGTTTATAGAATCGAGCATACCTTTTTGGTGTAGACTTTACTAGTTGCCTTAATGGTTAGGTATATGAAAACATCCTCGTAAATATCGCTCAGTAAACAATCGGTCGAAAATACCACAAATCGACCTTAGTGAATCTCATCTCGCCTTATAGGTACAAGCTAGGATTAAAACTTTACATGGGTACTTATTCAGTATTCATGTTACCGTAATAACCCGTTTTTAGTGAATACTTTCCGTAAGGGATCTGTGAAAACTAGTTTTAACTGGGATTTTTCAGTCAAAACTAGTTTTCGCAACGTGCCTTGGCAAATTATAGTTTTGTTTTCATTGAGGGGTTTACGGAAAACCAGTTTTTACGGTGACATAATTATATACATACGTGTATTAATGTTTGTGAGTGTTTAGAGGATCGTACCGTTATCGTTGCTGTGTTTTATAATGCCTTACCAGTATTCTTAAAACATACTAGAGACGATGGATAATAAACACTGCCAATCTAGTCAAAGTTGCGTTCATCTTATATGTAGATGGCGCCACTTTAATTTTGTTAACCCTTTGGAAAATGGAATGGAAAAAATGAAAAACTTTATGAGATGACATCTACATACTGTTTTTCAGCTGCAAAATGTCAGTGTTAAGTTTCCCTTACTCGACAGAGCGGCGCCACAGTGCAAATCCTTAACGCATTCACTACCAGAAGGCGTGGCCTAGGAACAAACTTGTATGACGGTCGATGCACATGTGCGTCGGTGGCAGTGAATGTGTTAAACCCTCGTTACATGTCGTCATAATAAAAGTGGAAAGCAAAACGCTATCTACACAAAGTATGTGTGAGATTGAGACATTTCTAAATAAACTTTATTTAGAAGGGGTGGCAAAGTTTTTAAATTGATTAGCAGACTTTATTATTTAATCCTTCTCTTTGCTTAGAACTTAATTTAAGAATCTCTCGTGATCTTACTTTTTAAATTATAAGATTCACTTCAACTACGAGTACACGTGTGATTTATTGTGATTAAAATTTTGATTATTATATTTTACAATTACTTACATTAAGAAATATTTTTGATGTCCAAATACATAATATAATTATGTCCTACAAATATACTACGGCCTGAGCACAAACTTCATTGAGTACCAAAGATTCCATTAGTGAGATAGAGGTGCATTAACTAAAAGTGGACGCATCCCTTCCTCACAAGAATAGACGAGAATGTGTCTTTTAGCCATATTGGAGTTGTGTTCGGTTTTTACTATTTATAATTTGTTATTTATTTTATGAGTCATAGGAATCCGTGGGGCAAATTTTGACAGGTAGGGACTTCCTATATCGATAAACTCAATTATCAATGCTCGTTCTATATACCAGTGATTGCCCCCTACATTGTGTGTTTTTTGTAACTAGTGTTTTGAAGACAAGTATGAAATTCACACATAGCATATTTTAAATAATCTCTAGGTTATATAAAGGTAGGGCGTAATACTTATGCACTATGAAATAGTCAATATTATCTCAACCTCTTTATTGATTGATTACCAATCAAAGCGAATTGAGTTATTATTTTATTTGGTTTTTACACTTTTATTAAAAACATGTTTACAAGCAAACCATTGAGTGATCACTAGTATATAGAACGAGCATCGATAGTTGAGTTTATCGATATAGGAAGTCCCTACCTGTCAAGAAAATTTGCCACACGGATTCCTATGTCTGTATGACCTCGAAAGGGACCGAGAAAAAAAATGGCGCATGGGTTTTTTCTACATTAAAAATATCATTAGGGTATGTAAACAAATTTTAAGTCTGACCTTTCTAGCAGAACTTTTTGTAATAAATGTGATATTTTATTCTAAGCGTTTACCTAAATATGCTTGTTACAGACGTTACAGTACTTCACCATGTACTTAAAATGTAGATAATAGTTTTAGATATAAATTACCTATAATAAATGTGAAATAATTTATATTTAAAATTGGTACTTACTTATTATTACGACCTTTTTTGATGTAAACTACCTGATTACCAAATTTAAATTTATTAATGCAGAAACTTATAGACATATTCTCACCGTGTATTTTCTTAAATATTTAAGAAAAGTAACGACGTCACTTATCTTATTTGAAATCTAATATCCAGTTGTAATTCTTTATACGAAATAAATAATACATAATGTGATTTAAGTACAATTTGATCTGTGAAAATGAATTAGGAAATTTTGTTGTAGGTAATGCCATGTTCTAGCCATAATTAACCAAGGCACGTATTTAACCGGTCAACTAATTAATCGAATTTGGGTAGTTTAGAAATGGCTACTAAAATTAATAGTTTGGCAACAAAAACGGAGCCTTAAAGTATATCAACATGAGTTGTATTTTAATGCCGTTACAGCTTTTGATTATTTTTAGGCAGGTACCTACCAAGTATTTATTTGGCAACTGAATACCAAACTACATACTGAATATTGGACACCATTTATGAAGCACATTTTAAAAAGAAAACGGGATTAATTAAAAAAATTAAGTTCTTTTAAAATATTTTGTTTGGTCATTACACGGTCAACCTAACACGCTCCTCCTCGCTTCGCTCGTCGTCGCACCTATCTGTTGGCTCTAGCAGAACACAGTGGTAACTATTGACATTAGTAATTAAAAATTTAAAGATCTAATGGTATAATGGCCATTACGCATTTCATGATTAGAAATTTCGACTATAAGTATACTGACCATTGCGTATTGGTAAATTAATTTGAAGTGTTTTGTGTAAAAAGTGACCAATATTCATTAAATTTAACTGCTTTCGTGTTAAAATACTACCTAGCTGAAACGATATGCTCAGTTATGATTACTTATGATTAGTTGATTACTTAGGTGTGAACAACTATATGACAAGTAAATTTTATGATCGCTTTACAATATTATTTGCCAATTTATTATTTTAGACGCCAACCTATCACTTTAAGTTCCGTATATTTTTTTTGGGTGGATTGATTTTGCTGCAAGTTTTTTTAATAATATGATGCTTATATTTGAGGCTAAAATTTTTTTTTGGCGCTAAGTTATTAATGCACAGCCAAATTATATTATTATATGCCCAATGAAAGTTCCTGTTTAATATTTTAGTTGCCCGGTTAATAATAAGCCATTAACCAATGTTCCTTAATATTTATAATTGGTTCCTTTAATATTTATTTAACCATGTATACCTAGGTATAAATTATTTATTTAGCGGAAAAATATCGCTAGTTGTATCAATTTACATTTGTTAATTAGATAAATTTATCATATTACGATAAAATTATGAAATTAAATGAAAATAATTTATTTAAAAACATCACAATCTTAAAATTAACACATGATAAAATTATAATGAAATAATTGATCTTACGACCAGATAAAAACGACAAAAATCGAAAACTATTCTTTTAGAACGGCGTAAGTGCTCTATCTCTATACCTAAATGTCTTAAGTAAGAACGAAACAAACGGATGATAGATTCTTGTTACCACAGTTTATGAGCTGGCCTTATAGATGCGCTAAACTCTTTTAGTTAGCTTGCTTTTCCAAACGTTGCCAATTGCGCTGGCGGTTTAGTAGATAAAAATGGTGACAGGTGACATAGCTGTGTAGACTATATCAAACTCAATAACGAAATTCTAAAGTTACGTTACGATCATGTTACGATATACCAGACTCGATGGAATAGACTTAATTTCCCGTTGTCTTTGTCAACAGTTTTTTTATCACACTTTCCCGGTTAAAATATGTGCTGTTTTCAACCAAAAAGGTATTGTCGATGTCGGCTATTATTAACCGACTTTACAGTTATTATTTATTATATCGGTTATTACTTTTCTACAGCAGACAATATACCTTAAGCCTGAATATTACACATATATTTGCACTTGGATCTTTTTTAAAATATAGTATTATATAGTAGACGTAAGTCTATAACGATAGGCAATACAGTGTGTTAAAGACATTACATTACAGTATTCATTACTTTTTCGATCTTTTGACGTAGCTTTAACGTGTTCTACTAGTACTACCGACGACCAGACGTTCCGACGGAGCGACGGGAATGCAGCTACATATATGTTAGACAGAGATATTAAAAAACATCTCCACTCTTAACATATAAGTTTGCACTCGCGCCCCGCCGCCTGTTAGTCTATGTACAAGTTGTACAACCTAGTATTCTCAGTGGTAGCTTTATGTAAACCGTCGTGAATGTATTTTGTATTATCTTTGTGTGTAGTGATAGATGTAAAATAAAATATTTATATTTTAATACAATATTCTTTTATTGCATGAATAGAAAGATACCATAATCTTATGTATGTATAAATGTCATGTGTCATGATATAACATGTAAAATCTACCTAACATTATAAATTATTATCCAATATATTTTGGCCAAAATACTCTACTCTAGTATAAACAACAAAATGTTGTTAGCCACACGTCAACTTGCCACGGTTACACATGTGTTACTGTTAAAGTAAGGACACACACGAAGAATCTTGTATGTATATTGACCCCCCTGTACCTATCTCTATTCTCTCGCACGCGCATTATAGGGAGTATTACTGCAAAGTTTTTCCGCCAGAGTGCAGTACTAGCGACGTAAGTGTACCATAGACTAACTTACACATACTGTACCTTAAACTGTTTTTTGACAAGTTTTCACAGACAATACATTAAGGCGGTTTGTTTACAAAGGGCCTACCGGGAAACGCGAAATCGAAATTCAGCAATCTACCTCTTAATCGCTCGAATATGCAAGAGAGAGAGAGGTTAGATAACAAAATTTCGACTCTCTAGTTTGCGGTAGACCCTTAAATTGTGACTTGTTATGGGAGTGGCGCCACCTACGCAGAGTTGCGGGTAATATTCCCTATTGTCGGCGGTCAATGCCACTCTGGGAACGGGACAGCAATATAAATGTGCGCGTGCGATAGAGATAGGAACAAGTGGGTCAATGCATGTGTGCTTATTGTCCTTACTTTAGCAGCATTGACTAATTACTTCTAAATATTAGCATATAATATATGCTACTATTATTTACATTTACATGACTCATGAATTCTAGCAATTCAATTTTCTAAAATTGGCTTCTATAAAATATTTACATAACATTTGGCTAAAAGTTGCTAGAGTAATCTATGAACACAATTTATTAACTAGGCTTTCGTATACTTAATGCAGGAATTGAACCTCTCTCTGATAGAGGTACAGGGGAAAGTCTAATACCACTATATTTTCACTTCGGGACGGCCGGTGTCCATGAGAAACACTGGAGTATAGTACCAAATATCTTAACGAAACCCGAAAATTTAGACTCTGACCACGCTAAGTTTGCACCGATTTGATAGTTACAATGCATACATAACCACAGAATAAGTAATAGTATTATCATCAGGCCTCGGAGTATTTTTAGCACGGTAAGACTAAGGAGAGCTATGGAGTCTTTGTTAACATTAAAATTAAATTCATACTCATACTCATCCTCATTAATTAAGTTCGTCCGAATCGTTTTATAAATACTTAGACTACTTATATGTAATTAATTCTGTTTACATATATTTAATTAAATGTTATATTATAAAAAAGTAATAATATGTATATGTGTATGTTAATATTATTATATTACCCATATTGCAGTGTCATCGCTCCAATATTTTATTTAAGTACTTAACGTACCTACATACTATAATTACTGTTAAGATAAGGAACTATACGTTGTCACTGGCCGCTTTAGATAATGCACTTAATGACATCATATGTCATGTATCAACATATTAAGACGTATGATTTGTTACTTCAATATATTCATTTAAGGCAAATTTCGGAATAAATTGCTGATTTCATTATGACGGATCCACAAATATCTGAAATTTTGCACTGGATTGAACCGTACAAAGATCTTATATACGATCACGAAAAATGTGTAGTAATGTGTGTGTCTTGTGACGTACATCTCACGCAATTAAGACACACTTTTATATTAAAGCATGTCAACAGCATTCTACACAATACAAAATCTCGCCAACGTTCTTCGTTTATACAGCGCTGGATAGAACCCTATGAAGAGTTAGAGTATAATACCGATCAAGCAGTTATATACTGCACTGTGTGTGAAAGTTCTAAATATGTGTATGAGTAAATCAGATGTCACATTATGTCATGAATATATAGTTACGTATTTCGTTATTGTGATGATCGCTGATATTTATTAGGTCTAGAGCTGTACATAATTTACTTGTACTTAATTAATGAGGATGAGTATGAGTATGAACTTAATTTTAATGTTAACAAAGACTCCATAGCTCTCCTTAGTCTTACCGTGCTAAAAAAACTCCGAGGCCTGATTATCATACAGAACGGCCACGCACCGCCCCGCCCCGACTCGCATTACCTCGCCCCGCGACTGGCCGCGACATGAATCTGGCGGACTTCTGGCGTCCTCTCAGTAAAGCGACTTACCTACACATACACAATGACGCGTGTACAGACGTGCCGCGCACACATATATATAAACGCAAATGATTTTTGATGTATGGCGTGTCCGCCCTGTAACATAACATATCCCATAGAAGCTAAATACTTGACGGAAAACTTGGTATGAAAACTGAGCATGGTCCGACTCTATAGATGGTCAACCAAATCTTGTCAGTAAAAAAAGGCGCGAAATTCAAATTTTCTATGGGACGACAGCCCTTCGTGCCTACATTTTTCAAATTTGCCGCCTTTTTCTACTGACAAGATTTGGTTGACCCAGTATAGTTATCTTTACGTTAAAAAAAAGAGAAAATATTCTATTACCGCATTGATAAGTACCTACACAAATTCATCGTCGAACGAATACTATAACCTTTCCGACATTTCTCTCTGGTACTTTGTAAACTGCAGGAATATTTGTTCCAACGTGGTTTGTGAGATGGTGTAGTCCTCCACGTCGTGGTGTTGCCGGCAGCGTTCCATTGTGCCGAACATTTTGGACCAGGCGACGCTTCTGTCGGGCAGGTAGTAAGTTAGCAGGCCTTGGTACTCTTCCCTATAAAACAGGTGAATGAAAGTTTAGTTCATCCCTTTTGCTTAATAAAATACATTGAATATTGAATTAAAAAAAAACAATGGGTTGCACTCCGGGAGTGCAGGCAGAAGTGAAAACTCAATCACTATTGCAAAATGTCTGCAGCACTATGTATAATTGAGGTTAACGTCATCTAGCGTTATTTAGTCGCATTACTTGAAACCCCTAAGGACATCACTGTTAGTACTCGAGTTATATTAATACCAGTTAGAGCGAAACTCACTAGATGGCATTTAAATCAATAAAGAAAAACTCAATGACATTGAAGTAACAGTTTTTCGATCAGGTCACGTGTCCGTCTTACGATCACGTGACACCTCTCGCGAGTTTAACATTTTTTCCCCATCACAAAAAGTGCACAGCGCCGCTAAAGAAGTTTTCACTTCAAAAAAACCATAAGAAATTTCCAGTCGCATGGCGGAATAATTGCAATACTTACATTAGCTTGGGAGCGGTGAAATTGGTCTCTACGTAACGTTTTACTGCAGCAATGCCGCGCGCACCAGCTATCGAGTCCGTACTTTCCTCGTCCATTTTCATTTTTATCGTTAATGTGAATCCTGTAAAAGTGGCAAATAATTAAGGGATACAATTATATAGGGGCCGCGTGCGTTGGAGGGTCTGCCATCTTGTGGCCTGAATCTGAAACTGTACATTGACACTTCACGCCAAAGCAAGTGCTGCCCTCTACAGTTCACGTACGTTTTCTTGTGCATTGTCAGTTCTATCATCTTGGGGGCTACATTGTAAGCTTAAACTTGACATTTACACTTCGCGCCAATAAACAGGGGGCTCCTGTGCTCATGCTGCCGCTTGCAGTTCATGCGCGCTCCCTAGTGGGTTACAAGAAACTAACGCAAAATACAACATTGATCTCTAACTGACAGATGGCGCTGTTATGTCAATGTGTAGGTATATACAGTGTGTAAATCCAATACGGGCGAATATTTAAACGGTGGTTAGCATAGGACCTAAAAAGTATATTGAGATACATTTTACTTAGAAATGCAATGAAAATTTTAACCATACAAAATAATTCGGCCCGCAATGTAATACACCACACGTTACGGGATACGAGCTTTTTAAAGTAACTGTCAACGTTTGTTAGAAGTTACAATAAAAAGCTCGTATCTCGTAATGTCATGTCATCTTCTGTTTCTTAATGTTTGCAGTACATTGCTGCTTGGTACATGTGAAAAAAAATCATTACGGAGTCATATTAAGTGTAACTTTAAAAAACTTCTTAATTAATGATTAGACGGGTAAATTCTTATATCTAGTTTAATTTATTGCCCGTATTGGACTTACACACTGTATATCGACATATAATGAATATCTCATTCGATCCAGCCAATAACATTTACCTTCCGAGAACTTGTTCTTCAAGTGCTGCGGCGTGCCGAGACACTGGAAGTTGCCGTTGACCATGATGGTGAGCCGCGAGCAGAGCGCCTCGCACTCCTCCATGCTGTGTGACGTCAGCACCACGCCGCGCCCCGCGCGCCGCGCGCCGCGAATGGCACGCCATACCTGTCCGACCATAGAATCCACATCAAATAAGTACCTAAGTATAGTTTGTAGCTTTCTAATAGACCCCGAAGGCTAATCCTATTGTCTATAGTTAAGAAAAACCGCTCGTGCCACGTGCCACAACCACCTGCATAAAAAATCGGTACTTCGGTTACTGAGTGCCGGCGAGTCGAACGCTACAGAACCAGTCTAAAATGTGTCATCGAGATGCGTAACAAAGGCGCGTTATCGGAGAGCGCACCTACACTGGTTTTTTGAGCGTTGGACTAGCCCGCGCTCAGGTGCCAAATAGAATAATTAGGACCCTTTTTTTGCAGGTAAGTAGCACGTGCGGTTTTACTGAACAATAGACAATAGGATAAGCCTTCGGGGTCTACTAGAAAGCTACAAACTATACTTATACGTGAAAATCTTAAGTCACAATTACAATCAGCAGCAGTAGTTGTTATGCGGGCCAAAATGCGGGCGGTTCAAAATGATCTTGACGCGACTTTATTGTTAAGAGATTAAGATCGAGCGTGTCAAAGTAATTTAGAACTCCTCGCCCGCTTAGCAACTAGTTACTTGAATGTACATGCCAAGTGACATGATATGATATTTTCATGTCGTTTTAAAATGAGAGCGTAAATTCGGTTTTTAGGCGCGGCCGGCTATGTTCTTAGGACTACGTGCATATAATATGTGCTGGTGAAGTGAATTCACCCGAACTTAAATATTTTAACGAACCTGTCGCTTAGCTGCAGGGTCTACTCCCGTCGTTGGCTCGTCGACGAATACAAGTCGTGTGAATCCAAGCAACGCTATAGCCGTGCTAAGTTTCCGCTTATTGCCTCCCGAATACTGCTCTACCTGTAATTAAGTACATTAATGTTTGATATTGTTTCCGAAATCGTACGTACGAAGCGTACATACCTACTTCCCAGTGCTGGGCCCAAGCTTCCCCTTATACATAAGAGGAATCGGGCTCTACATGCGCGTCTGAATTCGAACCTACCACCTCCGTATCGAAAGTCGAACGTCTGAGCCACAGGCGTCACTTGCAACTAGGGTTGCCAACTATTTTTTAGTGGAATATAGTATTTTCCAGAATAAGGCATCAAAAATATAGTACATTTCAAAAAATATAGTACTTTTAGATAAAATACTAAACATAAGTGTAATATATTATAATATATTTTAGCGTAGTATATATTTTTCCAAAAGTATATAGTACAGAGAGCCAAAATATAGTACAATACTATATAATATAGTACGGTTGGCAACCCTACTTGCAACTCCTCATTTTCCCTAAATATGATTTTTCAGTCGTAGTGTCTTGCGGCCTGCTGACTGGTGGTCGTCGAACAGGAGCTCACATTGACTAAAGGTTCCTTACCCGCTTATCCAGGTGTTTGGTGAAGCCAAGCGAGTCCGCGAGCAGATCTGCGCGCATAGAGGCGTACTGGGTCGGCAGCCCGCGTAGCATGGTAAACAGTTGCAGGGTCTCCCGGCCCGTCATCTCGCCGAAAACCGCGTCAAACTGCGGGCAGTACCCTAAACCAAACGATAACCAACTAATGGCACAAGAAGGCACTCGGATCACCGCATTGGATGTCCAGATCTATTTACAATAAATACTTATTGTTTGAATTTTCTAGCTAGACTATTCCATTCCGATCAACAGACTTTGCATTCATCGACCTGTCCGATGTAAGTTTGTCCTGTTTGATGAGGTGACTGAAATACTATACGTATCTAGTCAGTTTAACTCCGTAGTCTTTCTATAGATCGTCGTACTACGACGATCGATGATTGCTTGGTTGAATCTAAGAGGGTGGCATAATATTGGTAACTATTTTCAATAGTTACCTACCTGTTTGTAATAATTGGGTAAGTAACTAAACGCAAGAGATGCTTTTTTTATAAAAAATACAGTCCATAACTCACCTATATTCTCATGTACAGAATTGATATCTGTTTTTACAGAGTAGCCACTCACGAAGGCGTCTCCACTGGAGATAATTTCGTCGCCCATCAGCATTTTGAAGGTAGTCGTCTTACCAGCGCCGTTCACTCCCAGGAGACCAAATACTTCCCCATCTGCCACCGCTGCAAACAAATTGTAAGTACTTATAATTGCTTCGTGAAAGATTATGTGATATATTTATAAGTACCTACTTAGGTACATGTGCGTTTACTGCACATCAACCGAATAGGTGTCCCACTTACTGAACGAAACCTGATTGACAGCCAGATGCTTCCCGTAATATTTCGATAGCCCCTTTGCCACAAGGCTCTGCTGTGCTAAGTTAGAGTTGCTGATTTGCTCGACGTGTTTCATCTCGGCTACAACGTCGGGGTCCATGGAGCTTTCGTCGAGAGGCGGTGGGGTTTTCGTCCAGTTAAAGATCTGCAGGAAATCATTTATCAAGGTTTAGTAAAACATAACTTTCAACATCAATTAACACATATTCGGAGATTATTTACCTTGTGGTATACATCGTACTCAATAAACATGAGCACGGTCCAAAAGACCACGCCGGAGACCAACATGCAAGTCACATAGCGCAGAATGCCGGGCTCTTCCCACTCGAAAAAGGGGGCGTCGCGTACTGCAATCATTTTATACATAGGGATTTGAACGTGTAGCTGGCCAAAACATGTTACAGGTTAAGTACTATATATAGAGGTGAGTGACGTCACAACTGATGGGAATCCGCACTGATGACTGACAGCAGCGCCCGAGTGGAATTAATAAACCACATGAAGTGTGCGAAATCTAAAATCGACTTGACCTAGTAGTTCGTGTCAGATCAGGGGATTTCGCTTCTTGCAATTCTTGCAAAGCGTAGCTAGTAAGTACAGTAGGAGTACGAGTACTTACCGCAGCAAGTAGTGTAGTTATAATCGCACATGGTCTGCACGGAGCACTCGCCGATGGGCAAAACGGCTGATAGGTAATCACACGCTTGCAAACACGACCATTCCGTCAAGCCTACGTGGCTCAGAAATCTGAAACAATGTTTATCGTTTAAACTATAGTTTACCTTTGCAAGAAATTACATGCTTCATGCGTCTAAATTTACTGCGGTTGGCTCGCACCTTATACGGACAGGAGCACGCGCGAGGCGCACGAACTCCGTGTAAATTCGAGCTAAAGAATCAAGAGGAGAATATCGCTTTTATTTACTATGTCACTAAGACTCCATTCATACTCATGTCATGTCACATGACATGAGCCCATTGAGTAGTCAAGATTTCTCGCTCCATGCTCTGTGTTCTACAACAAAATTAAAGTGGTCTACCAGTTTTGACAAAAGTTTCTGCGAGATCTAACGATCGCTAAGGTTGACTTTTCTAACGGAGTTTAAAGTAAATCGACCTTGTTATCTCATGGCGTTCAAAAGAACCTCAACCGTAGGGTGGTAGACCACATTTTTGGCCGACTGTACCTTATGTTTAGAGGACATTTACGGATAAATTTCGACCCACCACGAAGATCTGAATGTGACCCATCTAACTGATCCAACTCATCAATCATCAACGAGACTGAAGAGCGGTAACCGGCGGGATCTCCGCTAATTTGTAACTGCGCAGAGAGCAGTGCCTCCACAATCAGTGGACCCATCTATTCTGACCTGGGACATGATTCTGTTATACTCACGAGATGGATCTGACGAGACTGTAGAGCGGGAATATCTGCAGTACGTAGTCGAGGATCACCGCCACGTGCTCCGTGTCCAGCTGCGGAGAGAGCAGTGCTTCCACGATTTGTGGACCCATTTGACCTGAAACGAAACCCCAAAACTGTATTGCATCGAGAAAAAGGCAATGCAGAGATAGCATACCAATTGTAATACAAACAACAAATACCATATCTTTAGTTTGTGCTTGTCAGATGGTATCTCTGCATTAGGTTTTCTACCATGCGTCCAAACAATATCAAATTGCACTAACCCAATAACACGTTAATGAAGAACACTGCGACGAAGCCCATCGCAGGCCCGCTGAACAGGAACGACATTAGATAGTGCAGCGGCAGCATGGCGGCGCCGTACACCATGAGAACTAGGTACATGCGACCTGACAATTTTAAACAAATAGTATTATTTGGGTGCTAGACGTAATACAGTTACGAAGGGTACAATGTTGAATGTTTATTTTACAAAGACCAACATTGGAATTTCAACTCTTTCACAATTGAAAGCCATAGTGGGGGTATAGGTACTTATGTCTCTTGTGTTTTTATCTTATGCTAAATTAATTTGTTCAGACCATGCTCTTGGTTTTCTTATTGCAACTAACATAAACCAACACCTACCTAATTCCGAAACCGTGCTGAGACCAATAACCTGGAAGGCTACACAAGAGATGACGATTGTCACAGCGATGATGCAGAACCACGCCCAGTCGAACACCGCGGCGCTGCCCCACATGACGACCGGCTGGATGCCGGCGGCCTTTTGAAGGAGCTTAGCTCGAAGAATGCGTTCCTGTTAGTGCAAAAACTATCATTTAATTATACGTATTGGTGTGCCTGATAAATAATAACATAAATGGCAATAGGCCGGCATTTAAAATGTACAGTTAGGTAATTTCCGCACAGACTTTTGGTCTACCTATGCATAGTTAATAACGTACTTAAATCCTGCATGGATAGGACACGCAAGTAATAAAGGTTGGTAGGTATATCGATCCGCCCACGCTTCATTACATAAGAATTTGTTTGATATTAGCCCTTAGATGATTATTCTTTAGATTACTTTTGAAATAATATACCTAAATGAAAATTGCTGTAATATTATTTACATAAACTACCTTGATATGAAACATAACAAAAACTGCGCTCATAAATGAAAATTGCTTTAATATTATTGTTGCTAAATACCGACTCTTACCTTGATATAGAACATAACAAAAACTGCGCTCACGATGCCAAGACTGCTTGCTATGCCCGACGAAAGTTGCATGGAAAGATATGCAACGTAGGACATCATGTTGCTCTGTAAAAAAAAATATTTTTAATTGCCCATAATTTTCAAATGTAGTAGTAGTAGTAAATCACTTTTAAACACAAAACAAGTAGGTACATAACAAAAAGAGAATACAAAAATGTATACAAAGGCGAACTTATCCCTTGGATCTCTTCCAGCTAATCTTTAAGCAACTGAGAGAGAAAAATAGAAGATGTTATTCAAACAAAGATTTGTACATGGTGCACGTGTGGCGCCCAAATTAGTTTTTGTTTTAACAATTTACTTCACCCAAATTGCCCTTTACACATAGAAAGGAGGCAACAAAAAAACATCATAGATAGAGCTGAAAAGATAAGGAGGAGTTTACCTGATCCACATAATTAACTTCAAGAGGATAGTTGAACACGCTGAGAGTGGCGTTCGGGTCCCAGGCCTTCAGCAGAGCCTGGTGCACGGCGCTCAGCGAGATCGCCACGTCGTGGTACCCGAAGTTGCTAAACCAAGCCGTGGCAGAGTCCTCGTCGAACGTGGCTCCGATCAGCATTCGGCTTCGTAGAAACGCCATTTGCGAGGGCTCATTAGTCTACAAAATGTTCAATAATTTATATTTATCGTAATACTTTGAAGGAGAGGATTAATATTGACATATATCTCAGGACTGGCCTTACGGGCAATAAGAATTAAGAATGGGGCATGAATGGGGCCAGTACAGCGGTGTGACACCGCTAGAACGCGAATGGTTGATGAGTTCGCATCACGTGCGCTATTGGTCGCAACTAGTTGCGTTAGACTGCACGACTGGCTCGAATTCATGAGTGACACCGCTGAACTAGTACCATTTTTAGTGCCCGTAAAGCCCGTCCTGAGATATTCTACGTCAATGGATATAGCACGCATCAGCATAGGGGTGGGTGTCAATGGAGGTTATGTCGACTAGCAACTAAAAGATGACTTGAATTCGCTCTTTCGCATATACATAATTACAACATCCGAAGTGGATTGGGTCATTAGTTTGCCAACCGACGTCTTAAGAAGGTTTAGACTAAGTTCTTACCGAACTTAGTTTGTTATCAGTGGTACTTGGTAGTTTTCTTTTGCTTACCCAGCAGGGACGATAAATATTAAATGGTTCATAAAATTTACCCTATACAAGTAGTAGTCATTGACGGCTTCATTCTCCACGACTGTAATCGTCATAGTTTCAATATCACTCGAACTGAACATATACTCGTATGCGGCCTTGGCGAGTGCACCGAGCGAGTTTTGCGAAGTACCATTGTAAGACAGTACTGTTTCAGTTTCTACAAAGCTGTAAATGTTAACAAGTCAGTAAAAGTAAAATAAATTATCACATTAAGTAAAAGAGTAAAACCAAGTAAGTTATAAAATAATTATTGGGTGCTTTTATATATACTTTACTGTTTTCGTCCACGGCAACGACACGATAAATTGTCACGATAGAGCGGGACTTCAATCTTTTGAGATTGTATACGATCACTTAAAAGTACTATAATATAGTGATTGGTAACGGCATAACGTGAACGATATCGGCCACAATATTAAAAATGTATACACTCGTCAGTTTATAATCTCGCTAGTTAAATTATAAACTGTCGGTAGGGCGATTACAAACTAACCTAACCTACGATCTTATGGTGTCATATACAATCTCAAACATTTAGGTATCGCTCGCTTTATCGCGAGACGGTAAATCGTGTCAATGTCGTGGACGACCACGGTAAAGCATAAAAGCGCCCATTTGCTTAAAAACTTTAAAGATTTACCTACTTTACATAAGCATCGACGTTTATAAATTTGGTTTGTGTCGATTACATTCGATTACCATTAGTACCATTACCAGTACGGATATGATGGTCGTTCTTGTCTACGTGACAGCGTGATAAAACGGTGTCCGTCACTTTCTTTCCCACGGTGTTAAACAGTGACAGTTATTTTATCACGTGGATAAAGATGGATAAAGCTATCCATAATAGGCTGGCTGATAGAGTCAATTCTAGTATGATTCTAGTAATCGTGACTTACCCTTGTTCAAGCGTCAGCGCCCTCTGTATAACTGTTGGCTGCACCGACATGACCCACTGGAGAATCCCAAGCGTCATGTTGATCATAAGCAATGGCACTAGCACCTGCAGAATGATAGATAATGCGTTTATTAACGTGCTATGAAAAGTTCAAATTGTTCCCACGGAGTTTGCAACAAAGCACATAAAATTCCTGTCGTTCATGAAGCAAGCCTGGACTAATGGGGAAAATACCTGTTTGCTTTTCGTGTAAGTTAACGAGGTCTAGTTTTGTCCGTACCTGCATCAGTAGCAGCATCCACGAACGCGACCACACCAGCCACAGCTTAAACCAGACGGCCCAGACGTGTTGCACCCAGAGCCGACACCCACGCAGCATGTCCTGTTCCTTGTCCACTGAAAAACATTGTTGATTTGTCCTACATATACATATCCATTCAAATATTGCAGATATGTGGAAGTCTGTTCTTCACGCTTCACGCTTTCTTCGCGCTTACACAGCTGAACCGAATTCTATTAAATTTGGTATAGAGATAGTTTGCGTCCCGGGAACCTATACTAGTACTATTAGCTATACTAGTTATTATCAAAGAAATAATCCTTCCTGAGACCCAGAAGCAATTATTTAATTTTGAATTTAGAAGCCAATTTAGATTGCGAAATAACGCATGTACAGTCACTTGCAATTTATAATATGTTACTCTTCGAAGACCGCAAACATATGTGACACGCTCTTATAGCACTACAAATAAGATCGTGTCAGATATTTTTGCGGCCTTCGAAGAGTAACATATTATTGCAGATCTGTACAAAAAATTGTACGCGGAAATTTAGGGGGTTATAGGAGTAAAAAGTAGGTATGGAATAAGTAGTATGGAAGTGGGATTTAGAAGTACTAATTCTACGGAGACTTAGTCGCGCCAGAAGCCAAGTCTTCAATGTTTCACGAGCCTAATTATTAAGGATTAATTGATCTGACTCTTACTTTGATCCATTGATAACATATCCATGTCCGCTGTTAGATCGTCAGTTAATCCAGACGTATTAGTTTCCACATCGTCAAAAGCGGTGGGAGCCACATCGGAGCCGACTCTGTAAGGTAAAGCAAATATTATTTTCAAGATGTAATAGGATTATTCCTTCTCTGTAAATTTTCAGGTAGTTTTCTGATAATAAACTAAAACACTGATAATTAAGTCCTACATTAAATAAATTAGGCAGGTAGGTTCTTACCCAGAAATTGATCAAGGCATACTGGAAAGGGAAGGTTTTGTGTGCTTATTTCTGCAGCGTTAATTAAGTAAGGCAATGCATCCTTACTTCCTTAATTGTAATTTACCAAGTACAAAGTAGGTACGTAGTTATACTTACGACATAAAAACATCTTCGAGGGTAGTAGCTGTGAGACCATAGTTTTTAAATTTAACGGTATCGATGTTCCCCTCCAAATCGTTTAGCATTGCCTCAAAGAAATGCGAGTGGTCGTTAGTTAAAGCGTATGTCACTTCGGTCCCTGAAACAAAACTGGTTTATAAGGTACCTACCCGAGAGTTTCCAAATGGACCCTTAAGTATTTAATACTTAACAGTTAGAACAACAGTTAAAACCCCACGTTAAAAACTGCCGCCGAAAAAAATATGTTGTGCAAGAAGAACAACAAACTTTAGGGACTCCCATATCCATAAAATTTGGATTTGAGTATGTATATTACCTAATAATAGGATATATGTAGCCAGCTCATACAGTCATATTGGCTTTGCCCATAAATTTAGCTAAAGGTTAAAATACACCTCGTATTTTGTTAGCATGTTATATAAAAACATAGTGAACAGAAGGAAGGAGTGTACAGGTTTTTAACAGGTCGGCAACGCGCATGTAACACCTCTGGAGTTGCAGGCGTCCTTAGGCTACGGTTACTGCTTACCAGCAGGCGGCCCGTATTCTTGTTTGCCACCGATGTGGTATAGAATAGTACTTATTGATTTACGCACAGGTGTAACATATTGCGTTGTTGTTTGATTTATACAACAGGCCTATCTACAAACTTGTTGTCGATCACGCCTAAGTAGATAATATATGTTAGTTGTAAGTACATTAGATAAAAGTAGATTTATTATTTAATATTTAAAGTACAATCATAAATTTTATAGACAAGTGCAATGGCACCAAACAGTTGTTAGTGAGCTCGGGCCATTTACATACATATTTTTATCAGAAACTGTTACCTACTTAATTAAATGCGAAATTAATTATGCCTGTTACCTCTTCAAGCTTTAACCGCTGAAGCGGCTGAACCGATTTAAGCGTAAATTAACTTCCCAGAGAAAAACCCTGGACACCTGGGTAGGTGTGTTACGAAAAATCATCCTGATAAGCAGATCGTGCTATTATGCTGTCGAATGAATATATCGACCACAACTCTAAAAGAATGAACTCAAATATTACAGCGACTCTTTTGCGCCCAAACAAAACTTGATTACCATCTATATTTTATCTTACCTAGTGCACAAGAGCTCTCATTAACATTGAAAATGTACCTCTATCTTCCTTGATCGTTATTCCCGGTATATGTCGCCCAATGATCTCCGTACAAGATCCAAGTTGGAAGCCTTCCCTTTTGACAACCACCAGCGTGTAGCCCACTCCATAGTGACTTTTGAGGAAGTATGGTGAGCCAACGCATTGTAGACGCCCGCTCGACATTATAGCGACTCTATCTCCAAGTATGTCCGCCTCGTCCATAAAATGAGTTGTGAGGATCATGGACCGCCCTTTTGAAAGAAACATTCAATTAATTTAATAATCGTAATAGATTTTTTCTTTTTACTCAGTAGGTACATAGTCAGACTTAGGATTATAGAGTAGAAGACCACTATTTGTCGTGGCTAACTACTCATAGTTAGTAACTTTGGCGAACTGACCCATTTTCTCTTTTTGTAGTAGATCCCAGAGGGCACGCCGAGACGCTGGGTCCATGCCGGAGGTGGGCTCATCGAGCAGCACCACCCGTGGTGCTCCACTGAGGGCTATACCAACCGATAGTCTCCGCTTCTGTCCTCCGGAGAGTCCGGCCGACTGGAAATCACGCTGTAACAAAATCATACAAGGTACTAATGGCCAGTTATTACAAATCTTCGGATATCGTAAAATTAGGACAGTTAAAATTTTGTTATCAGAATTTTTCAAAATGCATTTGTTTTCAATTCCGTCCCAGGGCATCTCAATCTAACACTGCATTATTTGATTTTGCCAGCTATTTGTGACATGAAATGCCAAAGAACGTGTTGTCCACACACGGAATTAGCTAAGCTGATTTAAGAGATAATAAGACTATGATTATGATTATGAAAGCTATAATTAAAATTCTACGTCTTGCACTGTTATTAATTATTTGCGAATCGACGATAATGATGACTAGGAAACTTTGTGGTGATACATTAATACATTTATGAGAAGTTTGATTTGATTCATTGATCTTTTTTTGAAGAACTTTTTTACAAGCGCCACAGTCTCGTATAGTCAGCATCAATAGTAGTGGATCAGACTACGCGGCAAACAACGCCTTTAACAGCTTGTCAAAAAGAGATATATATGTCTCTATAGGTATGTAGAACAATTAGACTGCAATAGATACTTGGGTACGCGAACTGTAGAGATTTAACCACAGAACACCTAAGGATTTAGCTCTACTTGAATAAGTTATCCACGGTGGCAGATACTTTTGGCGCGTTATTTCATTCGCTAATTGATGCTGACTGTAAGAAAACGTTTGGAAGTATGGCCACAGTTTAATATCGCATTTAGGGGTAAGATAAAATTACCAACCTTCTCATCCAGCTCTAACTTTGTAATCAACGTATCGATATCCTCCTGAAGGTCTTGGCCCGTGAAACCCTTCAGTCTGCCGAAGAATTCCAGGTGTTCCCTGACCGTCAGTTCATTGAACAGTATGTTATGCTGCGGACAAAAGCCGAGGTTGGCGCGGGCAGCCGCTGTTTGCTGGGAGATGTCGTACCCCGCCACCCACACTGATCCGCTAGTTACTTCTGTGTTGCCTGAACATTGGTTAAATCGTCAGTTTACGGTTTCAAAAACAATCTCTGATTTTTATTACGATTGTGAATAACTAATACATTACTTATTTCACTTATTTGTTTATCCGGTGACCTAAAATGCTCGGCTAATAATTAAACCTGTAGGTATCTTTCCGAAATTAAACGTAGACGAGTATGACGTACCTCTAAAGCGTTTAATCATCATTATCAATTATGGGAACGATGAGTCATTGAGCTTATTTATAATCAAGAAATAATATTTTATTAGTGTAGATAATAATAATTACAGCGTCTGATTAAAATTCTAATCCTTAGTGTAGCACGAGTAGGCCGCGACATTAGGTATCTATTGCGAGATGGATTACCCGTTCTTTTCTATAATTAAAAGTTTGAAATAGGTAGACGGGTAGCCTCGCGCGCATACCGATACCGTCGCGGTCCAATCGTACTTAACCTAACTACTATGTTCAAAATAATGGCACGGTACCTATTAAAAATACTATACAAACCCGTTAGCATAGAAATGGTAGTTGATTTTCCGGCGCCATTGTGTCCAAGTAAAACGGTGATTTGTCCATCATATATGTCTAGGCACAAATCATTGACAGCCACGTTTTTCGCGTAAACTTTCGTTAAATTCTGTAAAATAACAAATAGTATTATCTGTATAGGTAAGTATACAGAAAAAAGTATAGATCTGTATTATTGTGTTTATGTAAATACCTACCGTCATTTTAACTCCGATGGTGTGCTCATTGCAAACCTTTTCCATAATGATATCTGGAGTATCTTTATAATCGACTGAAGCGTCAACTGAAATGAAGTATCGAAGTAAGATTAATGAAGCCACTACGTTCTGAAACTCTCTCTGTTGACAAGATTTTCTTAAAAACTCACCTGCCATAATTTTTCTATTTGGCAACCAAAAGCTTTTCTGGAACAGAAAATACCAGGGCTTAGGAGCTGAGTGTGGCCCGGGCAGCACCTGCTCCAAGTACAGGGCAATCAGCATGTACAGCACGCAATCGATCACTAGCATGACCACCACGGTTCCGAACATGAAACGATTTGAATCCAGGTCGGTCACTTCCCAGAATTGACCCCATTGCATGCCTAGAAAAAAATGTTAAATAAACGTGGAGGGTGGAATGTAATAGAAATAGTTATAGCTAATTAATAATTCGCAGTTATTGATAGGTAAAGTAATAATTATCGACATTCCGTTTTATCTGGGTTATTTGTCGATCGATTTTAAAAACTAAACTTAATAATATATACCCTATTGATACTTTCTTCAATAATATATATAGTTATTGTTGACAAAATGATAACAAAACGTATTCATTGCTTTAGTATCGAAATATGTGAGATTTATCGTAAAGTAAAGCACATACATTATCTTCTAAAGTTGTTAGAAAATAATAGGTTTGTACTAAGTTTTTTCTACGGATGCCTAATAGATGCAAAAATATCCGAAAACTTAATTTGGGCTTTCGAGGTGACTTCATTTTTTTACAATTAACATACCTAATAAAAATCAGCCAATCTAAGGGCCTTATTTAATGAAAAGCACCACCCCCTATTTCCAACGTTTTCTTTAGAAATCAATACAAACCTCCACCATTCTCTTTAGCAAGTATAAGCTGGAATCCAAACGCCATGGCGGTGTTGATGCTGAGGCAGAAGACCGCTTGCACAGCCGATGAGACCTGAACGTCCATTAGTAGCACAAAAGCCGGTATGTACGTCAGGAACCAGATCACTCCAGAGAATAAGGCTGCTGTGCTACCTAAAATACAAAAGGTATCGTAAATCAATTATAGGTACCTACCTGATACAACCGTTTGTATAGTAGGTACCAATTTAATATTTCGGTGACACACATTGTGAGTAGAGTAATATCAATTGAATTAGTATTATATTGTTAAAAGATTAAAATACTGAATGTGTTTAAAACCTATTTTATATCCGGGTATTACGCGAATTATATGTCGGTAGATGCGATTATAACGATATAAAATAAAAAACAAGTGCATTTGCAACTTTACACACTCGAAGTATTTTCGAATAAAAACTTATTAGTGCCGAAACAATACAAGAAAGCTTCACTTACTACACTTTTGCAATAGTAGCAAATCTAAGTAGTTCTGTCCAAATAAACTTACCTTTAGAGAAGAACCCGCTGATCATAAAACAAAAGAATATCGTGCAGGCAAAGTACAACAGTAAGAAGAAGAGAAGCACTGACCATGGTGTATTGGTAAACACAGCATAATCGCTAAAACCATCTTCGTTCGTAAACCAGTTTATCTATAAAATGTTAGGATATTAATATAGGGTAATAATGCCAGACTAAACTTATCCCATAGCATAATATTGAAAATCATGATGACCATTATGCTTAGGAATACTACAAACGAATGACACAAAAGCATTAGCATATTAATCATGCTGTAGGTACTCACGGATACAGCACAATTTTCCGGTTCATACGGGATTGACCTGCTACGGGCTACGCCGTAGCACTTCGTAGCAAAGCTACGTAACGTCTTCGAAGGGTTAATTAATACTTATTACGCCAAAAACCAATTTAAGCACGTACAGAATAGAAGGCGTATTCTAATTATAATAATTAGATGTATTATGAATATGATCATACTAGCTTTTGCCCGCTGCTTCGCACGCGCAGGAGAGTTTTTTTTTTTTATGAAATTTGAAAAATCCTTTCTTAGTGGACCCCTAGACTTTATAAGGAACCTACTTGCCTGGACTTTTTAGTCCCAGCGGTTTGGGCTGTGCGTTGATTTAAGTCAGTCAGTCAGGTCTTTCACGTTTATATATTTTGACGACCGGTCTGGCCTAGTGGGTAGTGACCCTGCCTGTGAAGCCGCGGTCCTGGGTTCGAATCCCAGTAAGGGCATTTATTTGTGCGATGAGCACAGATATTTGTTCCTGAGTCATGGTTGTTTTCTATGTATTTAAGTATTTGTATATTTTATATATCGTTGTCTAAGTACCCACAACACAAGCCTAGAGCTTACCGTGGGGCTTAGTCAATTTGTGTAAAATGTCCTCTAATATTTATTTATATATAGATTTATATATAAATAAATATTAGAGGATATTTATCCGGATCAAATTCATAACCTGTTATAACAATCTGAATACGCCTCCTGGCAAGCTACACTAATATATAGTACGTATATTCATATTTCTTTTTATGCCATATCTTACAAAATTATCATTATCTCACCTTAACTAGAATCACAACTAGAATCGCTATGATCAGGAGAAAAATAAATTGTTTAAAAAACCACGCTGTCCAGTGTAACCAAGTGGGAAGCCCCATAATCTTCATCGTTTCCTAAAATACAAAATTGCTGCAATTACTTATACTACGAGGGCTGTTTGATAAGTACCCGTTTATGAAAAAAATAATCAGTTGTTTTTGTTTATATGCATTTATTTTTCTTCATAGTCTCCTTTTAACTCTATACACTTGTTCCACCTATATTCAAGCTTCAATAAACCATCCAAAAAGTATGATTTCGGAAAGTCATTAAAATTGGCCTCTGTGGCGGCAATGACTTCGTCATTTGATCCAAATCGCTTACCACCGAGCCATTTTTTCAGGTTGGGAAACAAAAATAAATCGCATGGGGTCAAATCTGGAGAATACGGGGGGTAAGGCAATAGGGCGTAGCGTAATTGTGTTAATTTAGCCATCACAACTCTAGACGAATGAGCTGGTGCGTTGTCGTGATGAGACAGTACTTTTTTATTTTTTAACCCAGTCCTTCAACCCAGCGTCAAATTCATCCAATAAATTGGCATAGTACTGCCCTGTTATCGTTTTCCCCTTTTCTAAGAACTCAATATGTATAATACCCTGCGAATCCCAATAAACGGTCGCCATGACCTTTCCAGCCGATGGAACGATTTTTGCTATCTTTCGCGCAGGTTCACCCGGTAAAATCCACTGCTTCGACTGCCCTTTCATTTCCGGGGGGTAGTGGTGACCCACGTTTCGTCTACGGTCACGAAACGACGCAGAAACTCCTTCGGGTTACGTTTGAACACGGCCAAACACTGCTCCGAAGTAGTCAGTCGGTTCCGTTTTTGCTCCTCCGTGAGTAAACGCGGCACCCACCTCGCCGATACTGTCTTCATACCCAATTTTTCTTCTAATATGTTTTGTACCCGCTCGATTGGAACATTTACAGCATCAACGATTTCTCGAAGTTCAATTCGGCGGTCGGCTAAAACGATATTTTCAATTTTCTTAACCATATCGTCTGTAGTCACCTCAATTGGGCGGCCTGGGCGATCCTCATCAAAGACGGTTGTTCTCCCCCGCTTAAACTCGTTAAACCAGTATCTGACGGTTGTCATAGAAGGAGCACATTCATGGTAAACCGCTTGCATTCTTACTTTTATTTCATCACATGTTTTTCCTTCCAAAAACAAGAATCTAATTACAGACCGATACTGCTCTTTCTCCATTTTCACAATTTTAAGTTCACGCTTTCACTGAATCGCTGTCAAATGAGAAAAAAACAAAAGAATGCTGTTTTTTTTTAAATTTTCCCACCTCTGAAAAATGGCTTAAAACGATTGTATACATATTTTCGGCCCGTGATATTAATACATTTGGAAAACGGGTACTTATCAAACAGCCCTCGTATATCGGCGTGTCTCACTCCGCGATTTCGTCGCTTTGCTACAGGTAGCTAAAAAGTACATCCGTTTGGCTCCAATTTTGGGGAAAGCCATAAGCCGCGCGTGGCGCTGTCGCCACCTAGCGGCCATATCTGTGCTGATCGTAACAGACGCGTTTTGTTAGAGAGTGAGTCTTCTGTACTTAGTAAAGTGTCATTCAATAGAACTTGCGAACTATGTAAACAAAAGTTACTAGTAAATTGACATTCAGTGTCAATTTTAGTATGGCAGTTTGTTTACATAGTTAGCAAGTTCTATTGAATGACATTTTACCTACTATTATTTATTCTGTGACTATATAAAAATATAAGAATCTTGGTGGCCGACAATCGCAAAAATAATTCATTTAACGATTAAACGTCCTCGTCTTAATTTTTTTTTAAACGAGTGTGGCGAGGGGTGGGGGGGGGGTGGAAAATACGCTTGAAAACTTCAACGAAGGGCGCTAAAACCCGATTTCGCTCTACCCTGATCAAGGGCTCGGGCCGGCACTGCCTACACCTACAGATCGATGCTTTTCAATGCAATTCATGAATTTGTGAAATGGCCAGCCAGATCAAAGGACCTGATCCTTCTTCTCTTCTTTATATATTAAGAATAGCCACTTTACAATTTGGCTACGACATAAATAATACGTACAAGTATTGAACTAGCAATCTGTAGGCCTATTTCTAGATTAATACCTACACTGTATAAATAATAAATATATATCGTTTTAGTAGGTAGATTAGTGTTTGAATTTATCTTTGATAGATAAACAACGAATTTATCTTTGTAAGGTAAATAAATATTTATAAATGTAGGTATAATGAAACATAATGGTACGAGTAATTGGACTGAAAATCTACATCTACAAAAACAAGATGGGATAATTTCTCGTTTATGTGGGTACCTACGTTGTAAGTTTTACACATTTCACGGCCTTACGGAACTATGTCAGCGTAAAGGTTTAATTAAAGCTTTACCTTAAGTTGCAGTTCCTTTTCAACAGTGACGGCGCGAACGATGTTTACTGCAGTGTAGCTAAAGCTGATCATTATGAACATCGGCATCAGGAACTGCAAAGCTTCTACGGCCAAATCCAGCACGTAAGGAGGGTGGGGATATCTCTGTATAGCCACGCTGAAGTTGGAAAAGTCCTGTTGAGTGACTTCAGCTACAAGCTCCATCGATATTAAATGCTGAATCGCTATGAACATTTCGTTGACGTATCCTAAAAGATAAGAAGAATATGGTTAGATAAGATACGTAAATAGCTAGTTCAATGCCATCAATGCTCTTCCTATACCTACCAAATTAATGAAGAACTGTAAAATTGCAATCACTAGCGAAGCCAGGGCATTATCCTAGAGATAAATGAAATAGGTACGATGTGCATCACCTGGATTATTGCCACCTTCCCAAGAATACGGGTTCCTCGGGCCGGGAATTTGAAAAGATGGAAACGTCATGTCGGTGTGCCACGACTGTGACCCTCGCGAGTAAAACGCAAACTGCCTCGGTCTCTCCGGGAATCTCAAGGAATATCGTAAGTTACTGCTGAGCTGGGTGGCGCCTGCGGAAAATATAATGATGATGAATGAGTACATTTTCTAGAGATGTTAATTTCATTCTTTGGTAAAAAGTAATATATAATATTAGAACTATCTTTTGAACAAAGTTTACGAACCAGTAAGCTCATCATCAAACTCCACCCCTGCTATAACATGCCTTGTTACTTCTTCTGACGAATACAGGCTTCTCAAACTCTCACTGCTATTATAAGCATACACTCTTAACCCAACGATTCTATCAATAATCTCAGTAATAAGTGTTCCATTAATATTAATTTCTGATAAATCTGGTAATTCTAGATCGGGTGGTATCATGTCAGCATAGTCCGGATATTGATCTAGTATAATCTGTATCAGGCCTTGTAGGTTTCGAGTTATTAATTTAGTAGTCGCCCTTCTCATCACTCTTTCGAGGACGGGGCTCTCAGGCGAGTATGCGATGGACAACTGACTGAAATTCATGCCTGCGCTGAAAATAAAACTTGTAGTTGTGATGTTTGTTTAGAGAAGTTGGTATCCGATCTTAAATGATACGTAATATAAATTATTGCATTCACAGATTGCAACTGAACAATATATTACAATCTCGATCAATTCTCGAACGCCCCTTGGGCAATCGGTTAGGTACCTATACTTATGTAACTATGTATGTGCCTACTAGTGGAAAGTAGGATTTAATTGTAATCCAGAACCAACTAGTATGGAATCCCTAAACTAAATAATTAATTTTGGAAGATTCCATACAATTTGGATCCGGATTGCAAACCGGCTCGAGAAAGAGTGCGTTTATTTTAGGATTGATTTTACTCTAAGTAGATAATTAGATATTTCAATTAAATTAAAGTGACTTACAGAACACTTAACGAATAATTCAATGTGTGCGCAGGTAATGCCGGGTAGGTCATAACGCTTTCTACGGTGGGTTCGATCTCCGAGCGCAGGATGAGTACCAGCGCCAGGGTCAACACGGGCAGTAAGACCTCAACGCAGGTCTGGACGCGGTGCCGCCACTGCTGCAGGAAGTTCTTCCACATCAGCAGGCGAAACTTGGTGCCGGCGCCGGTGACGCGCGCTTTGCTCCGTCCCTTCATTGCTCACTGAACAGGTAACATCAGCAAATGATGGATTATGAATGAATCAAGGCGCAGCAGCGCCGCATCAGGAGCCCTTATTATGTGACGTGATTTTCGCCCAAATAAAGAGATGAGGTAGTTTTTTCTCCCCATTTGTTATTATTCGGTTTTTTTTATATCTAGGTACTTATTAGGCACCGACCACTACATTTATATAATTAAATAATTATGCTCTTTGACCACTACTAGGTAATTTAGACACTTGATAACTTTCAAAATTAACTGTCACAATTTGAGGTGGCAAAATAGGTTTCACGTTTAATGCCATCACCACACAGTTAAATTGAGCTAAACACGCAGTCAGCAGTCACTCACTCGCGAACCACGAAAAGAAGTATTAGTAGGTATTAGACGGAGTTACCCGTTAGGTGCTCACAAATATCTGAACAAGCCTCTATTGTCAAGGCGTTAGAGTCGTGTTCAGATATTGTTGAGGACCTTGGCCGCTCCGATATATCTGATGGCGACTGTACAGTACGTATAGTAGCGTGTTTATTTTTCAAACTTTAAAAATGACTTCACAAATAATTGTAATACTTACTCGGGCGTATGAAGACGACATGCAAAAAGCAAGCAACATATTCAATAGGGACTTATAATATGCATTCATTTGTATGCAGGCATATAACCCGGTGTGAGACTGGACTAGACTGCAAATAAGGCGTATGTGGTCGGTCATGATGACACAATATTTGTTTGCGTGACGCAGTCTAAATTTCTAATCTAATTAATACCTGCAGTAATAATTAGCAGTAAGTATGTTAGATTTTGTCCGCTACCCTAACTATTGTTTTATTATCAAAAATCAATACTCTCGATCTTATCTCTATTATCTTATGCGTTTGAGGTGGGTACAGTCGACGACAAAGATATGTTTACAAGTAGTTTAGACTTTTGCACCTTATTCCTTAGTAGTAAGGTGAAAAGTGTAAATATATCTTTGACGTCGACTGTACATTCACACTTGCCTATTATTACGTTGGTACCTATCACTACATAGGTAGTTTAAAACAAAGTCGCTTCCCGCTGTCTGTCACAATGTATGCTTAGATCTTTAAAACTAAATCCTATCGGAACGGCCATGGTCAGATATTTTTGAGCACCTTGGCAGCTCCGCTATATCTGATGGCGATTGTATCTTAAAATACGACGGTTCAACTGAAAAATACGATCAGCTGCGATGCATACCTATTACCTATGCTTCAATGAACCATTATGGTTCATCTTAGCTTGTCACTTTTCCTCAGATGAGACTAGGGTCAATCGCTGGTCAGATTGTAGTAAATGAAATCTCTAGGTTCGTGGTTCATATTTGATACCTACTTAACTACATATTAAAGTACCCACTGTTTAGTATGTTTTAAGTATTAGGGGTTTATTCGACATTGTGCCTAAATATTAGGATAATTTACAACTTTAGTAGTTGAAGTAATCTAAGTATCTAGAGTATATATAGTAGTGAATAGACAATATCACTAAGTACATACTCATATAGCATGATATACTTTTATATATGTAACCGAATCGATTAATGTCCTGTCTGTTTTTCCTTTAGCGTTTTAAAAAACAGGTCTTACCTGGTATGGGGAACACGACTAATATATCACTATTTTTGTTTGATTGCACTTTTGGAATACGCTATAAAATTAAACACTTGAAACAAATTGCTTCGGTTTCAGGAATTTTAGTACCTAAAATAAATAAATAACACTAATGATGGTATGCCAATAAGCATGAGTTGAACAATGGCTAGGATACGACTATTCGTAGCTTCGCTGATAAATTCCCGCAGTGATAAGCCACTGATTAGTGTCGATGACGATTATTTCAAATATGGTGAATATAACGTTATCTACCTTACCTTACCTGTGGTTAAACATCGTCGCAAATGAATGCCCTTTAGTATGAAACATGTAAATACTAGAAGACACCTTTGTGAACTGAATACTAATAAAGTACCTACCTACCTAAGCTAACAACTCCATTGCAAATTCTAAAGTAAGCAGAACTATTTACCTTTACGAGCAATAGTGTATAACCATTACTTAAGGCCAATTAAAACTTACAGTGTGACATCAAAATGACATCTAAATTATGTCAGTCACGCGTGCGCTTCGCTCGTACTTGTCGGTATATTGGCGCGAGCGAGACGCACGGGCGACTGACATATATAATTTTGATGTCACATTGTAAGTTGGAATTGGCCTGTTCTCTTGTATTTTATGTATACGAATAATATAATGAAATTGTTTAAATAAAGTATTCGTGTTTATAATCATTGCATTTTCATATGATTACGTTGCCCTTAAGGCGGAAACAAATTTTTAAAACGTGATGCGACCCGAAAAACGCGACGCTTGTTATGGTCCACGAGCCAGGCGCAAATTTCGTCAGTCATCGCCTCCCGGGTGAAAACTCGTATACTGGTTAACGGCCAAATATGATGAACCCTCGTGGACGTCAGCTGCCGCTACGTTGGTGGGTTGAGGAATGGCAGCCACCGAAACACGTAAAAAAAAAATTTTTTTTCAGTCATCGCCTCCCGTTTGATACTTAGTCAGATGAAAGTTTAGGTGCTGTTGTTAATAAAAACAATCGTCAGCCGGTTGTATCGCGGTGGAATCACCGTCAGCTGTACACATGAACATGTAAAAAAAAAATTTTTTTTCAGTCATCGCCTCCCGCTTGATACTTTGTCAGATGATAGTTTAGGTGCTATTGTTAATAAAACAAATCGTCAGCCGGTTGTATCGCGGTGGAATCACCGTCAGCTGGTCACATGAACATGTAAAAAAAAATTTTTTTTTCAGTCATCGCCTCCCGCTTGATATTTTGTCAGATGATAGTTTAGGTGCTATTGTTAATAAAACAAATCGTCAGCCGGTTGTATCGCGGTGGAATCACCGTCAGCTGGTCACATGAACATGTAAAAAAAAAATATTTTTTCAGTCATCGCCTCCCGCTTGATACTTTGTCAGATGATAGTTTAGGTGATATTGTTAATAAAAAAAATCGTCAGCCGGTTGTATCGCGGTGGAATCACCGTCAGCTGGTCACATGAATTTATAAAACAAATAAATAAATACAATCTAAAATTTAAAATAATTGGTTTCAGTCATCGCCTCCCGTTTGATACTTTGCCAGATGATAGTTTAGGTGCTATTATTAATAAAAAGAATCGTCAGCCGGTTGTATCGCGGTGGAATCACCGTCAGCTGGTCACATGAACATGTAAAAAAAAATTTTTTTTTCAGTCATCGCCTCCCGCTTGATACTTTGTCAGATGATAGTTTAGGTGCTATTGTTAATAAAACAAATCGTCAACCGGTTGTATCGCGGTGGAATCACCGTCAGCTGGTCACATGAACATGTAAAAAAAAAATATTTTTTCAGTCATCGCCTCCCGCTTGATACTTTGTCAGATGATAGTTTAGGTGCTATTATTAATAAAAAGAATCGTCAGCCGGTTGTATCGCGGTGGAATCACCGTCAGCTGGTCACATGAACATGTAAAAAAAAAATATTTTTTCAGTCATCGCCTCCCGCTTGATACTTTGTCGGATGATAGTTTAGGTGCTATTGTTAATAAAAGAGATCGTCAGCCGGTTGTATCGCGGTGGAATCACCGTCAGCTGGTCACATGAACATTTTTTTTACATGTTCATGTGACCAGCTGACGGTGATTCCACCGCGATACAACCGGCTGACGATTATTTTTATTAACAATAGCACCTAAACTATCATCTGACAAAGTATCAAGCGGGAGGCGATGACTGAAAAAAAAAATTTTTTTTACATGTTCATGTGACCAGCTGACGGTGATTCCACCGCGATACAACCGGCTGACGATTTTTTTATTAACAATAGCACCTAAACTATCATCTAACAAAGTATCAAGCGGGAGGCGATGACTGAAAAAAAAATTTTTTTTTAGATAGATAGATAGATAGATAGATAAAATCTTTATTCAACCACAACTTACATGTTTTGTGACACAATAAATAAATAACAAGAGGCAAAAAGAAAGTTGACAAGAGACAAAAAGAAGAAAGCAACATACAATTTGACACTAATAGCAGTAATAGCAATTTACATATTTATTTTACCTAAGTAGAGGGTCATGTGTTGTGGTAAAGAATAGGCGCTGACTCAGCATAGATACTGCGGAGACCGCAGCGCTGATCTTCCGTCAGAACCTTAAATAAACCTACAGTAATGAACGACCAGTGCAGCGCCAGTCGATGTATGTATGAAATACGTATATATTTATATATATGTATTTATATGTATTTGTATTTGTAGATACTATAAATATTTGAAAAAATAGAATTTACTTACATAATATGTGTCGCGTAACGGTGTGGGTACAAACAAAGTATGACGCATAAGTTAGTACTTACTTGTTAATAATTTAATATTATAAGATTTATATGATGTGAACGCAAGTGGACAGGCAGCGATATTAGGTAACGGCAGGTAACGGCAGGTAATGGTGTGAGAGGTGGGGTTAGTTTAAGCACTTCGTTTTTGTGTTTCTAGTAAGTATTCGCGTAATTTTTTTTTTTTTTTTTTACATGTTCATGTGACCAGCTGACGGTGATTCCACCGCGATACAACCGGCTGACGATGTTTTTTATTAACAATAGCACCTAAACTATCATCTGACAAAGTATCAAGCGGGAGGCGATGACTGAAAAAAAAATTTTTTTTTACATGTTCATGTGACCAGCTGACGGTGTTTCCACCGCGATACAACCGGCTGACGATTTTTTTTATTAACAATAGTACCTAAACTATCATCTGGCAAAGTATCAAACGGGAGGCGATGACTGAAAATATTTTTTTTTTACGTGTTTCGGTTGCTGCCATTCCTCAACCCACCAACGGAGCGGCAGCTGACGTCCACGAGGATTCATCATACGTAGCCGTTAACCATTATAGGAGTTATCGCCTGGGAGGCGATTGGTCATGGAAACCTGTTCGTGGCTCGCGGTCTATTAAGTCAAATCACGTTATTTTATATGACAAGTACGGCTACCAAGAGTTGGTATTTGACATTTACGCTAGCGACTGCGTGAACTCGATACGTAGGTACAGTCAGCTGCAGAGAAAAGGTACCACCGCTACATAGAAGTGTGTATGCAGAGGTGGTACCTTTTCTCTGCAGCTGACTACATCAGTGCGAGCGAGATGGACTCCGATCGAGTTCACGCAGTCGCTAGCGTAAACGTGAAATGTCAACTCATGGAAGTCGTACAGAATCGCACTATCAACATCCGACGCGGCTCTTATGTCAGCCAGTGAAAATATTGACTAATGTATAAATAATGTAACTCTCGCGTCGGTTGGTCCCAATGACAGTTCATTTTTAAGGCTCCGTAGTCCGTAGTCAACTGGGAACCCTTATAGTTTCGCAATGTCTGTCTGTCCGAGGCTTTGCGTGATCATTAAAAAACTGCAATTTGGCATGGATAAAGTACCTATATAATAATAAAATCTAAAAATATTTTTAGGGTATCTCCCCTACACGTAAAGTGGGGATTTATTTATGACGCCCAACAAACAGAGAATTGAGGAAGTCATAAGGACGCGAGAGGTATAGTGCTATTAATTTGTCTAAGTAAGGCAATCAACATTACAACCTTTGTTTCTTAATATTTTAGTAGTGACAGATGTTAGACCTAATACTTAGATCGACTATCATATGTTTGGGCGACGTGTTTTAAATAACGACTTTATTGCGTTTAATATAAGGTTGAAACTCTGTTCTACTAAAACTACGTGTCAATCATAACCTATATAAGTGTGAGTATAGATAGTTACTGTTACCAAATAATTCAGATATACATCTACGTCTAAATAAGGACATATGTGAGTCACCGATAATTTATCTTTCTTTCGAATGAATCAGCAAACGTTAGATCTTTTAAGCCTAAGAATAGGTACGAGATAGACTAATTAAGTACCTATCTATGACGTTGAGTCATCAAATCAGAAACTTTTGCTAGGTAAAGACCAGTAAAATTGCATTTGGAATCCTTAAAAAAGAGAGAGTGATAAAAGAGAAGAGAGAAGAATTATAAGGTTTTAAGTGCCAGACGGAATTAAAGCAATAAAAATATTAAATTATCTACATATATATATTACTGATACAAAGTTTAAACTACAACATAAACGGTTCACTGCCACCTGTAGTGAGCGTACGCGCGGTTGGCCTCACACTGCCGGTGCAAGTCTTGTTTCCTTTTCACAACCTTGCCTGTGTTGTTAGCAGCATCCAGCAACTCCCAAGCAAATGCCTGGGGGAAGTGAACAGTTCTCTCTTTGTCGTTGGTGGCTTCTAGCAGCCATTTTATTGCTAGGAACAGGGATCTCTTCTCTGTGATGGGACCAGGAACCTGAAATACCCAAAAAAAATCTAATTTTGGGCCTTTTTAAAATTCTTTTTACGTGATTTTTAAGGTTCCGTACCTAAAAAGGAAAAAACGGAACCCTTATAGGATCACTCGTGCGTCTGTCTGTCTCTCCGACTATTCGCCCCCCCCCCCCCCCACCCCCTTTATCTCCGAAACTACTGGGTCTAAAATTTGGAAATAAGACACAAAATAGTTCTTTACCAGATGACAAGAAAACCTATTAGATGTAGATGTAGATGTAGTGTAGTGTTTTTAAGTAGCAAAGTACCCTTGTTCGAGCTGCTAAGGTGAAAAATATTAATCATTATAATAATGTTGTTACAAATGTTTACCTGATAAGTAATGCCTCCTCTCTTGATTGGTGACAGTAACAACAATGGTTTTGCATTTTCAATGGCTTTGTATAAGATTGCTTTTGGACTCAACTCAATTTTGGCTTTTGCTTCGGGTGTGGTAGCGAGGTGGTATCTTTCAATTTGCATCCTCTTTATATTTTCAAAGGCTTGTTCAACTAGACTGCGAGCCAGCTTCTTCTTGCCCATTTCCATTACATGATTAATAACTTTGCTGGAATTTTAAATATTCACAATAATTATTAATTGACCCATTTAAAAACAGAACAGTACACTATGTCAAAGACCCAAACCTATTGAAAGGTGATAAATGATAAATGTGATGTTCCATGGTAACAGGCACCATTTCCCATGGAACATCCCGAACATCACATTAATGATGACCGGTGCATGCGTCATGACTACATTACTATTTAAGTGTTGTTAAATAAGGTACCTTTACTTGTGGAACATCACAAATAAATACAAAAAAAAAACAGGATAAGAATTGGCTGCTAGTTTGCCAATTAATCAAAATTATACTTTCAGATTTTCAACGATAACTTATAATCTGTGCTAGAAAATAATTATATAGTTTATGAACTGAGACTGACAAAATTATACATCCTGTGTACAAACAAATTCATACTTGACTAGTGGATCATGGTACACCGATGAAGTTTCATGTGATCCTGGTGGTTTCACAGGTGTTGCAGTGATTTTGGCAAACTCCCCACTCTCTATAAGCCTTGCCTGATCTTCCTTCCTAAATATGGGATTTTGGAAGTAGTCTGGGAAACTTGTTGGCCGAGAATAACTTCGGTTTTGAAGCACGAAGCTCCCTCTGTAACCCGAAAAACATTGACGATATATTACTAACGTTTTATGAAAATAATTATATGTATCTGGATATGGTTATTTATTGCTATATTACCGTAGCAAACAGGGTGAATGTGTCACGAATTTATTTATCAATAATAACTTGTTGGTTACGTTATTCATAGTTACAAAAAAAGATTTCTAGTTTTATTATTTAAGTTTTGATTATTTGCATATATTGATATTTTTATGGTTACTTTTTTAATAAAACAACATAACCTAATTTAAACCCAACCCAAGTGACATTGACAGTTGTTTTTTTTTGTATTTTCTGCCATAAACTAAAATGTATTTTTTTTATATACGTCTAGTGTAGTGTTGTACATATAGCTGGTCAACAAAATCTTGTCAGTAAAAAAGGCGCGAAATTCAAATTTTCTATGGGACGATATCCCTTCGCGCCTACATTTTTCAAATTTGCCGCCTTTTTCTACTGTCAAGATCTGGTTGACCAAGTATATTTAGTTTCGTAGTCAGGTAGATGCCAAGTGCCAAGTTTATGCAGAGCCCTTTTCAGTTGGCTGTTTACCATCGCTCCTACGTCTCGTGAAACGACGCCAAATTTTAAAAACATTATTTGACATGAAAACAAAATGTGATCGCGTGCAATGTCGAAAATTGATAATTTCACATTTTATACAATTGTCTGATATTTATTTAGGTAATAAACCACTAATTTACAAAAAAAACCTTATGCGGTTACAACATGTCAACTATTATAAAATTCAACCTTAAGGAATTAAGAAAATTAGCCAATGATAAAAACTCCTGTGTTGTGGAAAAAAAAGTTACACAAAACCTTGCACTGCAGCCTTGGTGTCTTGGTAACCTCCAGGAATCAATAAAAAACCTGTTGGATTACAAAATCGGGAAATTTGACAAAGAGTATGTATTACACATATTATTTGAAATATGTTTGAAATACTATTTTAGGCTTGAGCCAATCACTAGACATAGAATATTGGTATTGTTGCAGGTTAAACGGCATTTTACTTAGCTACAAAAACTTAAGAGTATTAACCAATGTGGGCGCAATACGCAACGATGGCTCAGACATTCAGTTTCAAGTACAAGCGGACTACTTCATATTTCAACCATATGTGGGTGCCACCTTAAAAGGACTGGTAAACAAAAAGAGCAATACCCATCTAGGCATTCTTGTACATCGGTAAGTTCTAACAATCTACTGTGTCACTAAATCAGCTAAAAGTAAGGATATCATTGCAGACGATTCTCTTGTGATCAGAACTGTTAATTTACTAAATCACAAAGCCTATATTCTTGCACTGCCCATGACCCAAAATCAAGGCAAACACAAATTAGAACCATTTGTTTAGCATCAGTGGTCTGTGGCTTAAAATAAAACAATTTAAAAGAAATGATTTCTTGTCACTTAACAAACATTTTAATTCGACCAAAAACTGAGATTTCCAGAGTTAATTATTGTTATCTAACAACTAACAAATTTATGGTTT
This sequence comes from Cydia amplana, assembly GCF_948474715.1. Lineage (NCBI taxonomy): Eukaryota > Metazoa > Arthropoda > Insecta > Lepidoptera > Tortricidae > Cydia > Cydia amplana. The sequence goes on along the minus strand of NC_086077.1, from coordinate 7,464,811 downwards.
TTAGTGTATTCAATGTGGTGATTCCCCGGCCGACTGAGGAGCCTGGCAATGAATGGATTGGTTCAGTAGTCCAAGAGGGGCAAGTAGTCTTGTTCCGGGTTGTTGTATTGGATCTCTATGGAGCTTTGCCATACATTAGGGGAGAACTAGATGCAAGGTAATAAGAGCTTTTGGTCTACATTTGATATACACAGACTGAGCAAAGTGATCTTTTAGACTAATGCATTATTTTCCTCAGGTGGGTCAAACTTGGTCCAGATGATGATGATGAGATGTTTGAAACAAGTCAAGTGGAACCAGTAACTGTGGACTATGTAAACTTTGATAAAATCAAACCATTCTATCAGAAAAAAGGAGATGGCAGACAGTCACCAACAAAGAACCTGCCAAAAAGTGACCAATCTTGTCCTGTTAGCAGAAACCTGTCTAAAAGTACAGCTCAAGTATCTAAAGAATTAAATTGTGTAAATGGCAGTACATCAAAAAAGAACATAAAAAAACTGAGCAAAACATCAGACCCTGATGCATCTAGTTCTGCTACAAGACCATCAAAGAAACAAAAGCGAGAATCTTGAATAAATAATAACAATTTATACACTTTGACTTATTGTACAACACTTTAACTATATTATTTACTTAGACTTGTTTTTTAACAGATGTCAGCTGATTTTAAGTATATTGGAATACTGAATGTAAATTTAATAAAATACTTATTTACTAGTTTGTTTGCTTGAGTATGTGTAACAGGTTCAATATAGCTACCCTTCGCTATCAATTTTTCCTCATGTTTTGGAACACATTGCACCTCAACCTCAATCTTTCCGAACAGGAGACGTAGCCAAAATACCTGTCATTCCCATACATTTTTTATCGATTCGTTAGCGATTATCTTTTATCGAAATGCGTTTTGGCTAGGCCCCCTGACTAGTAAAACTTAAAAACCCCCTCCAGACTGTGCGTGAATCGCGGGAGAAGCCTGTGAAAATCGATTCCACACTCGCGTTCGTGGCTTCGCGCATGAGTGTGGAGGGGGCTTCACACTGGCGTTCGCGGCTTCGCGCCCCGATACGCGCACGAGTGTGGAGTCAATTACTCTGTCTGCGAAAATCGAAACCACACTTGTTCGCGCACGAGTGTAGAGGGGGTTTACTGTGGTACAATCAAACATACCATCTATAGCTGGTTAACCAAATCTTGTCAGTAAAAAAAGGCGCGAAATTCAAATTTTATATGGGACGATATCCCTTCGCGCCTACATTTTTCAAATTTGTCGCCTTTTTCTACTGTCAAGATCTGGTTGACCAAGTATATACAATCAAAGAATATGATAATTATAGTTTGTCAAAGGACGGTCTCATTTCAAACATAGAAAGAGTGAATCATACTATCTTTGTCTTACACTAGTACTAGCACCCAAAAGAAAAGGATGAGTATAGTTTTACTGGATCTTACTGACTGACAAATTGGTTTGACCAACTATAATACTGTTATAATGGAGGGTATTAAATGTATATCCCCCTCCATGCTCGTGCGCGAAGCCGCGAACGTTTGTGTGGAGACGATTTCGCAGATCTGCGAACTTGAAGCCCCCTCCAGACTATGTGCGTGAATCGTGGCCCACGAGTGTGGAGGGGGCTTATGAACAAGCAAAGGTGTGTGAAGAGCTTAACCATAGCAACACTGAATAGTTGCGTAGCATGCATACTTATCATGCTGGTAACACAGCTCTATACCTGTCAAACGACGGCAAAAGTACGTTTATCCGTGTCACTTTGCTGTTGTCGATAAATACGATGCATAAATTGAACAAAACAGATTCATGTTGTTCATTATGAAAACTTGACCCGTTTCAATATTCATATCTTCAAATGGAGAGTTGGGGATTCGTTACATACACCAAAGAATAGTGAAAACGTTACAAGCACATCCATTAAAATGTCGAAGAATGGTGAAGTGTCATCAAACCAAGGTATAAAATAAGATATTCCGGCAAATCCCATATGTTCTAGGTCAATTGTTTACAAGCGATATTGTTATTAAATTGTGTAAGAATGTGCAAGCTGTAAATATTTCAGGACCCAGCAGACCTAGTATGCCGAAACCTGATTTGAATCTATTCAGTACCGAAAAACGCAAAATTTTGGATCTTCAAATCGGCGGGCCTTCGGGAGATGATGCGGCTTTCGTGCCTTTCGCTAACTCCGCCGCGGCACCGAGACCTCGCATACCGGCGCGCACCATCAGAGATGTGTTGCCTGAAAACACAAGGTAACTGTGCTGTGCCCCACTCAACTAGCAATTCATTATACTCATAAATACTGTACTTGTAATGTTTCCTAGTTTTAGTATGAATGTTATCCCTAATAATCAGATTTTCCAATTTTAGCTTTTTTGCAAGACTTGGGTACCTCATAATTAAAATCAATAGATTTATCTTTGAAAATGATTGGCATTCAATTTGTAAACAAAGATTGAATGCCAATCATTTTCATCCATTTTATCTAAACTACCTACAAGTTTATACAGCCAACAAAGGTAGTTGTTAGTTTCTAATAGAAACCTGACAAAAATACCTGTTAGTTCTTATTAGATTAGCTTGTGTAAAAGTTATCCTAAATCCATTTGTTATATAGTGTGTCAAAGGTCTGTTTGATTTCAAACATAGACAGAGAGAATCATACTATCTTTGTCTAGCACTAGTACTAGCACCCAAAAGAAAAGGATGAGTATCAGGGATCGGAACCGGTTTTTTGTAAAAACATAGAAATAACCATATTTTTCGAATTATTTTATACTTGAAATGTAGCACTCAGTTGTGTTTTTAGGTAACAACTTCGTATTATTAGATGGCCCAATTAGAAATGAAGTAATTAGCAAAGAACGAAAAAATACCGTTTCCGTTCCCATACAAAAAATACCGGTATCCGATCCCTGATGAGTATAGTTTTTTTTGTTCCTATTTACTGACAAGATTTGGTTGACCCAGTATAATTATGTTCTGTGCCAGAGACAAACATTATTTTTTATGGAAAACAATTACCTACATGTCACCTGAAGCATGCTCCTTCCTAAAACATTATCTATTATATGTTTTATATATAGTTATAGAATGCTACAGTATTTTAGACTTAGTGCACTCTATACAACTATGTAACTATAAATAACTAATGGTGTATCATATCATATCCACCCTCTTATGATAACAAACTTTAATAATAAATATCACTTTTATGTTCGTGCCCCAAATTAGCGAGTTAGCACTCATAAGTTCATAATATATCATGTGCGATTTTATATGCAGGGATAGATGCAGGATTTATCCGTCCATGCAGTCATCGGGTAAGCTGCAGCTGTCTGCGACAGAAATTTATGATTTTACCGCTGATGACCTAATTGATCTGGGAGAAATAGGACGAGGTGCCTTTGGAGCTGTAAATAAGATGGTTCATAGGAAGTGAGTACTAATTATATGTATGTATGTGTTTCATGTCAGTGAATATCTGTTGATTTTTTTTTTTACTATTTTATGATTTACATTGCACAGAAGAAAAAAATATTGCATAAGTCAAAGTAAATACAGTAAGTGGGCTGAATGAATCTTAACAGTCCACCCCTTTACTGCCGGGTTCTAGATCATAAAGCTAGGACAAAGAGGAATTATAATTATTACTACTCTGATTAATCGTACCAACCAGAAAAAAAAAAGTTCATGCGGTCGGTCCGGTAGGACAAAGACAAAGGCTGTGGGACCACATGGCTCGAGGGACTAGAATTTATGCACTGAGATAAATAAAAAATAAATATCCAAACTAAAGAATATATTGCACGAATAAATGCTCTTACTTGGATTCAAACTCAGGACCACCAGCTTAAGCAGTAACATTGCCAACTAGACAAAATGGCAGCTGAACTTTTGTTTTCCAAATCTTCAACTGGTTAATCAAATCTATTATTTGAAACAGAACCAACCGTGTGATGGCTGTGAAACGCATCCGCTCCACCGTGGACGAGAAGGAGCAGAAGCAGCTGCTCATGGACCTGGAGGTAGTCATGAAGAGCAATGACTGTGTATATATCGTGCAGTTCTATGGAGCACTGTTCAAAGAGGTGATTATCTTATTCATTACTATTAAAACCGTTTTCGGTCAGTGTGTTAGTAATGTTAGTATTTTCTTGTCAAGATGTCCTATATCCTATGTCCTATGTACCCTGAGATATGTATGATGAGGCGTATTTGGGTATTTCCTAATATTAAAGACGATTTTCGGAATTCCGAAATACACCATATGTTTTTTATTGACCATTTTGCAAAAATTTCAGGGTGACTGTTGGATTTGTATGGAGCTGATGGACACCTCTTTAGATAAATATTATAAGTTCATATGTGAGCGGATGCAAACTCGAATACCAGAAACAATCATAGCTAAGATAACCCTAGCTACCGTGAAAGCTTTAAATTATTTAAAAGAGAAGCTAAAAATTATTCATAGGTAAGTAAACCGCATATTATATGACTTAAAATGTTTGTTATTATCTTTAGTTCGACATATTTCTTCGCACATAGGGATTGACGATACTGCCTTACTTTTATGTGTAAGAAAATTTTTTGTTCTTAGAAAAGCAAATAACTACATAGTTTCCTAGCTCATTAACCAGGACACAATAAAACTTGGAGGATACAACTAAACGGAGTAGCCATTAACGGCTTTCCCCTCTGTCGAAAATAGGCGGCCAACGGTCATACACAATGTATGGACTGACGTTTATCTGACATGGCTATTTTTACGTTACGCATACATTTGACGTTCCCCTCCCCCGCAAAAATCGGCAGACTGTTTTGTACAGAAAATTACAGACATGGCGTCTCCGTTTGATTATATCCTCCAAGCAATAAAAATAACACAGATTTTTTTTTCTCATATAGAACCTTTTACTTTTTATAATTTAGTTGAAAACTTCGCCCATGTCCTTGGAGGATATAATCAAACGGAGACGCCATGTCTGTAATTTTCTGTACAAAACAGTCTGCCGATTTTTGCGGGGGAGGGGAACGTCAAATGTATGCGTAACGTAAAAATAGCCATGTCAGATAAACGTCAGTCCATACATTGTGTATGACCGTTGGCCGCCTATTTTCGACAGAGGGGAAAGCCGTTAATGGCTACTCCGTTTAGTTGTATCCTCCAAGCCCATGTCAGTTGAGCCCAGTAATCAATTGATATCTCATTTATCAACTAGTCATGTACTTGTTAGATGAATAAAAGATCGAGATCCATAGCAGACTGGTTTATTTCCAAATGTGCAACTACCGACATACTTGTAAGTCTACCCTACGTAACACTTCCCTCTCATTTCACAATTATACCTAAACTAGTTATGATTTGTAACTACAAGAAGCTACATGCTCATATACCCAAGGCCATGTTCAATTTAACTTATTAAAATGGCACTACTAATAAACATAAACAATATCATATATATATCGGGACGCAGGTACTTATTATACATATCTATATACATCATCATCATTTATCTGGTACATAAAGTCCACCATAGTATCTTATACAATATATTGTAAATACAATAGGTATATTTGTTTAGCGTAAGTTAACAAAAAGAATGGAATTCAGTCTTAACTTAAAGATCTTGCTAACTGTACCATCGTCCCCATTGTCAACTGACAATAAGTAAACCCTATTTCAAAGACATAAGGTTCACAGGTGCTAAGTTATTGCTTTTTACATGATTTTCCTTATCGATAATATGGATGAAGTTCAAGGTTGTGTTGACACACTTATGCAAGTTATGCAATCTATCATTCTTATCTTTACTTATTATTATGAAATAGGTAGGTACTAAATATTAGGTATTGAAGTTATTTGCGGAGTGAATATTAAATTTAGTACTTAAGTAACTAGATCATTTACCTACTTTCTTTGTAATTTTTCTATGCAACGCAAAGCGGCCTGTCGCTTAATTCGACCTTCGACCTGCGGCGAAGAGGGCCCCACTTTACAGTCGGCGTTTTGAACTGGACTTTTTACAGCGGGCAAGTGTGACTCCGGTTCCTCTTCTGCAAGCTGCCACTCATCCACTATGCTCTCTTTTACGATAACTTCTCGTTGCCCGTCATCGGGCACCACAGGATCTTGGACTTTAGTAAGAGAAAACCGAGACTTGCGTTTATCCTGCAACATTTGGTCAATATGCCGTTTGTGTACCAGGCCATCTCCTGTTTTAACAGAATATGATACGGGGCTCTGGCGGTCTATAACAACCCCTTCCGTCCATTTTCTATTCTGCTTCGTATAATCTCTGATAAGGACCGGATCTCCAACGGTAGCTTGGCGTGGGCGCGAGGCTCGGCGTTGCTCACTGGCGACCTGGTGTTCGCGCACTACTTCACCAGCGTCAGGCCGCAGCAGGTCTAGGCGTCCACGTAGCCGCCGCCCCAGTAGCGCGACCGCCGGTTCTCGTCCGGTAGTACTGTGCTCCGTGTTACGATAACTGAACAAAAATCTACTCAAGGCTGTTTCTGCGTCTTCGTTTTCAACGTTTGCCTTTTTTAAGGCTCGTTTTACGGATCGCACAGCATTTTCGGCTGCCCCGTTGCTTGTTTTATACCATTTTTCTCAAAATATGTCCTCAGTTCAAGTGAACTGAAGGGCGGTCCGTTGTCGGATACCACCCGTTTAGGCAGACCGAAACGCGCAAACATTCTCCTAAAACAAGATATAACTGTTGACGCAGAAGTATTGTTGACTTTTTCCGCCTCTATCCATTTAGAGTGCGCGTCAATAACGATCAAATAATATTTATTGTTAAAAGGCCCTAACCAATCGACATTTAAGCGCGACCAGGGTTCCTCGGGCCACGGCCACGAGTGCAGCGGCGCCGGCGCCGGCGCCGGGCGCACCGCGCGGCAAGCGTCGCACTCGCGCGCCGTTCGCTCGATGTCTGCGTCAAGCGTCCCCCACCAAACATAATTACGAGCAATTTGTTTCATTTTAATGATCCCCGGATGCCCCTCGTGGATTTCCTTTAAAATGTCATTTTGCAAGGTCATGGGTATTATAATTTTATAGCCCCATAATAAACATCCTTGATCAATATGAATGCTGTCTTTACGAATGAAAAATGATTTTAGCATATCATCACTTACAGTTTTCGGCCAACCGAACATGACATACCCTATAACTTTACTCAAAACTGGGTCTCGCGCGGTCTCGGTTTTAATATCTTTAAAACTGAGTGGGAAACTTCTTTGAATGAAATTTAGATAACTGCCTGCCTCGTCCTCTCTTTCAGCTCGATTGCCAGTCGAGGGCAAAGGAAGACGAGACAGCGCATCGGCTTGGCAGTTCTGTACAGACGTTACAAATTCAATGCTAAAATCGTAAGCAGACAACGTGACAGCATAACGCTGTAATCTACTCGCAGCTGTGACTGGAATGCCTTTATTTTTACCAAAAATGTAACTGAGGGGTTTATGATCACTACGAAGTATAAAGCGCCTGCCATACAGGAACTGGTGATGTTTTGTTACCCCAAAAACAATAGCTAAAGCTTCTTTGTCCAGCTGCGAGTAGTTTTGCTCCGCAGCGCTGAGCGTACGCGAAGCGCAGCTGATCGGGCGCTCGCGGCCATCTTTGCCACGCTGCGCCAGCACGCAGCCAAGCCCGTACGCGCTGCTGTCAACCGACAGCACCAGCGGCAGCGTCGGGTCGTAGTGCGCCAGCACGGGTGCGCTACATAACACCTTCTTGATTTTGGTAAACGCAATATCGCAATCGTTGCTCCACACCCAATCAACATCTTTTTTTAATAAATTATACAACGGTTTAAGTATGTCACTCATGTTTGAACAGAATTTGGAATAAAAATTTACTAAGCCCATAAAGCTTTTCAATTGTGTGACATTGGTGGGACGCGGGGCTGCAACTATTGCGTTAATTTTTTTTGTATCTGTATGCAAACCGTCCTTATCAATGTTATACCCTAAGTAGGTTACACTATCTCTAAAAAATTGACATTTATCGAAATTGATACGGAGTCCATTTTCTTTAAGTCTCTGTAGAACTGCCCTTAAATTAGCCAAATGTGTTGCCCTATCTTTTCCGGTGACGCAAATATCATCTGCAAATACTGCGGTCGACGGCAGGCCGCTAAGAGTCTCTTCCATAATTTTTTGGAAGTTTTCTGGTATACATTTAATACCAAAAGGTACTCTCTGATAAACAAACGTTCCTACATGTGTGGTTATAGCCGTCATCGGCTGAGACTCTTGTTCTAACAGACACTGTTGGAATGCATTTGATAAGTCTAATTTTGTGTACTGTTCACCGCCTCCTAACGTTGCAAATATCTCTTCTATTCGCGGGAGTGGATAATGAAAGTCTTTGAGAATAGGATTTATTGTGATTTTATAATCACCGCAAATACGGATATCACCATTCGATTTAATAACCGGGACGATAGGTGTTCCGTAATCCGACCGCTCGACCTTGTAAATGACGCCCTCCCGCTGCAGGCGCCCGAGCTCGCGCTCCACGCGCTCGCGCAGCGCCAGCGGCAGCGCGCGCGCCTTCACGAACACGGGGACATCATCCGTTAGGTGCAAACTAATACGCGATTTAAAAGTACCTAGACCCTCCGCAAATACCTCCGGATACTCTTTTTTTAACAGTAGTGCCACCGAATCGCTCTCAGCTATATTGTGACATTCCATATATTCCAACAATTTTAATTTTCTTATCCAAGTGCGACCCATAAGCGGGGGCCCACCATTTTCAATAACATGTAATTTAAGTTTAGCCGAATTTTGTCCACAAATCACATCTACATCAATATAACCGAGCGCCTCGATAGGATCACTAATATAAGATTTTAACAACAACACATTTTTGTTAATAGGTAAATGTGACAAATGTTTTTCATAAAACAATTTCGAAACTGCAGATACTTTACTTCCCGTATCAACTTCAAATTTATAAAAAGTACCGTTCACGGATAGCTTCACTAAATACGGTCCGTCGTTATCTCCCTTCGAGACCAAATTATAGAAATGGCAATCGTCATCGTCCGAATCGCTACTCTTATTTAAAAAGTACTGACCTTTAGCCGTCCTCTTATTGGAAAAATCGCCACTCTCACCTTTGCGCGCACACATAACTTTTAAATGGCCCTTGACGCCACACGAATCACACGTAAAGTTTTTGTACCGACACTTATTTGGTGGATGAGTGGATTTCCCACATCGCGCACACGGGCCCCGCTGTGGCCCGCCGCCGCTGCCGCCGCCGCCGGCGCCGCCGCCCGGGCGGGCGCGCGCCCCGCGGCCGGCGCTCACGCGGTGCAGGCCGTCGTCGGCCGCGCCGGGGCCGGGGCCGGCGCCCGCGTCGCCGGCCGGGGCGCACGCCGTGTGCGCGTGCCGCTCCGCCGCCTCGAGCGCGCTGGCCAACTCCACGGCCCTCTTGTAGTCTATGTCTTTCTCGGCGAACAATCTAGAACGCATATCCTCGCTGCATAACCCCGAGACGAATTGGTCTCGTAGATTTTCTTCGAGGCCGGTTCCGAAGTTGCAGGTTTTAGCCAAATGTTTTAACCCTTGAAGGTAAACGCGGATGCTTTCACCCTGCTGTTGCACCCTTTGCCGAAAAACGTGTCTCTCGGCTATCTCGGATCTTTCCGGTTCTAAGTGTTTCTTTAATAAGGCCACCAAATCGTCGAAACCTTTGTCCTCCGGATGGGCAGGGGAGCACAAATCACAAAGTAAATCGTAACACTCGCCACCGACCACCGTTAACAACGTGGGCACTTTTAGGTCGTCACTTATGGCATTTAGCTTAATAAACTGTTTTACGCGACGCACATAATTATCCCAATTAGATTCTAACGAAAATGGTTCTATTTTACCGTATGGCATGTTAAAACGAAGCGTAAAGTACTTTAAATTTAATTTTTAACTCGACTGCGCCAATGTTAGATGAATAAAAGATCGAGATCCATAGCAGACTGGTTTATTTCCAAATGTGCAACTACCGACATACTTGTAAGTCTACCCTACGTAACAGTACTGTGTACCAGGGATGTTGCGGATGTCGATTTTTTGACATGATGCGGATTTTTAAAGGCTCACATCCGCGGATGCGGATGTCAAGATCTTCTTCTAAGTCGGATACTCTTGTCAGAGCAGTCGTGGTCATTGGGGTCGTTGTACGGCTTTTTTCGTTATTTCCCGCCATGCTTCTCTATTTTCTGCATTCCGCACGCACAGATTTAAAGGTGATCCGGTGAGATTTTTAACTGGGTCGGTCCATCGCATCGCATCTTTATGGATGTCAAGATAGGTATATAAAAAACGTCAAATACTACATTTTGTAATTTTTATTTAAAAAAACCGGCCAAGTGCGAGTCGCACTCGCGTTCCAAGAGTTCCGTACATTAAGTCCCACTCACGCTTGACTGCTCATTTCTAATAGGTTTTTGGCTAATGACTAAATTACCTAGCAGTCTAGCACTTACGCCGATGCTAAGACGTTCCTGTACCGACCTGTTCCACATCCGCATCCGCATTAAACTCCGCATCGATTTTATGCTGATGCGGATGCGGATATTCGCAACATCCCTGCGTGTGTACAGTAGTCATGAAGCTAGTGGAATACATAATAATACATATACCACACACATACATGTATAGACAGCTAAAATTAAAACCCTGTTTTTTGCTTTGCTGAAGTTGGGTAAAATGTTCCAATCCATTTCAATTGGTAGTTTTTTTATCGGTTCACATTTTAATAGTATCACATGATGATATCGTGTAGGTGATGTGCACAGAAGTGGTGATATGGGGTATAGTGTTGTGTGATGTTTATATTTATACATTTAGTACTTGTTACAGGGATGTAAAGCCATCAAACATCCTGCTGGACAGAAGGGGCAATATTAAGTTATGTGACTTTGGTATTTCGGGCAAGCTGGTGGACTCGATAGCCCGGACTCGGGACGCCGGGTGCCGGCCGTACATGGCGGTGAGTACCGTTGTATTGTATTTTTATTTAATAAAACCGGCCAAGTGCGAGTCGGACTCGCGCACGGAGGGTTCCGCACCATCAACAAAAAATAGAGCAAAACAAGCAAAAAACGGTCACCCATCCAAGTACTGACCCCGCCCGACGTTGCTTATCGGTCTCATTGCGTTGGTCTCATCGGAAGATCAGCGCTTGGTCTCATCGGAAGATCAGCGCTGGAAGTCGCCAGCAACATGCTGAGATGAGACCATTTCGTGGCACTTTATCCTTTTATTCTCTGTTATATCTCTTGTCATCTCTTGTTATATCTCTGTTATATCTGTTATATCTGTTTCTATTTTGTGTTTGTGCTCACGAATAAAATTATTTCTATTCTATTCTATTCTTAACTTCGGTCAAAAATCACGTTTGTTGTATTGGAGCCCCACTTAAATCTTTATTTCATTCTGTTTTTAGTATTTGTTATTATAGCGGCAACAGAAATACATCATCTGTGAAAATTTCAACTGGCTAGCTATCACGGTTCGTGAGATACAGCCTGGTGACAGACGGACGGACAGCGGAGTCTTAGTAATAGGGTCCCGTTTTTACCCTTTGGGTACGGAACCCTAACAAAAAATTGATGAACGTGTGTAATTGTGTATCGTGATATCGTCCAAAGTTATAAAACGATTTCGATCTAAAGTCTATTTTTTTATTCGGTAGACTGAAATGACAGCTAATTGTATGAACATGAAATGTCATTTCATACTATTAACTGTCATTTCAGTCTACCGAATAAAAAAATAGACTTTAGTTTCTTGGATGAGGTGGCTTGATGTTAGTGGTGGGGCGTCAAACATACTCTTTGGGCACGCTGAAAAGTCAATAAGGTAAAAGGCCAATAAGGTACGGCCAGTGGGAATCGAGTTCTATGGACACCATGACACTAGTAACTAGTGAACTACCTGAAAGAGTCTAAATATTATTATTATTATTATATTATAATGTTTAATACACTAGCAGCTGAAAGCTGATGTGTGTATATCACTGCACTTGTTTTTTTTTAACGATTAATGTTAATTTTTTTTTTGTTGTTTTAAGTGTTTGTCAAGTCTGTTTTTAAAACTGTTCACTGAAGGAGCATATATCACTGTTTCTGGTAACTTATTCCACTCGCGTACGACGCGGTTCGATAGAAAGTGCTTCCTAGGATTGCTTGTACTGGGAACTCAAATAATGTTTGAGCTGTGGCCTCTTAGACGATGATTCTTGCTCATAACAAACAGGTCCTTTAGTTCAGGTAATGTCTGTACTTATGACAAAAATAAGTAATATTGTTTTCACCTCAGCAGCTCGAACAAGGGTACTTTGCTACTTAAAAACAGTGAGCAAAATCGCATTTTGTTCACTGAGTGAGACAAAATGAGCAAAATGCGATTTTGCTCACTGTTTTTAAGTAGCAAAGTAGGGTTCGAGCTGCTGAGGTGAAAACTTAATTGTTGGTAAACATGAGTGAATAGAGGTAAGTGCTGAAGAAGGAATACATTTTTCGGGTTCTTTAATATGTTCTCACTGCTGAGGTGAAAAGTTTTGTGAACTACACGAGATCAAAGTTATTTACATCTCGTGCGCTTTTGAGTCCCTTACTACGCTCAAGATTCTAAATTAGATTCACTCGCTACGCTCGTGAATCTAGTATAGAATCATTCGCTTGCACGGGACTCAAAATAAGCACTCGAAGAAATATCAAACTTTGATCTCTTGTTGTACAAATAACTATTGAATAACGCGTACTGTGATCGCAGCCGGAGCGTATCGACCCGGGGCGCGCGCGCGGCTACGACGTGCGCTCGGACGTGTGGTCGCTCGGCATCACGCTCATGGAGGTCGCCACCGGCGCCTTCCCCTACCCGCGCTGGGGCTCCGTGTTCGAGCAGCTGCAGCAGGTGGTGCAGGGCGACCCGCCGCGCCTCACCAACGCCAACAACGCCTTTTCTAACAACTTCGTGAATTTCGTCAACACTTGGTGAGTTATCTGCCTGACTGCGGTAAAACGCCCTGACTACCATAATTTACTTACATACTTTAAAATCTTTAAATATTAATATCTGGGTGACCGAGCTTCGCTCGGAAAACATATAAAAACTCGAACGTATTCCTAGAGATAAGACCTAGCTAGGTCGATTTTTCGCCCCCGAAAACCCCCATATAGCAAATTTCATCGAAATCGTTAGAGCCGTTTCCGAGATCGCCGAAATATATATATAAATAAATAAACAAGAATTGCTCGTTTAAAGGGATTAGATAGATTATCGGACATTCTTAAGCCCCGTCTCCATATCTCGCGGCAAACCATCGAATATTGGCTCGCACGGCAGCCGCGCGCAATGGATACCGGGCGCATCGAGTTGGCTCGCGCGGCAGCCCGGTATCCATTGCGCGCGGCTGCCGCGCCAGCCAATGTTCGATGGTTTGCCGCGCGATATGGAGACAGGGCTTTGCACAGATTGACTAAGCTCAGTAAGCTCAAAAAGGCTTGTGTTGTGGAAATTTTATCCAATTATTAGAAATTTGAACATTATTTTTAATTGCAGCCTCATCAAAGAAGAGAATCAGCGTCCAAAATACAACAGGCTGTTGGAACATCCTTTCATCAAAGGCATAGACCAGAGCCGGGCAGACGTGGCGGCGCATGTCTGCGAGGTGCTGGACGCCATGGAGCGGAACGGAGTCAGCCCCTTTACCACCGACCAGCCTGCACAGGCCTGGCTAGACTAAGGTGTTCATATCAGTGTCTACGGTCAGGGCTGATGGTCAGACATGATGTCTATGTCTAAGCATGTGCTGACAGTCCGCAAGAACCACTTTATCTATAAAGGCTTAACAGTCACACTCATGCCCTTTCCTAATTAGGCAACTGCCTATGGGGCCAGTGCATAAGGGTCACGTCCCAAATAGAGACCTAGGCCAAATTTGCTTTACCTAGAAGTCACTACTAAACTAAATGTGGCTCTAGTTGGCGTTGATCAGAACATGAACATGTGCTGCACCAGTGCTGACAGTGAACACTGCAAGGAAAACAACCTAAGAATTGGTTGATCCAGGCTTGCAACAGTTGCAACCCACCCACTCAATTGTTCACAATATCTCACTTACAAACTTACTCCTTCACGTCTGTTAGTAGCCTTACACGTTTGAAACAATTATGCAGTCAGAGTGGATCACATTTTATCACCAATTAATATTAAATGTCATTGATTCTCAGTGACTGGCTGGCTTACCTTTCAAGGCCATATTTGAGTTGTCCTCACTTAGGGCAGATTTGCATTTCATTGATTATCTTTCCATCTGAGAGGAATGATCTATAGTATATTAATAATTATGTTTAGAGATGTGCTGTTCTTTGGAAATTTTCAAATGTATGATAAACATTCATGACGAACACTTCAAAACATTGTTAGTCATGAATGTAGTTTATCATACAAAGTTGAATATGTTCTTGAGAATGGGATAGTTCTAATTATGTTAATTCAAGTAGTAAAAATTCTTAACTTAAATATGTAATCTTTACCATGAAGTTCACAGAAATGTTTTTAAGAACATTTAGTATGGTTCTGTAACCAATCTCTATTTGCACTCCGGGTTCTCCACTTTATTATATATTTTATCAAATGGCATGTAAATATTTATTATCTATTCTATGCTGTCTTGTGTATGTACATGTGTACTTTTATATAGTAAATCATTGTATAATATTAAAGTTTTAAATCATCATCAGTTGTTATCAGTTAGCTTCATGAACTTAGTGTCTAGACACAGTGCCGACTTGGCTTGAGAACCTGGTTTAATACCTTAATATGGATGTAAAAAGTTGTATCTGTGTGTGTGAATTGCTTGAAATTAGTTTCTTTGGCTAATGAAATGAAATACTGGTTTTAGACTTAGGGCATACAATATGTAGGTAATTTTATAAATTTGTATATACAGACCGATAATAATAATGAAAGTGAGTGATGGCTTGTAATTCATTTCAATGCATTAATTTATGGCAGCAAAACATTTCAATTATGAACTGCAATAATACTTCACTAATCTACTTAAACAATATCTCAAATGTATTTTTTTTGGGTCTCATGACTATTGTATTATGTATGGTATAGATTGAATTGAATAGATAATTAATGAAATAAATTAGTATTTTACAAATTTTATTTTTAATTCTAATATAGTTTAATCCAAGCTTATTCTATAACCTGTCCCATTTTTGTGGAATTAAGGATGTTTCCGAATTTTATAAACAGCTTATACTTAGTACCATCAGTAAGTTGGGGGGAAAGATAAATTGCATCCGTTATCTTTTGGTTCATGTCAAGAAGGGGTATCCATTCATCTGCAGACACTATTCGATCTCTTCTTCGGCCCCAGAAATCTACTGATGATATTTTAATCAGTTTATTATCTTCACTGATGTACAGAAATCCAATTGCATTGTTGAGTAGTAAACTTGCCAAAGAAAATAGGATTCCGCCAGTAACACCTATAAGCAGACAATTGTTTATACAATTTTGAATGTAGATACTAGACTTTCATCCAATATTTTAAATTAAATTTGCTTACCTATGTATGAAGCTGCAAGGAAAGAATTTTCAGGTAAAACACTAAGTGTCTGCAATAAGCCACAGCCTGGTATGGCGAAAGAAGTGCCAATTAAATGATACAGTTTCATCCTATTGAATGTAGCTATATGCCGTACAAATGGAAATGAAAATACGGTTTCAAATTTTTCTGTGCGGTCATGGTCATGGCTGACTTTTGCGGAAGAAGACCTCATTAGCCACTTATTACGAATAGGATTACGGATCGCGGTCCATGTAGAGTTATGTGAAAAAATATTCTTTACAAAACATGTACAAATAATACGCATTTTAAAGTTATTTCAGCTATGTTTATTACCATATGTTTACATAAGATTCTCAACTTAACCTAAAAAATTATGTCGGCTGTCACTGTCACTGCTGTCAGTGTATTGAGAGGCCCGAGAGGCCCGGTCCAAAACAATGCTGTGTTTTCCCATCATATAGCAATAAAAGATCATAGAGATGGTCAAACCAATTTGTCAGTAAATAGGAACAAAAAAAACTATACTCATCCTTTTCTTTTAGCCCCCTCCAGAATATGTGCGTGAATCGCGGGCGATGCCGCGAACGCGAGTGTGGAGTCAACTTCGCTGTCTGCGAAAATCGAGGCCGACTCATGGCTGACTGAAGTAGCATGACAAATACGAACGTTTCCGAGAAAACACGATGGCAATGGATTATGCACTACATCTGGAGCCCCCTCCATACTCCATACTCGTACGCGAATCGCGGCGCGAAGCTGCGAACGCGAGTGTGGAGTCAAGTTTACGCATCTTTGAAATCGACTCCACGAGTGTGGATGGGACTGTATGGCTAGAAGGACGAATAAAAAAAATCACAAAACGTCAACTTGGCATTGACATATGATGTCAACTCAACACCACAACACACATGGGTCGATCGGGTGTCGAATGCAGTGTTGTTTTGAAGTATTCAATAAAAACCGTGGTAATTTGTGAACAGAGTATTACATCATAACGCATAATGTCGCTTTTACTCAAAGAAGTGTAAGTATTACAGACTTATTTCTTTCTATCAACACTCGCATTGTGTTGAATCAACATAACCTTAGCCGGACACATAAAACGTTTTACTTTTAACTTTAATGTTACTGCATGTGAGTACTAGGTATAATTATAAATGTATATTGTTTCATGTCTATTGCAGGTATGAGAAAAATGCTGAATACACAGCTTTCTACACTGGAGGAGACATTTCTTGGACCATTGATGGGTCGCATCTACTCTGTTTATGCAGCGACGCGATTCAGGTGATCGATGTCAACACATGTTCACAAGTCCTGCTCATTGGAGAGTCAAATGAGGAAACAGAAGGTGACCCCATATACACATTTAAACTTTCACATAACAATGAAGTGGCTGTTACTGCACATAAAAGCGGGTTGATGAAACTGTGGGATAGGCACACTGGTAAACAAATGAAGATGTGGAGATCAGGCCATAAAGGTCCTGTTGCCAGGCTCACCTTTGATTCCACTGATTCCAGCATCGCCTCAGGCGGCTCTGATGGCAACATTAGAGTATGGGACCTAGATTACCACACATGCACAAGCAGCCTCAGAGGAGCCATGGGTGTCTTTAGTGTTCTGGAATATCACCCAGACACATCCAAACAACTTATTTTTGGTGCAGCTGATGACACTAAGATCAGATCTTGGAACTCTAAGACAGGTAAGGAACATGTTGTTTATTCCGGACATTTTAGTAAGATCACTTCTCTACAATTCACACCGGATGGTCAGCATATGATCAGCGCTGGTAGAGACAGGGTTTTAATCCTCTGGAACTTAGATGAGAGTAAGGCATTGAGGACTGTGCCAGTTTATGAGAGTATTGAAGCCATGGTACTGCTACCGCCTACCTTTAAGGTGCCAAATTTTAAGAAGAAACTGGAAACTGAAGGCATTTTTATTGCTTGTGCGGGTGAAAAAGGCATTGTGAAAGTTTGGAATGTGGAAACAAGCCGCATCATGTATGAACAAACTAACAGCCTAGTGTCACCTGCACAAGAGGAGGGTGGCTTGGCCATTACTCATCTGTTGTTGAATCAGGCAAGAAACATGTTATCTGTGGTCACAGTGGACCATAACATCATTCTCCATGAACTGGAAACATTTGATTGCATGAAGCAGTTGGTTGGATTCACTGATGAAATATTGGACGTGATATTGATTGGCAAAAATGAGGGGCACCTAGTTGTTGCTACAAACAGTCCTGATCTAAAATACTATGATTTAGATTCAATGAACTGCCAAATTGTAAAAGGGCATACAGACATAGTTTTAGCTTTAGCCAAATTTCCAACCAAACCTGAAATGTTTGTATCATCAGGAAAAGACAATGCTGTTAGAATTTGGCTCCAAAGTGAAAACAATGAAATCATATGTCTAGGAGTTGGAGCAAGGCACACAGCATCTGTAGGATCTGTGTTCACATCTCAAATTTCAAATGATTTTTTCTCCTCAGTTGGTCAAGATAATTGCCTGAAGGTTTGGACAGTACCTAAAGACATAGAATCTGCAGGACATAAACTCAAGTCAAGCCACACCGAGCTAGCTCATCAAATGGATATCAACTGTGTCACAGTTTCACCAAATGATAAAATGATAGCCACAGGTTCACAAGACAAAACTGCTAAACTTTGGACCATTGATTTGAGTCTATTGGGAGTTTTGAAGGGTCACAGGAGAGGAGTGTGGTGCACCAGGTTCTCTCCTGTGGACCAGGTAGTGCTCACATCATCAGCTGATGCTACTGTAAAACTGTGGTCTATAGCAGATTTGAGTTGCTTGAAGACATTTGAAGGCCATGAAAGCTCTGTCCTAAAAGTAGAGTTTGTGTCTAAAGGTCAACAGATAATATCAAGTGGAGCAGATGGTCTCATGAAATTGTGGAATATTAAATCTTCAGAATGTAAGATGTCCTCTGATATACATGATGGCAAAATTTGGGCCATGGCTCTCAGTAAAGATGAGTCGACAATAGTCACTGGTGGCTCAGATTCGAAATTAATTAAATTCCTTGATGTTACTTTAGAAAGAAGAGAAAAGATGGCTAAAGAGAGAGAAGAAATGATTTTGCAAGAACAGGAGTTGGACAATTTACTCCACAGCAAAAAGCTCATAAAGGCTTTGAAATTGGCATTAAGAATGGAAAGACCTTTCCAAGTCTTAAAAATTGTAAATGAGGTTTTGAAGACCGGAAATGACAAACTTTATGAGACACTGAAGGAAATCAACCACACCCAGAAAGAGACTTTGTTGAGATTTGCGTCCGAGTGGAACACTAACAACAAGACCTGCCATGCAGCCCAGTTGGTCTTTAACATTTTAGCCCCAGAGATAATATCCGGAAATTTGAAAATGCCTGCCCTGGCTAGCTTTATTGAAGGAGCATTACCATACAGTGAAAGACATTTTGAACGATTAACAAATTTATTACAAGACCTCAACTTTATCACCTACACTGTCAATTGTATGCAACCACATGCTATTAAAGAAAATTAAATTGATCATTCTTACTTCAAACTTTTATTCGAATTCGGAATATTAACCTCAAAACCCTACTAAATACCTGCTCCAAGTACGAAATGTTACTAAAACGTCGAAAGTGAGGTAGCCCAGTTCAAGTTCGTGAACAGCGCGGAAACCTTGCTTACGAAATAAATTCGACTCGCACGTACAGTATGCCTAGGCGCATCCCGCGGCGGAAGCGGGTACGTAAACCATGTACCTACTTTTCATTTGTTATTTAGATTTGTGAAATCTGTAAATATATGAATAAAGTTCCACCTCGTATAGAATAGAATGAACGGAATTCACGATGAATTGGGATAAACTGCCTGCACAGCAGTTCTTTTCTTCAATATAGCCTTGTGGGGCCCTGTGTACAATAGGTATATAAGGTATATTGTACACCTTCAACATTTAAGACTTGTTGAGTACCGATTAGAAGATTCCAGATTCAAAACTAAAACATGGTCCATGATCATGGTGGAAGTCAGGCGGATACGTAGAGCTGTGCAGTGTCCGTATCATTCTTTAGCGTTTTTTTCTGGCGATCTACTTCTGCTACCTACTTGTTATACCGGCAACGCACTTGAGCGTAATTTTCCAAATATTCGTTTTCATCTTTCCTTAATTTCCCAAAAGAAAGTGAAGGAGCAGTTATTTGTGCAAATATAAATGCGTTGCGGGCAAAGGAAGCGGCCAATTTCGTTCCAAAATGAACACTAACAAGTTATCAGAAGCACGTGATCACATGCTCATCGCGCTTTAGAAATTATCATTCAAAGCGAGCGCTAAAAGCTCGTATGCGGCAAAAGGCGCGCGAGCGCAACGCAGCCTTTACCGGCGGAGGTTCGATCGATTAAGATTCAAACAGACCAAACAGTAGTGGCAAGACAATCTCGCGCAGCAGTCGGCTCGCGCAGGCGCGACGCGTTCCACTCTCATGTCCAACATGAATGCAAGAACTGTTTTAATATTGTTAATTACTATTTGTAAACATGCTGATGCCCAGAAACTGGCTAAGTAAGTTCCTTTTTCGTGTATTTTGAACTTTGCTTTTCGTATGTGTTTTCAGAGTAAGTACAGCATTACCTATTTGATTTATTTCAATGCTACTTAACAAATGTAATTATTTCTTAATATTTTAAAGCATTCTGTAACTCATAAGCGTCACATAATCATAGGACATGCATCCCGTGCAATTAAATAAATGATACCTAAATTGATACCGTTTAAAATCAAAATTCTGTATTTTGATAATTTAATAACATTTAAACATTGGAATTAGTTATACAATCTTTCGCAATTACATGAAGAAATGGATTGAATTATATTAATAAGTATTTATGTATGCATAATATATACACTTGTTCTACTAATTTAAAATGTATGCATATACATAGTTTTTACCGCAAATTCAAGTGATTAACGGAAAATTCAAATAAATATTGTCGTATTATGATGGCAATATTCTAGTGTAAGGCTTACTCGTATTTTATCTCATCATGGTCTAAAATCACGTACAAATTACACAAAGTAAATTTAGAAATTCTGCAGATAAAAATAACATCTGTATCGGTAATAAAACTAAGAAACTACACACGTCCGCGGAACATGACACGAAATTTAATTGATACGGGGGTCAACCATTGACGGTACAACAATGGGCAGTATAGGCGCCCTTACCTGTGCTCATTTGACAGACCTAACCAGTATAAGTCGGGTACTGTAGGCTAACCAGTATAAGTCGGTCTTCTTGGATAAGTAGGTAGTGGTTGCGACCTGTGGACCAAATTATACTAGGCTAGGAACCAGCATAGGTGCAGATGAGTACAAAACGATTTGTGAAGAGATGTTCTAACTCCATTGCTGATTAGAGCTTTATATTTCTCACTTCCGATCATCAATTATACCGGTTAATGTCAAATTAAGTAGGAACTAAAAATCGATTCGGCTTTCAAAAGTTGGTTTCGTCGCTCGTAATAAACTTAGGCAGATAATATTAGATTTTCAGTTGTGGACATCTAGTTTTAACGTCTGATTCTGGGATACAGTTTCGTAATCAGGGGAACCGAAAGTAATCAGTAAATCAATTATAACTTTCGTTGTCCTGCACCTTAAGCTTGAGAACCCGGCAATGGGCTACGCTACTTGAACTTGAATAATCCCAGATCCAGACCAGAAAAATAATTGGTACAAATGTAGCATCGTGGTTTTCCCAAACAGATGGGTTTTGATATTTTTGGACGAAGTCTTTTCATTTTCAAATTTACGTGATATTCGCGCTACATTTTTCCTCTATATCGTACCTACCAGGAAATATACCGTATCTTACTCCGTGAGCCCACACGAGGTAAATGCGCGTTGAAGAAACCTATCTATTTCAATTAGAATAACGTAACTTCAATACATTTACGAGCGTGACTAATATCCTTATTTATCAAAATTAATCACTGTCTCAGGAGACTACATGCGCCGGCAGATAACATTTCGCCTTTGTGATGCAGAGCGGTACCAAGAATAAACTTTGTTACATGTAGCGACAATAAAATCAATGGTTTATTGTATAATCAGTAGTAGAAGTAGCTACTCGACGGTATCTGATCTGATCTGCACGTAACTTTGGTGCGGTAGGCAACTCTGCATAGAAGTTCATATTTAATATTAGCGCCCTCATGATGCGATGCCCGTGGTCTGCTTTCCGGTTTTTCCGCTATCCAGCGTTTCATAAGGCCTCACTTCTGCAGCTAACTGAGCTTATTCACTGACTTATTCATTACAAACAAGGCTGATTGGCAACCCGTCCGCAGTTATTTAGCTGAAAAAAAAGAAACTTATGAACTTGTGATCTTGTAACATGCCGTCATTTTATGCAAATTTGTTACAATGCCATACTGGTGCAATGTCCTAGCATCGTCTCCTATCCCGTTAGTCACTGGCTGGACATAATTCTGTAGGTAATAAGACCGCGAACTCACCTTGGCCTAATTAGAATCCTGTACATAGAGTAGATGAGTGGTTGATGATATTGCTCAAAAAAAAGTTTTCACAGAAACCCATTTGAAACATAGACAAATATGTAAGTTACACAGTAAGTATTTGTAGGAGAAGAAACATTTTATGCGCATGCGTGTGACCTAGGCTTACACTTGACCGTCGGGCGGTGTCTGACCATTTAATCTTGGGTCTCCTTGCGATTCCTTTTAAGTAATTGCATCTTTTAACGCAATACGTTAAAATATAATAAAATTACAATCTCTACTAATTATAAAGATATTATAAATTACGTTAAAATTAAATAAGAAGCGGACGCAAAAATATTATAAACAGAGCTTCGATTCGCACGCATTTGCTCAAAACGTTGCAATCTTCTCAACTTACCATAATCTCATTTAATGAAATAATCCAATGCTCAAGAAACTTACCATTGATATGGGTATGAGATGCGTCTTTTCAAAAGGGCTTATTTTTTCTATGAACTTTTTTCGGAAAATAGAGAAAAACATAAATTTGTACATTAGGTACAGAATAAACTTTTTTGTAAAGGATAAATCTTTATTCTGAAATAAAACTAACTGAGTCAGAAGATAAAAACCGGCCAAGTGCGAGTCGGACTCGCACACGGAGGGTTCCGCACCATCAACAAAAAATAGAGCAAAACAAGCAAAAAAATGGTCACCCATCCAAGTACTGACCCCGCCCGACGTTGCTTAACTTCGGTCAAAAATCACGTTTGTTGTATGGGAGCCCCACTTAAATCTTTTTTTTATTCTGTTTTTAGTATTTGTTGTTATAGCGGCAACAGAAATACATCATCTGTGAAAATTTCAACTGTCTAGCTATCACGGTTCGTGAGTTACAGCCTGGTGACAGACGGACGGACGGACAGCGGAGTAATAGGGTCCCGTTTTTACCCTTTGGGTACGGAACCCTAAAAAGTGCAATAGCAATATCGGCCAAGGAACACTGTGTAGGTACTCGTATGTAATGTATATGGAAGAAATAACCTAGCCCTTTTGATCCCAACTTCAATATTTGAACCTTTTTTTAGAAAACAAGAAAATACTTTAAATCTTAATAAAATGCGTAATTTTATGTTATGTGATTTATGCAATGATAGCAGAGAATAATGGAAATACCTATACCTACTTAGAATTAGCTCTTTTGCTATTTTCGTCTTTAGCTCCTCAAATATGCATACCTAGTTGTAGAGACTTAAACTAACAATATGATATACCTACCTACATATAATTTCTGTTTCGATATTTTTTAACGTTTTGTGAAATATTGTCCCATAATTTACCTATTTATTTACATATTAAAAACTTTGTCCAAATTTATATTAGTAGTTATGGCAATGGGATGCTCAGGAAAACCACAAAAGTTGTCAAATTGTATTGATATGATATAAGTAGGTAATTATTTATTGTAGTACATTCGCGCATTTTGTGTAGTTAGTCGCTAATAAAAGTAAGGCGGGTTTTGTTGATTATAATTTATAATTAATTAAGTACATCGTTATTACATTAAACGCATTTGTTTCGAATAAATCAGCCTGTCAATAATTGTATCAAGTGAGCAACAACCTTCGGAGCGGGCGTCGCGCTTTTTGCGCTGCACTAAAGAAAAGTAGCCATTCGTGACGCGCGCACTACCGATCTTATTCTACTTACTATCCGTACTATCCTATTGTACTTGCTATTGCATGAGCATGAGCGTGGTCGAATGGTCACGAGAAATGGTCGTAATCAACTGGAGAATTATTATAGGTATACGTTAGTGATGTACCGACTATGGTTTTGGCCGACTAGCCGACTAGCTGGCGCTCGGGTGGCCGATTAGTCGGCCGACTAGTCGGTTAGTCGGCCAAGTTCATGATCGTTACTTCACGATAAAGATTACATTCGTATGGCAACTGTAGTAGCTTTAATCAAGTTCGGATGCATTACTAAAACAATTTTTTTGCTCCTTGCGTCGTCGCGCTTTCAATATCAACTAAAAGATGTTCCCTGTTACTGCGACGATACACCTACATAATTACCTATACTTACATGAATTTAATATGAACACAAGCACATTTTGTACCCTAAATACGTATTTGAATAGAACGGTCATGTAACATTTGATTAATATTGCCTTTTTATTTCATTTATGTCCTGGTTTCTGTAATTAATAATAGACCGACTAATCGGCCTTTTTTGCCGACTAGTCGCCGACTAATCGCCGACTACAAATGTGGCCGGATGCCGGATAGTCGGCTTTCCCGACTAGTCGGTACATCCCTAGTATACGTAGTTTTAATGTAAGTAGATAATATTTGCCAGACAGAGACAAGAGTGCAGACAAGTTTGACGCTGGAAGGGTCTTAATCCTTTGAAATTACGCTAACCTTAAAGGCCAAGAAGCATGCATGTGCCGATACTTTTACAGCTAGGCATTTAATACACGTTTGTCCTATTAGATGAACTTGGGGGTTAGGTAGGTACTGGAGTTTGATAGTCAAAACACAAGTTTATGTAACCTCCAATATGTCTACCTTCTGTCGACATCGGTTGGTTTATTTCATGAAATTGACTTTTAGATAGAAAAATTGGTCGTGGCTTGCAATGTGAAGTGCATAAGAAGAGAACCTCCGCTTACCAGATGCTCTGACTAAAGCTACCTTTCAACCAAATTCTATTAAGCGTCATGGGAAACGACAGTCCGAGGCCAATGGGGACAAATAGTCAACAGCCAATAACACAAATCAAAATATTTAATAAACCAATTTTGTTTTGTTTTGTTTTACCTACGTTATTTTGGCCATCAAACCACCAGATTTTGTAATAAAGTACAATGTAGGTATGATACCGTCAATTTCATTATCATTGATAACATAACGTCACTTTATTATCCACTGTTTACAATATCATCGTCTTAATTATACACGGTGTCGCTTTCAGTTTGAAACAAACGAAAGCCAATGACAGAGGACCTTTAGAGCTACCGATTTGAGTGATTTGACCCTCATGTATATTCAGCGAATATTTAATAGTTTCAGAGAAATCATCGATAAATGTTCTTACTGAAACGTGCTAACTTTTGCAGCATGATTATTACATAAAGTACGAGTGTAAGTCGAATATGCCTTTATAAAAAATAATGTTCAGAAGACTAAAATCTACCTGTATTAAATATTAACCAGATCTGACTTTGACTAAACTCTGTTCTGATGGTTATCAATGTATGAGCCAAACTTTGATGATGATTTCTCCGAAACCATTTCGCTGAACATGTGGGTCAATTCAAATTGGCACCGGCAGCTGTTAGGGTCCTCTATCACTGGTCTTCGTTTGATCGGTAAGTACATACTGAACGCGTTATTCTGTAGTAGCCACTCGCAACAACCGCCGTAAGATATAATTTGTATTTCGCTAAAACAAAATGAGTACCTATCATACCAAACCAATACCTAAATACTCTACGAGATAGTTCGTTTTTACATCTTGGGTTTTATGTCGTGTGTGTCCACGTAAAAACCTCTTAACTTCCCTAGCTTATTAACTTTAATTAATTTACGTCCGTTTATTAAAAACCTCCACTTTTTTGTTTCAAGGTACCATTGCTGAATTTGCGTAGATTTTGCTATTTTATAATATGTATATAAAAAACATTTCATCTCTCTCACGAAGATAAATATAACACAAGCACTAGTACGTAATGCATACGTACAATTTGAGGCATCTTATCCTAGGATTAATTCGTACACTCGTACTAGTCGTACCCGACTCAACAGATTATCTTTTGTCAGGTCAGCTAATCTCTTAATTACGTTTTAAGCGTCGTGGTGTCTATGGGCGATGTCAAAAATGTGGTCGTTATCGCCGTGAACTTTCATATCATAATGATTATACCTTACCTATCAATACGGTGACGTCGGCTGCTGGACATGGTTTCCTTAAACTAACACATAAATATAAACCGCTCTTCGTTGTGCTTCATCGGCTTCTAGTGGATTTAATCAAGCTAGAGATTATATGTAGTATGTGAATTCTGATAAGTTAGTTAGATGTTGTCTGTAGATCATAAATATGTGCCATTTTCAACCAAAATGGCACTTATTATCGGTTGTCAATAATGCACTAAGTATTTCCTTATAGCTTCAATTTGAAATCAACTTTATTGACAACTGACAATGTGGTACGTTTTGGTTGAAAATGTCACATATAACAATCATTTTCTAAAAGTTGCTACAATACGAAACCTTGGGACTGTGCCTAACACATATATACTTATAGGTATTAGGGCTGAGTCGTTTTTGACTCTTTACATTGTTAAATGTGGTGCCCCAATGTATTTCAGGCCTGCATTATACCTATTTAGTCCAATAATTAAAAAAAAAAGTTTATGCTATTTGTAGCAAACGGGAATCGGGACTTAGCTTGGGTAATTTTGATTCACCAAGTAGTAAAAAGCCCAAGTGAGCCTTTCATGTGGTCTAGCCGCAGCTTACGTAATTTTTACGTAAGTAAAGTCATGATCCGAGTTTTCAGCAATTACCCGTCCTGATAAAACCCCCCGCTTGTGTGGTACGACACGGTCTGCTAATTCGCCGTGACCGCATATTAGCGACCGCCGCAAGTTCCGGACATGCTCTTCAATGCTTCAAGATAAATGCTTGGGGTGTTCCAAACTCTGAATTCAGTTACCTACTCAGTCTGTGAGTTTAAACTTGATCTCTGGTTACACACGGTTGTTACGGATCGCGTGGTCAAGTTATACTGTACTGTGCATGAGTTTTGTGATCTACCTAACGGGGTGATTAGTGCTAGGAACTTCCCTGTATTTCCTTATCGGAACTAACTAAAGCGGCGATAAGAAGACAGCTCACTGACTACTACAACACCTATATTATTGACTCTGTTTAAGTACTTCCTACATACCAATACAAATACAATTTTGAATTGTCTGAAAAAGATTTAAAATACAATGTTATGGAATGGAAGGTCCTATTTAGGCCTTTGGTCAACTAGAGGATAATTTGAGAAAAATAATAGAAGCGGTGAGTTACTTGAATCAACAAAATGTATGTAGGTCATAATGGGGGAGTCCCGTAAAACCTTATTGTAGCTTGTAGCCGGCGCTCTCGACAATGTTTCATTTATTATTTAGGGAATTCTACAATTATGTTATGTCCATGTACTCGTACCTATACCTATATATTACAGACAAATAATTTGACAGTTGCCTTCCCCAATACACTTATAACAAGTATTTTTAACAAAATACACGTTCTTGTTGCCGACTGCTCCTTCCTTTATATATGGTTTAAAAGTTTTAGGGATGGTTCAAGTGAGCTCAAACTAGATTTGGCAGCGGTCTTTTACCGCTTCAAGTTCCTTCGGCCAATCCGGTTTGACCATCGTACTAGCTTTTAGTATTTAGGTACAAATTGAAAATACCTGACGCTGCTCTTATAGCTCTACAGCGCCATTATATTAGTTTATTACGTGCCTAACAATAATTTTACCATCGCCTGCTTATTAGCAAGCACAAAATAATAATATATAGAATATATAAATGGTTAATGCCTTATGTAATTATCTAGTACATACAAGAGTAATAAATATGGGACACTTTATATTGAAATGTCCGTACAAATTTACCCGTTTTCTCTGTTTTTATGCGTATATAACCTAGGCAGTGTAGGCACACTTTGTTGTAACTCCCCTACCAAGTAAGCTTACCCGTTAACGCAATGCCGATACGTTTTATAATAGCAGTAATTATGGGCTATTATACCACCTAGCCTTAACCAAATCACACAGGTGGTAGGTCGGAGCACGGTCACGTAAGGTGCATGTGACTCGCTAATGCCAAACGCTATAGTGTCGTTCTTTCAAATATCAATGTACCTAATTAATGTTCTAAAGTTCTAAACGGATATTTTACACTTATTTCTTAGCACCATATATTTACGTTAAGTTGCCCTTTGGTTGACTGGTACGGAGTCTTATTTGGTATTAAGTCCGCCATTTGTACATTTTATGTAACTACCTAATGTGATTGATGACGCTGAACATGCTCGCAGGATTCATTTTATATTTGATGGTACCAACACAAGTGATTGAACTGACAGAGAGCCTATTCGACTCTTCATACCTACTGACGCGGCCACTGAAATTACATGAAAACAAAATCTGTTTTTGGACATTCTCCTTATTATATTGTTGGAAGTAAATTCATGAAATACATAGTATGAATCAAAAGAGATGAGGGCTAAATTCGAGTATAAACGGTGCATGATGGTTCTACGCGCGACTCGTGCTAATATCACTTGCAACACCCGCGACGCGAGCCCTCGGGCGCATGCGCCAAAGTCACATGACATCACACCGACCGCGCCGAAGGCTGCAGCATCGCAATTAATGCCACGAAATCTATTCATTACTTCCCTAACCACCATCTACCTGTAAGGTTCTATAAAATTGCTCTTTATGTCCTTAATAATAAAGTAGGTAAGTATATTAAAAAATATATACAAAAAATCAAATAGCGACAGAACGTTCTGTGTTTAGTAGAATTTGCTACATTTACTACCTACTTAACTAATTTTATAATCTCGTGTCGCTATCTTAAGTTCTTACAAAAATGCCTCCGGTTTAAAGCGCTCGAATCAATTACCTACAAGTTTATGAAATGAATAGATTAGTTAGGTAATTGACATTGAGATTGACAATAAAATCAGTTGTTAATGAAGTCAACTAACAGCTGCAATTGCTGCAGAGCACATGTTTGTTTCGAAAGTTTCCCATAAAATCGGCAGAGTA
Organism: Cydia amplana; assembly: GCF_948474715.1. NCBI lineage: Eukaryota > Metazoa > Arthropoda > Insecta > Lepidoptera > Tortricidae > Cydia > Cydia amplana. The sequence goes on along the minus strand of NC_086077.1, from coordinate 7,435,824 downwards.
AGTACTTAATTGCGCAATGAGCGAGTAATTTGTTCAAATGCCACTTTGGTAATCACATTAATCTTGCTCAGTTAATTAGACGCAAAAAATTTAAAATAGGTACCTACCTAGCTACATAGTCACCTTTTAGAACATGACCCCATTGCGTTTTAGAGGAAATTATCACTTTTAGTATACCTAAACACAGTTGTTTTAAATAATCTATGTATCTACATACTATCTATTTGAAGTCATCCGGTATCCGGTTCGGTATACAGGGTGGTCCAAACCTCGACGTCCAAAAATTTTTTTTTAGATTCCTTACATCGTGGGCTATCAGAATATACCCCCATATATGTTAGCCGATTTTTCGTAGTTTTCGAGTTATGAATGTTTGAACTTTTAAATTTTAACTTTTTTGAATTTTTCTTTTTGTAACATAATCCTTTAAATAGTTTTTTTTTTAATAAATAAATTGGTTCATCCCGGAATTTCTTAACAAATTTAAAAGTTTAAAAATTCATAGCTCGAAAACTACGAAAATTCGGGTAACATACATGGGGTATATTCTGATAGCCCACGATCTGAGGAATAAAAAAAAAATTTTTGGACGTCGAGGTTTGGACCACCCTGTATACACCTTATGTACCTAATTACCTATACATACAGTTTGCTTTGCAATCTAACTCAACCAAAAAAAAATAGAAATGTTTATGCATTGCATGTTTAGCAAAGTCATTTTAAAAGCCCATTAAAAGCTAAATCTTAGAAACAAAAATTCGCAAATATTACCACGAGGACGGAAAAATAACTAGGTATTAGTAAGTATGAATATTCAACACTAAACTTAACTATGTAATTTCAATGATAGTGGCTGACGGTTATTAGATATTGTTGTGATGACTATGAAGTAACTGCATCATTAGGCTTGTCGATCGGAAGACAATATTGTGGCAATATTGACAGGCGGTCGTGGCGGCCATTCTGATGCAGATAGATGCGCGCACTATGCCGAGCTGTGCAATTCACAAAACGTTTTATGTCTTAACTACGAGCTTATTATACGTCTTTCAGTATAACTTGTCCTCAGGATCCGTTAGTTTTTACTTTTAAATGACGCATAGGTATGATTTAAAAGTATTCATTTTTGCCCAGATTTATAAGTAAAAAAAGCGGCCAAGTGCGAGTCGGACTCGCCCATGAAGGGTTCCGTATTTAGGCGATTTATGACGTATTAAAAAAAAACTACTTACTAGATCTCGTTCAAACCAATTTTCGGTGGAAGTTTGCATGGTAATGTACATCATATATTTTTTTTAGTTTTATCATTCTCTTATTTTAGAAGTTACAGGGGGGGGGGACACATTTTACCACTTTGAAAGTGTCTCTCGCGCAAACTATTCAGTTTAGAAAAAAATGATATTAGAAACCTCAATATCATTTTTGAAGACCTATCCATAGATACCCCACACGTATGGGTTTGATGAAAAAAAAAAATTTCAGTTCTAAGTATGGGGAACCCCAAAAATTTATTGTTTTTTTTTCTATTTTTGTGTGAAAATCTTAATGCGGTTCACAGAATACATCTACTTACCAAGTTTCAACAGTATAGTTCTTATAGTTTCGGAGAAAAGTGGCTGTGACATACGGACGGACAGACAGACAGACAGACAGACATGACGAATCTATAAGGGTTCCGTTTTTTGCCATTTGGCTACGGAACCCTAAAAAATAGTAGGTAAATGTTAGCAGTAACTGGCCATTTAAGAATTAACCGTTTTCACTGGCACCTAACCTTTAGCTGGTCTTGTGTTGAGCGTACGACGTACCCTATGGGTTCTAGCAACTCCAGCATGAAAGTGGTTGTGGAGTATGAGAATACGTTACGACACTACATATTCTTATGGCAACTATAAGCGCAAATTGACCACCTAATTAAATAGAAGTGCTAAGTATTATAGCTGCAGCTTTTGTAAGGTAAACTCTACGCCACCCCAGTAGGGCTGCTCCAAATATAGGAAGGATATAGGTATCCCTATTACCTACCTACTTTAACGTGGTGACCCTAATCTGAGACTAAAGCGTTCTACATCTAAACATCTAACAATTTATCACAACCCCCAGAGATAATGCTTTAGTTGAAATGAAACCTCTCTCATTCCAATAGGCAATAACAAAGCTGCCTCGTCATCGCCCAAGATACCTGCGGCAGTCGCAATCCGAATGTAACCTTGTTATATGGTGAATAAAATGGTTAAATACATGTTGTTAACTACGTCACGGGCCTCATTATACTGGCTAGCTCATACGATGCACTCTATCAATGAGGAGAAAGAACCACCGTTTTATCGACCTTTAAGTACCTATATCAAATCTCAATCTATCTCGCACTTTATGTTTTTTTAATAAAGTCCATTTATGTTCGTCAACGCTCAATTATTATACAGTCGTTTCCCTGGCTGGATACATATGATTTACATGAATGTTTAACTAACTTACGAGTAACACTTCATTTCCAAACCGATTTCCTCACCATACATCCTCAAGACCTTGCAGAGGAGGTAAATAAATAAAATATGCGAAATTGTCGCTGCACACCGGTATTTATGTAACTTTTGTTTTGTTTTAATGTTAGGTGCAGTTGACGTATTGCAAGACCGATATTCAGCTTTTTTTAAGCGATTTTAGTATTGTGTATTGAGGGTCGTAGTACTCGTAGTACGAGATGCAATTTACTAAAATATTTTTGTTTGTCTGCCTTGATCTGCCTTACTTTGCCTAATGTGTTGTGCCTGTGCCTTGGCTTGGCCGTGGTCAATTTGGTGAAGATTTGATGGGATCTACGAGGAGTCGACGGATTTAGGTACCGCACCTATACCTATTTATTTCAGTCGCATAGGTACTTAATTACCTATGTGTATCGTATCAGAGTTCTTGTAAGAATCTCACGATTATCGTGGATACTGAATTAGAACTCTGTTTAGTTACCGATAATTACTTAATAGACATGTCCTGAAACTTATTTATAATAGCGACTCGCGACTGTTAATGAGTTTGTCTGCGTGTACCTAGTCGTGCGTGACTGTCGTTGCGGTGTTGGTTGTGTTGTGGATCATCTATATTATCGCTTATTAGCGATAAGTAAACTTGATTTAAGTTGTGATATTCCTGGCTAAATTTAACTCTAACTGTACACGACCAATTATGAATATCGAATAGGTATGACAAAAAGTTAATACCTACTTATAGTATGGCTCTTCTGAGGTGAACTTTTCGCTTCGAACCTTAATCTTTCAAACAAAGGCCATTGTCTCTATTATCGCAAAACCGCTTGCTCCCGACTTAGCACGTGCCAGTACAACATTCATATTGAAAAACAACCGGTATCGTCATAGTATTAAGGTTCAAATTTAATGTCACTGATATTCTAGATATTACGTTTTGGTAGTGTAGGACGATAGACCGCCCCGAAGCGATACGGCACTCATATTATTTTGATACTTAGTGTGGTGTTAAAAATGAAACCCGGTTATTTATGATAAAGCGTTGTATATTTGTTATATAACAAAATCTAAGGTAACAATGTAAATTTTAGGTATAATCAACATTTTTTCGTGTAGGTATATAAACAGTTATACGTACTACTAGATAAAATCGTGTCATTAAAAATCAGATATAATCAATTTCTTTCTTATATTATAACCGACCTTTCTTCTGACCGTTGACACGTGACGTTTTGTTAGAAAAGCTGTACGCTTCAAAGCTCCACGTTTGCCTTATCAGTGTTTTTATTGTCACTATGCGTCGGCATCACATCAGAGGTGCTAATTTCACAGTATCGTTATTTTAAAGATAAGAAAAAATAGCAATGCTTGCAGCTGCACCTTTGTAAATTATTACATTTACCACCGCAAGCTAATAATTTAAATAAAACAATATAATAAATAACCACGTTTCATTTTTAACACCACACTAAGTATCAAAATAATATGAGCGCCGTATAGCTTCGGGCGGTTTATCGTCCTACACTACCAAAACGTAATATCTAGAATATCAGTGACATTAAATTTGAACCTTAATACTATGACGATACCGGTTGTTTTTCAATATGAATGTTGTACTGGCACGTGCTAAGTCGGGAGCAAGCGGTTTTGCGATAATAGAGACAATGGCCTTTGTTTGAAAGATTAAGGTTCGAAGCGAAAAGTTCACCTCAGAAGAGCCGTACTATACTAGAATAGATACTCGGGGCGCACAACTCAGGAGAAAATGTGCCTACTTATACAAGATTTTGTAGGACAGTTTTGGCGTGACAGGCTTTGTCTTTGCATTCATAAACCGATCTCAGAATCGATATGCAAAATCTTCAGGACTAAACACGTTCAATGTGTGGCTCTACGACACACTCTACGATATTGAATAGTGTCAAGGTGCTGACACGGAGGCTGCGCAGGTGATTAATCGTGCCGACAGTACCAATATTTATGATAACCATGGTTTGTAGGAGCGGTAAGTAAGATAATCTAGCTATCTCTGCCAAACAATGATGATGGAGGTAGTTATATAGGCACCACGCTCTTATCCGTGGTTGATTTATTGAAGGAAGGGCACACCGAATTTTCTGTCGTTTACCTATGTTAATCCGGAGCGTCGTAGAGAACATGCATTCAGCTTCAAACTTGTACAGTCAAGTGCAAAACTTACTCAAAAATTATGTCCCATAGTTCTTAATTCGCTGACATAAGAGCTATGGCCATGGGACATATTTTTAAGTAAGATGTGTGCACCCATATTTTTACACTTGACTGTACGTGTTATTCAAAGTGTACAAACCATGATAGAATCAGAATATATTTTTAATTATGTATACGTAGCAACACCACATATATATGAACTGTCACGGTGTGAATGAATTATGTGATACATATATTAATTTCGGGCAAAAAGAAAAAATCATGCATTTAAGGGTTAAGTATGATGTGTGTACCCATATTTTTACACTTGACTGTACGTGTTATTCAAAGTGTACAAACCATGATAGAATCAGAATATATTTTTAATTATGTATACGTAGCAACACCACATATTATATACGAGTATGAACTGTCACCTGTCACTGTCCACCGCTCCTTTTCAGTCGGAACTTTTACCAAAGTATTTCTGCTCCATTTTCGAATATTTATATATATTTATAATTTTTTAATTATATGGCTGTCTAATAAGCGCGAGGTTGAAATTTTTCACATAAATTTCAAGGGAAGTGCATGAAGAGAAAGCTACTTAGGTATATCACGTGAATACCCATAACTAAAGTCCATTCCCCACTTACCAAACATATTCCAAGGTTTTTAATTTAGCATTGGTAATAATTTAATAAAAATATAAATTGTTTTCCGGAATGCTCCCCATTATATCAGTAATTATGTATTGGATTGGAGGTCTTAGCGAGAAGGTAATTAATAGTTACTGAAACTTACCTACCTACCTGACCAACAAAAGCACGTGACATCGTGTCACATTATGTTTTCGGAATTGTTTACACAAACATGTAAACATTGTACATTTTGGCAATTATCTGTAATAACGTGGTACTTTTTTTACGTACTTGTTGATTTGAAACCATTTGTCATTTACAGTAGCCCCCTGCATTACCGCGGCTACATAAGTTTTTATTTTTGTTTCTGACCAGCTTAAACCCTAAAACTCTTATCAGTCGTGTCTATATGGTTACGGACAGTTATAACCTACTGAATTACTTTTAACAAATAATAAGATGTTTCCCGTTAATTTGGTTGTTTCTCCGTGACACTCGCGTTACTTTACCTAGATACCTAATGGCCTTTGTCCCCATCTACCTCCACTGTAAGTAGCTGGAGCTAAACAAGCTAGATAACCTCGCATAAACCCTGGTTTAGCAATCCCAATCCAAACACTGTTTCTAATATATTATGTATGAGTTTAATCGTCTACCCAGATATGATAAAACCTCTTTGTGGTGGTATTTGCCGACGCGACCGCAAACAATGGTGTTCTTTAAACTGAACTTAAAACTTTCAGCACGAGCCTTATCTTTTCTTTGCTTTGCGTTCGTTAAGTGACGAGAATTGCTAAGAAAGGTTTATTAATCCGAATTTAATACATCGGTTTAATTTAAATTGAGGATCTGTGATCTATGGTATTTTAATTGATTATGAAAGTAGCCAAATATTATTGCTTAATATAAAACTAGCGACCCGCCCCGGCTTCGCACGGGTTAACAAATTATACACAAACATTCCTCTTGAATCACTCATCTATTAAAAAAAACCGCATCGAAATCCGTTGCGTAGTTTTAAAGATCTAAGCATACATACAGACAGACAGCCAGCGGGAAGCGACTTTGTTTTATACTATGTAGTGATTCATTAGACATATGTAATTAGTGGTTTGTGATCATTCATGATGCAGATAAAATTAACTATGCGTCAGTTTTCTTCATTAAATAATACAACTCGTTGACATTAAATAAGACAGAGTTATTATAATGACGCAATAAGTATACCTACCCAGGGCCGGATTAACCCTAAGGCAGAGTAGGCAACTGCCTATGGGCCCCGCCTCGGGTAGGAGGCCCCGGCGGCCCCGAGCTCGTAAAAAAAATATTTGTTCCAAATAGCCAAAATTCATTAAAAAAAATATGGTAGGTATATACCTACTCATACCTAATGTCCAATATCAGTTTCTCAGACACAGAAATATTACATGATTATGAAACTAAATTATGTTATTTTATAGCTTTTAAAGTCTGTAATGTCGATCGAGCTCGAATTTCAGGTTCTCGAGGGCCTAAAACCTCACCAATGGAAAGTCAGTAATGTGGAGATTGCTGAGCTCGACCTTCAGCCTCACTTTTTACCTCAATTTTTGGTTTGTCTTCCAAATTTCCTCTTCTTCAGTTTAGTCTTTGGCCTCGCTGCGCCAAGCTCGGCCTGTGGCCTCGCTTTCTAATACAATGGATATTGGTTGGCGTCTGTGCTCTAGCTGAGCTTATCCTGAAACACGGCTTTGACCTCGCATGAAGCCACGCTTCACTGGGGAACTTCGGATTTTCAGGCCCGGACCGGCCTTTTTAACACGCTTTCACAAAAACCTACATGCTAGTTTGACTGGTGAATGAAGTGTCATGTAAAAATGGAAAGTCTATATTATTAGGTTAATTTTAATCATGTGGCTCGGCGTATGGTCTTATGGTCGGACAATCGCTGTTCAGCCTGGCAAAATATTTAATTATTTAATTTACCGATTGAGAAAAAAAGGGCTCACCCCACACTTGACGCAAAAAGGAATTGGCAAAAACTGATAGAAAAAAGCTTTATGTCCACGCAAGAGCGAAAACGACATCGCTCGTCATGTTCGGATGCCTCAACTGACACCTGAAGGTTGAAATTAAAATCGCAAACTTACATCCTTGTACAACTGAACATTATGTATGTAGAATTTACTGTAATGTAAGGGGGCCCGAGCATTGCACTGCCTAGGGGCCCCGACATGCTTAATCCGGCCCTGTACCTACCGTGTAGGTACCACAACTATTATTTTCTTTGAATCTCGTCTCTTATCGATAAACTTAATTATAGTATTTATTTGAAATGGCTTTTGCTATAATACACGTCATGTGATACTTTAATCGGTAATAATTTAATTTTCTGACCAAATGAAGAAAAATAATATTACTTTTTAGGGTTCCGTACCCAAAGGGTAAAAACGGGACCCTATTACTAAGACTCCGCTGTTCGTCCGTCCGTCCGTCCGTCTGTCACCAGGCTGTATCTCACGAACCGTGATAGCTAGACAGTTGAAATTTTCACAGATGACGTATTTCTGTTGCCGCTATAACAACAAATACTAAAAACAGAATAAAATAAAGATTTAAGTGGGGCTCCCATACAACAAACGCGATTTTTGACCGAAGTTAAGCAACGTCGGGCGGAGTCAGTACTTGGATGGGTGACCGTTTTTTTGCTTGTTTTCTCTATTTTTTGATGATGGTGCGGAACCCTCCGTGCGCGAGTCCGACTCGCACTTGGCCGGTTTTTTTCAGTAGGTAAGTATTTGGGTCGCCTTAAGAATTTGTTATATTCATCTGGACTCTGGAGCTTGAACGGGATATTTGAAAGAATTATGTGTTGTACAAGGACATCCTTTATATTATCTTCGCTATACCAGGCTATAATCCGCGATCTCGTCGCTTTGCAACAGGTAGCTAAAAGTACATCCGTTCGGCCCCAATTTTGGGGAAAGCCGCGCGTGGCGCTGTCGCCACCTAGCGGCCATATAGTCTGTGCTGATCGTAACAGACGCGTTTTGTTAGAGAGTGAGTCTTCTGTACTTAGTACTATTATTTATTCTGTGGCTATACTTAATTCAACCACTACACTTGGTAAAGTGTCCAGCATGCGACCTACTTGATTGCAATACAAATTAAATATGAGCTTGTAAGAGCAGGGAAGGTAAGTTTGTACAATGGTGTAAGTACAGCACACTTCACCTCTCTAATGTGTACGTAGCGGGCCGCTTAGGCTTAATCTTAAAACAAATCTTAGCGAATTGGTTCATAATATTATCAGCCACAGTAAATATTAGCATTTTTGTCGTCAGCGGCTCCCACCGCGACCTTGGGTACCACGAATCCATATACCTATTAACCACAATAGCGAAGCACCGATACCTACCTACCTATTTGCAATATTCGCTCAAGGGGCCTCACTTTAAGATGAAAGGGGATTCGACGACCGCTTCTCCATACAAACGGTCTTCCTCACTCTTGAAAGATTTTAACGCAATATGAACCATGCCCGCTCGTTGTTTTTTTTTTCGATTTTTTTATGGAAATTGTTCCTCGCTCCCAACTCTTATAAAATTTAAAAAAATCGAGATAGTGTAACTAAGGGGCATAGCTATGGTTAATATTTAATAAAGAGTGTAAGAATATTTCCCAATAATCCCATAACAAATATGAAAAATTTAAATTATTTATTTTCGGATTCCGTAGATCCATAGAACAAGACACTTATAGAACTACATTAGTAAAACTACCTATTATAATGTCAAAATCTCCTATCCTCTCAAGGTAAATGTCCTAGCGTTTTACAGCGTAGTTCCAATAGTTGACAGGCCGTTGTCACCTCTACAGCTTTGGATTATGTTTGAAGTTGGCAACTATTGGGACAAACTCCCACTGGAACACTCACGATTTGAGAACTTTATGGCAATTAAATAATTGTTTAACTTAGTGATAGGTAATAAATTGTTAAGAAAAATTATGGCCCCATAACCTGTATATCCATATCTAATAGTCTAGATAGTTTTCGGTACACCTGTAAATTAAGCTTAGGTACATGGAAAGAGTATGGGAATATTAATCCTTTAAAATGCAATATTGCGATACACTAAAATGATCACACTAAAGTTTAAGGCGCGAAAAACGTGTTCATGCAAACCTTACTGTAATATTATAAATGCTAAGTATCTATTTGTTAGTCAAATCTCTGCAACCGTGTACATTCGTGATAAAGCATACTCGTACTTAGATAAATAAATATGAGTAACACCAAGTATGATAATGCACGCAGGGATTTCTGTGTAAATCCGAATCGCTCTACCAACTACTTAATTCAAACACAATGTTATTTTAACCTGTAAACGGTATAAGGTAAACGTCTTAGTGTTTGACTGCCTCATTCCAGTGCATATTAGTTTGTCGAGTTCTTTGTTTGGAAATAATATTCAAGATGGCAACTATTGGGAAAGTTTATGCACTGATGAGACATTTAGGTACGTTATTAAGGAAAAATAACAAAAATGTGTTATTACCTGATTACAGAACCCTTGAGGGGCGAGTCCGACTCGCACTTGGCCAGCTTTTACATAGGTATATTATGCAGTTATTACAGTTGCAGGGAGAGTTTACCTAAATTTGAATTTTCTTAATTTCATTTCTACACATGTAGAAAATATTATTTTATTAGGTACCTCATGAGCGGTAAATCTATGTATAGAATAGAAATAGAATAGAATCCTTTAGGGATCATCGTATGTTCACGGAAACGCACGAAGGTATTATGTAGGCTATTTCAGCCAATCTCAGTACAGAATTAAGTAATATTACGAAATCTTCCAGCTGTTCGTAGGTCCTACAATGACTCGTCATAATTGTCCAGTGGAAAATTTAACCCCCCAAGACAATTAATAATGTATGACTTGCTTTTAGTGCTTATTTTATTAATGACTTACGACTGGGTAACTGGAAACTTAGACCTAAGTACCTACCTTTTTGTGTCTCTCAGACAGTGCTTCACCGTACTTATCTGCGGTCTGGGTCTTCCTTAGTCATAGTCACAATTCTAAGCGGTAAAGATGATGCATGTTACATTAAACGCTGCTTAAGAAGTGAACGACCGTTTCTAAATTCAAACTAGTCCCCATCTTCCTCCATGGATATTGACATTATGGAAAATCTTTTTTCACCACACCAAAGTTGCATTTTATTCACATGTGAGGCAAAGGAATCAAATGCACAGTTTGAGTTGTTTTTTTTTTATGTTTGCTGGTAGAATTGACTTTTAAATGATGATTTTGAATGATAAATAGTTCCATTTTGAATCCATTTGCTTTGACTTAGTTTGATATTTTACAGTTAGTATTTTCCTTGTATTGGGTGTGGTGAAAAATGTTGTGTTTCACTCGGTGGCAACCCAAACTATTTACTAAAAACTTGATATTTCTTATAGCAGCCCGGCGCCGGCGCCGGTGGAATGCCCATCGCTGGAGAACGGCGACAGTTACACGCAGTCAGAGTTCCTGTCACGGCTAGCGCACGAGTGCCGCTACGACCGCCTGCTGCTGCCCACTTACCAGACGCCTACCGACGTGGTGTACGTGCACGCCAGCGCCTACGTCTACTTCATCCAGCCCGCGGAGGCGCATGATTTGGTATGTAGCGCCAGAGTCAGGCTAAGCGTACACTTAGCCTTACAACCGTTCCTTCCATTATTTCCTGCCTACCTACAAGTTACTCGCAGTTTTAGTGATGCCAGTTGCGGCAAGAGCACGAGTGCCGCTACGACCGCCTATTAACGGACTTAGGGAAATTTAACGGAAGTTAATGAGTCCGTTAAGACTTTTTGAAGTTAACTTAAAAGTGAATCCGTTAATGGAAATGTTAATAAATACTATATACGTTAATTAACGATTAACTGATAATCGAGTTAATGCCCAGCTATGCATATACCTACCTATTAATCACTATCACTAAAGTCTATTTTTTTATTCGGTAGACTGAAATGACATTTCATAGTATGAAGATCATGTGTCATTTCATACTATGAAATGTCATTTTAGTCTACCGAATAAAAAAATATACATAGTGTCCCTATGTATGCTTAGATCTTTAAAACTAACGCAACGGATTTTGATGCGGTTTTTTTTAAATGAATAGAGTGATTCAAAATGAAGGTTTATGTATAATTTGTTAACCCGTGCGAAGACGGGCGGATCGCTAGTATACATATAATAGCGAAACATCTTTTTTCAGAACTTCAAGTTGCATTTCCTCCTGCAACTAAGATGGACCGATGCTCGGCTTGCCTACGCTCTTTACTCCCCTGAGCGCACTAGAATCATCGGCGAAAACGACCTGCGGCAGCGTATATGGGTCCCCCACCTGTACATGTCCAACGAGCAGTCATCCAGCCTCATGGGGACGGACAGCAAGGATGTGCTGATCTCCATAGCACCTGATGGGGAGGTGCTGTTCAGCAGACGCATGCAAGCCGTACTCTATTGCTGGATGAACCTGCAGAAGTTCCCGTTTGACGACCAAACTTGTTCGATGAATCTCGAAAGCTGTGAGTATCGAGTACCTATACAGTTCATGCTTTGTCCATGTTGATGTCCTTCAATTACGGGAAAGATAAATAATTAATTATAAAACTTAACATTTTTGTATGGCCCTATACAGTATAGTCGTAGGTAACATCTTACTTGTATTTAATGACCACTTTTGATTGATTTTTTTATGTAGGTGTATACCTGTATAAGTACCTACGTAGTACGTAGCAGGGACGTAGTGACTTGCATTATGCTTGCCATTATATTTTCAGGGAAATACAACGCCTCAAGTTTGCGCATCATGTGGGAAAGAGACAACCCCGTGCACCTCTCGTCTGAACTGCATCTCACGGAGTACTCGCTCATTGACTACTGGACCAATGAATCGGTCGTCCGAGGCGATATTGTAAATATGCGGCTGGGGGGAGGTAGATGTAATGTCCTTTATTTACGTTTGTGGCGTCTTTACAGGGTGTTGTTACGCCTAGATGATACCTGCCTACACATGCCATGACGAGTAGTTGGGTTTTGAGTACCTTCCCAGGAGTGTGTAATGTAGGCAGAATAATCATCAATCGTACAGGTTATGAACGACACCTTCAGCTTTTTATTTATTTTATTTAAAATTTTAAATCGGCCAACAAGGCCCATATTACAAATACCTTACAGACTAACATATATATGCATTTTATAAACTTATTTATGATAAATATACCTACTCCTGATACTTTAACTTGTTCCTAACAGTCTTTTCAATTTTAGCTGGAAACTACAGTGCCCTGAAGTTCACGTTTAAACTGGGTCGAGAAGTGGGCTATTACCTGATGGACTATTTCATTCCCTCCATGATGATCGTCGCTATGTCATGGGTCACCTTCTGGTTGCAGGCTGACGCCTCGGCTCCTAGGATAACATTAGGTAAAGTATCATAAAATTCAAAAATAGGTGCACAACTTTTCGAATTATTATAAAATAAATAGTGTGATTGAAAACCTAATTAAGGCTGCAATGAAAGCATTGCTGTTAATAACATGTCCCTTCAGCGAATGAGCTTATGTGTACTACATTAAACCCCCGGCTTCTCAATCCCCCTGGACAGGGGACAAATCTGACTTCTCTCAACCATCTCTGAAACTTTTTACAACTCGGACTAGGTACTTTTAATCCAGACGCACACCGATCGAAGGAAACCCTATTATCCAATCATATTTACACTTACACTAGACACACAATTAATTACTCATCTTGTCTTTCTTTTGTCTCTCTTATAAACTCTTCAGGTACATTTAACTTTAACACATTCATTGCCACCCAGCCAAACAAGACATCCGCGCCAGGCCACAAAAATTTCGTCATATAAAGCTGTAGTAGCACGCTCTCGACTATCGGGTCGTCCGGCCTGGGAACGTAATCGTAAAATACCCGATAGTCGGGTTTTCGGCACTGAATGTGTTAAAATGGTTTTGTTATATAATTTCCAGGCACCAGCACGATGCTGTCGTTCATCACGTTGGCCTCCTCGCAGGCCAAAACGCTGCCAAAGGTGTCCTACATCAAGGCCAGTGAAATTTGGTTCCTGGGCTGCATCGGTTTCATATTCTCCGCCCTAGTGGAGTTTGCATTTGTTAACACTATTTGGCGAAGAAAGTAAGTTGCCTTAAAAATCCACACAATTTTAAATAAATTTTCAATTTTCTTATTGTTTTGGAAGGTTAACACTCTTGTGCACATGAAGCTTTTACCAGCTTTTTGTTAGTTTTTCAACTTTTTAAAATTACAACAAAAATAAAGATATCTAATAGTTATTGATATAGTTTTAAAATAGGCAAGTCGGTAGGTATCGACTTCTATATGGACACCCTCCGGAGCTACCTAAAATAAACGACTTGGTTTAATATTACATCTCAAAACTTTTTTGTAGTAGAAGATCTGCGTTGCGAGACTTTCATCTTTTTACAGTTTTTACATTATATACGTAATGTTTTCTACGGGATTTTATTTGACTAGCCGTTTGTATCGACAGTAGGTATCTCAGGGCCAAAACGAATCTAGTCAGGCTTGTAAATTATGTAAATCTTACCTACCTTTATTTAATATCATATTCGTCTAACAGGAAAGTAGTAAACCTGAAGAAAGTGAATAGTAAATACATTCTGAAGAGCACGCTAACGCCCCGCCTAGCTCGCAAGGAGCTCCAGAAGGAGCTGCAGTGCTCGCCGCAGCTCACCAAGTCGCGCTCCTTGTCGTCGCTGCAGCGGGAGACCAGCGCCGACCCCGCCGGCCCTGGATTCAATAACTACCTCACAGTACATGTAAGTACCTACACCTATTATAAGATGTATCTACATCAGATATCGACCTATAAAAGTGTCATTCTATGGGACTTAATTGCTAACTATGTAAACAAACCGCCATATTAAAATTGTCTCTGAATGTCAATTTACTAGTGACTTTTGTTTACATAGTAAGCAAGTTCCATAGAATGACACTATACCTGTAGGTACGTACCTGTACCTGTACCTGTGTGCGTGTATGTTACCTGTAGTCAATTAGCATATTATCAAGTCACGCTCTTATTTGTCGCTGCAGCAGGGGAAACCAGCGCCGACCCTGCGAGCTATATAATAACTACGTCACTGTTCATGTTAGTCTTTCCGCAGTGACCGCAGTTTTCCCAGTAAGCAAAGGAAAAGGGCGGTCACGGTGGAAATACCTCTAACCTTTTATTTACCTGCGATTGTACAGTCGCCATCAGATATATCGGAGCGGCCATCATGTTCACAACAACAACGTCTATCTGAACAAGCACTCTAACGTTTTGATAATAGAGGCGAGATACTCGTATCGATATACGTACAGCGGCCATCATGTACACAACACAATATCTGAACAAGCACTCTAACGTCTTGACAATAGAAACGTGCTCAGATATTTGTGAGCACCTTGGCCGCTCCGATATATCTTATGGCGACTGTATCTAGAGTTGATGCAGCTACTCCTTTGGGTGCACTGGCTCCATTTTACCTTAGGGATGAAATAGTAATTTGGTAAATTTGTTTGAAAATAATCAGTTAAAATATATAAATGCTGACTGATTGTACGGAATCAATTGAGTCTAATCATATTTTTTGTTCATTTTCACGCGTCACTGGAGTTAAGATTAAGCAAGGTGAAGTACATTTCATTCAGATTTGTAGATTTAGTTTGACCCAGTAATCGCTCTTAAAGTAAGAACATAAGTACCCTATACTTTATACGATGGCAGATTTGGTCGCATGCACAAAGAAATTCGTCCTTGAGACATTTGCATCTTTTTCAATTCCATACATACAAAACGAGTACGATAGATAAAAAACGCAATAGTTTTTAAAGAAATGGATTTAGTTTCGTTAATTAGTTTGGCTAAGTACTTGATTGTAAATGTTGTAGTGGTTCAAGGTTTCCACCTTTTGGCGTTTTTTACAATAGGTAAAACCGAACAGGAAAGTTCTAATAGCTACAATTTAATAACATACTCGTAAGAGTCGTAAGGTCAGGGGGGGGGGGGGGGGGGGTTAATGGACATATGCAACTTTATGTTTCTCTGCATAGCTTAAGCCGTTTAGACCTAATCAGTAAGTATACACCTTTAGACGCATAAAACCACAAACGCGAATCACCAACTCTACGCAAAAAACCACTTAAGCGAAACACCAACTACGCAAAACACCAACTACGCATAACGCCAACATGAAATTACGCAAAACACAAATCACGCTAAATACCATGTATGCGGAATACCACCTATCACAGTACGCGAAATGCCAACTAACACGATACGCGAAATACCAACTAGATGCATGTCCGCCTTGCCGTCTGTAGACTACAGTTTCAAAATAAGTCGGCCGTTTTGGAAACCATAGGTTCGAAATCTTATGTATTAAAACTATAGACAAGTAGGTCCTTATAAAATGAAACCTCTTTAGATAACGAATGGCTGTTGTTGATGAAAGGTATTATACTTCGATTGTAAATATTATATTTTACAAGTTCCAGTTGGTATTTCGCGTTTGTGGTATTGTAAGTGTTTGGTATATTGCGTAATAAATAAAATCGCCAAACACCACAACACGTCAGGTTGGTATTTCGCGTTTGTGGTATTATGCGTAGTTGGCGTTTTGCGTAATATTTTTTAGAAGTCCGCAAAATACCAAAAAACCTGGGATTGGTATTTCGCGTTTGTGGTTATATGCGTCTAAAGGAGTATACAAAGTACCGATAATTGTCCACAGACGATTAAGCTAACATTTTATCGATATCCGGCCCGACACCCCGAATCCCATCAGCATTAATAAGAATTTTACGAGCTTCTGATTTTATTGATTTGGATATCGGATGGTCAAATGAGACAAAGTGGAAAGGATATATGCCTACTTGTGTAGGTATCGGCACATCTTTCCCATGATCAACTACGATGCTGATGGGCGATGTCTTATTGGATAATATATAGATAGATAAATAGAATACCTACTCTTTATTGGACTCTTCAAAACAGAAACGGTTGCAGAGAAACACAATTGACTATAAATATAGAATAGAGGCAGACAACAGGGAGTCTTATCGCTAAAACGCGATCTCTCCCAGACAACCTTTGGGTGGCAGATTATGTTAAAGGGTTTTTAGAGAAAGCGTAGAATGTTAATGTGCTCTTAAAAAATAACCGCATCGACATCGACCCGATAAAATACCTATGTTAAAAAAATATATTACACCATGCAAGAAATAAAGAACCAAAAGATTAATAGAGAAATGTAGACAGCAATTATTTTCAGACACAATTTCTATTTTAAAACCCGTACAAAACTATAAAGTGTAGGTAATTTGATTGTGACGTCACATGCTAGTGTTTCATATAAATTTCATACTAGCAAAATCGTTTTGATAGTTCGAAAAAAGAAACTGATCTGATTAGTAGTCAAATACCCTGTACTGTGGTTAGGTGTACCAACTGTGTGCACATCTAACTCAACATTTCCCTCGTTTCCAGAGTTTCCCCTCCGCCCTGAACTTGCCGACGATCACGACGCAGAGCTACGACGAGCTGACGGGCGGCGCGCCGCCGAGCGACGGGTCCGACGAGCCCAAGCACACCTGGACCACCATGACCCCGCAGCAGATCGCCACGTGGATCGACAAGCGATCTAGGGTCCTCTTCCCCTTGCTCTTCTTGGCGTTCAATATTCTTTATTGGACGTTCGTGTATTGCCTTTGAATTTGGTAATTTTGGGCCCTGTTATTGGCACAAGCGATTTTCGCCTTTACAGATTTAATGTGAGAGTCACACGATGGTGACACAGTTTTTTAATAGATAAGAAACGGGTTAGAACTCGAATATAGACGGGCGTTTTCTAAAATAAATATTGAAAACCTGATTCTTTCAAAACTGGACGTTCTTGAGCTCATTCTACTCAGAATCGACAGCATTCTCCATCCCGCCATTAAAAAAAGATGTCCCAAAATGTCCATTCCAGTCACGTTTTAGTATGAAAAAATTTTTCACTTGTATGTGCGTGACGTAGTGGAACGTACATTTTTCATACAAATTTTTGGGACATTTTATTTTATCATCAGAATTGAATATGCTAGTGATTCCGAGTTGAAAGAATCCAAAAACACCAGGATCTGCGAGAATCAGGTTTTCGATATTTATTTTAGAAAACGCCCAGACACGACAAAATATCTACCGATGAGTGCTATCTCGCGATAGTTCTATCTATATCTAGTCTTGACACACAGCAGTACCCCAAAAGAGCTATTTATGAATGAACGCAGGAATAGCCCGGTACCGTTTAATAGGTAATTAAATTAACGTAAATCGTAGGTAATCAATATTTTCGGGAAGAATATTTTGTGTTCATGATATATGATATCGTGATATAAACAAGCATCATTTATTCGTAAATATAATCAATACGTAAACTTAATAAGCCTAAAATGTAACAAGAACATTTCACCCAAAACGCAGAGTTTTGTACTGGTTCCTAAGTTGTTGTATAAAATAAACAAAGTCGTGAAGCAAATTCTTACTTATAACGATTCTATTGGCTTATGACTCTGTTATTAGAGTTACAACTTTGTATTCACTGCTATTAACTATGAGGTTGTTTATCATAGAATATATTTTAATAAAGATACTACAAGAAAAAAGTATCAAAGGAGTTAAATGATAATGTTATGGCCATATAATGTATACCCAAAGATTTGTTGTTCCTTATGTTTCACAAATTTAGAACCCTTGCCCAGTAGATTAGGTTAATTATATTTAACAACGTACCTAACAGGTATTTGTGATTGTATTATATTGCGAAAACGGTAACATTTTAAACGTTCTCACATTAACGTACCTAACATAAAACAAAGTTGAATGTGATTTTAATGTCAAGGTAACAAAGAGCAGCATAGTTTATTTATCTGGGGTAAGAGAAACACTAGCGTAGTTTCTAATTTTTGTCACTGCATTAACATTTTCATTTTAATTAATGTTCACAGAAATCATTACCTACAATTGTGCTCTTGCCCTGGTATATCCGGCAAGTTAAGCAGAGGACAAAATGCATTTTAATAGAAATGGAAATGACTAGTCTATAAACACTTACCTGTCTGTATTTGTAACTGTCAGTGTCTATTTACACGTTTATATTTAGAGCGTTTCTCTGTCCCCTGACATTAAATATATTACTACGTTATTTATTAATAGTATACGGTGTTCTAAGTTCGATTTATAAATTTAATTGAGATTATTGTTTAAAACCCAGTCAATGGCGTAGGCGTAAGTAGTTGTTAATATTGTGATCTTTAGATAGTCATTTATAGCAAAAATATTTTGTCATTTGTAATATAGTTGACGTAAGCTATTTTAATAAAAGTAATTATTAATATATTACACTATTCATTATATTTGAACTGCTACCGATTACACCCTGCATGGCCTATGACCTATTATAAAACAATAAAGGGATATGATGGTTTAGCTTACCGTCTTTCGTGTCACGGGTCGCTATCTCATTTTACAATTAATACTTGTTTCAGACGATTATAGCGCGACCCTCATAGGCTCGCAGGTTTGTTTATTCATTATTGTAGGACCGCCAGGTGATTTTAGTAAGACCAGGGGGGTGTCACTCCGCAGTTTAGGTACATTTGGCCGGCGCGCCCATCGGACAGGCGTATGGCAGTGGGCTGCCGCTCGGCGCGCACGATAGTCGTGGCGCTCGCGCAAAATTGAAAATACACAATGGCTTCGAAACTTACTTCCGTGAGAATCAGACATACTATCTCCGGATAAAAAATGTATGTTTACATAATCAACGTTTGTAATTCCTACATATTTATCTTAAAAATAATAAATCAGTGAGTATAAAGTCTATTTTTTTATTCGGTAGACTAAAATGACATTTCATAGTATGAAATCATGAAATGACACATGATGTTCATACTATGAAATGTAATTTTAGTCTAACGAATATAGACTAGGTATGAAAACTTGTCAAGTGATAACCCCGCGCCGACACTCACAGCTCGGTCATAAAACTGCGGCGCGCAAAGGAGATTCACGGTTCGTGCGCGGTTTTATGTTTAAATTTTGCTTGCAGGCGGTGATATAGGTGTAATTTTATACCTAAATCTGACTTTTGTGAAGGAGTGAATTTTCTGTACGGTAGTACTATTAGTTATTCTGTGGTAAGACCTAACTAGATGTAGCGCTGACATAAAAACAAAATATAATTACTTAACACGAGAAATCCAATGGAGAGTGTCAGTTGCCTTCGCTATTATCATTTATACCTAATCATATTGATAGCATCTGTTTAAAACAAGCAGCCTAAATACTAAAACTAAATTATCATTTATATCAAACACGTAACAAAATATTAATCCTACAGCGTTGACGCAAGTCCTAGTCCCAGGTCTTAGTAATTAATCTACTTACGGGATGTGTCGTTGTTTAATCAGTACATAAAAAACAAACACTACAAAATACATTTAAACCACATTTATTTAAATAAACCCTGCAAAACACTGTTACCTACGTACTCAACATATAAATAGGAATAACTTTGTAACGTAAATATCTACTACAGCTTATGTGTAATGCATGGAAGGAAGGTGGAGGTAAAAACCTTTAAGTAAGTGGGGGTCTCTCGAGTTTAAGTCCCACTCTATACTCATTACGTGTAACAAGGGTAAACCCATCAATTCCCACGTGTGTGACGTCACCATAAGCGTTCTGGCTCAAATTTGAGCCCTTGGGATCTGACAGGTTAAGTAGGTAATATTACATTCAAGGAGGTGAATTCGTGAATGCTCCAGATCGCAGGTGTTTGTAGACCGAACCGAAGGTGAGGGCCATAAATATGCGATCTGGGGCTTTACGAATTACCGGTTTGGTACCGGTATGGTTTGTCTAAAGTTTTACGTCTTGCCTTGGCCAGGAAGTGAGCGTAGTGGGGAAAAAATGTCACGGGCCTAGGGTGACGTAAATGTTTTTAATAAGAAGACAGTGATTCATAGCATGACTAGCCTCATATACAACAAATATAAATTAATTCCCACGAAATGAATCCAGATTAAGAAAATAAAATATTTAACTAAGTGACACATTTCGGCTGACGCAGTTAAATATTTGCCAACAAGCAGCACGACTGTTTGCAAAGTTAAGTAGTAATCAAATATTTACATCATTTTAAATTATTTAACAGTGTAATACGACCAGCAGGCGTATGATAAATGAGTTAAAACGACGTTGTCCACGTGATAAAATAAACGTGACTTTTTACCCCATGTGATTGAAAGACAAGACACTGACTGTCACTATCACGCTCAGGGATCGGAACCGGTTTTTTGCAAAAACTTAGAAATAACCATATTTTTCGAATTATTTTATACTCAAAATGTAGGACTCAGTTGTGTTTTTAGGTTACGACTTCGTAATATTAGATTGCCCAATTAGAAATGAAGTAATTAGCAAAGAACGAAAAAATACCGTTTCCGTTCCCATACAAAAAATACCGGTATCCGATCCCTGATCACGCTGTCACTCAGACAAGTTCGATCATCTTATCCGTACAGAACATTAACTAACGCCTTTACTTAAGAATGCTGTCAATCTTTATATCACATTCACGATACACCTGGACGGAAAATACAATTCGATCTAAACATCGAAAACAACGAGGGTTTCAGGAGCTTTGATAGGTATCGAAATCTATTTATTTCCAATATTTCCAGCTTAATAAAGCACATACGTTTATTAACAGGTAGTCATAAGTACCTAAACGAATTTTAAATTTCGGATTTTACAGTTGTTTTAACCCTGGACTTAACCGCCTGCCTAAATTATTACGATCTCTGTCGGTTCATAACCGGACATTTGCCACCTAGTTCAAGAAATCCCGTCGGAAAACCCTCATTACAAATGGCAGATATCGCCCAAAAATACAATAGGTATTCACGTTCGCTCACTTATTCATATCTCAAAAAATACCATTTCCAAAATCGCCTAATATTTTTGTTGAGGCGTAATGATTTCTAAAATCAATTGGTATCGATAAAATCGATTAATGATCGATACAATCGAACTATTTGACATACCACATGCAAGGTGCTCGGAACTCGAACACCGTTTGAAATCCGCAGCAGTTAGGGCTGATTTAGACGGCGTTCGAACTCGCATGCGATTTTAGTTACATTGCGGACTGTTGGTTACGTCCAATTCAACCGACCGATCAAATGCGCAATGTAATGAAACTCGCATGCGAGTACTCGCATCGTCTAAATGAGCCCTTACTCGAAGAGTCAGGGCGCGGCGTCTCCGGCGCGGGGAGCCACCATCACGAGACTGTCGTCGCTAGAGTACCGCTTCATGGTCGCCGCACTCGCTTGGCTGCGGACACACACTCATAATCAGGTCATGTGGGGGCACTAGTCAAAAGAAATCGTGTCTATACACGATATAGTAAAATTGTATGTAGTAGGTAAGCAGTGTAAACTTACACTTTATTGTGGGTACACAACATAATCGTAATCATTTATTTATTGCATTCATGTGTAAATCCAATTATCTTGAGGATATAGCTAGTGCAAAGGCGAAGCCGAAGGCGAAGCGAGGGATAAGCCCTTTAAAGGGATCTTCCGGTTTTTTTTTGAGTAGCTTAAAGTAGAACGACAAGGCGATATAAGTTACACATTTTTTTTTTATTAAAAATGGGCTTACTCATGGCCACAGACTAGCCGGGGCGAAGACGTGGCCTACGATGGAGCGAGTCTGCCCAGAAGGTGCCTGTTCACCCTTGATTTGAAGGTTGCCGGGTTATATGAGCTCGGAAATATAGACGCCGGCAAGGAATTCCATTCCTTGGCAGTGCGCATAAGGAAAGAGGAAGCAAAGCGCTTCGTGCGGATTCGTGGAATATCTACCAAGTAAGGATGGAAACCGGCCGTGCGTCTAAAAGTCCGATGGTAGAATGGGGACGGTGGAATAAGCTCGTGTAGCTCTTGAGCACACTCCCCGAAGTGCAATCTGTAGAACACCGACAGACTGGCGACTTTCCGCCGATGGGCCAAAGACTGAAGCTTACCCGTTAGCTTCTTGTCACCAATCATCCTCCTGGCTCTGCGCTCCACTGAGTCTAAAGCGGCGAGTTGGTATTTAGCTGAGCCGTCCCACAGGTGGCTGCAATACTCCATACACGATCGGACTTGAGCTTCGGAAAAAGCTTTGACATTCGGAAAAACTAACAGTTAAACTAGCTATGTGCATGATCACTTGATCAGGCTAAGGGCCACAACGTACCTGTACCTGGTCCTGGGGCGCGGCGTGGGCACCAGGCGCGGCAGGCGCGGCTCGGCCGCCGGCGCGCCCGAGCCCGAGCTCGAGCCCGACGAGCTCTCCGACCACGCCAGCTCCGACATGCTGTAAACAAACACCAGGTTACTAGCAAGATACATACATAAAAAAATAATATTCAAAATTATTAATAATGTTGTAGATGCCCCTGACTTATTACATAAAATTGGCTTCCGAGTCCCCCGTAAGAATGAACGTAGTTGTCGCAGTAAGGCATTATTTAGCATTCCTAACAGCAGAACGAAACACGCACAGCATTCATATAAGTATTAGGCGCGCATGTAAACAGTACAATGAAAAATGTACGTATGGACGCAGATTTGTTTGGCAGTTCATTAAGTCTCTTTAAGAGGACTGTATATATTCGCTATTAAAATGAGGGTGTAATGTTGCAAGACTTGCAAGCAACCCGATAATAGGCACTTGTTATTTAAGTATTTTCTCTTGCTTAAGCATTTGTTATGTATATTAGTAGGTACTATAAATTTACAATTTTATTATTTTTCGATTGTACCTCGATACAATTTGTAAATTAGGAAACTATAGGTCTATAAAGGAATCAATTTGTAGCTATTACCTAAGTTACTCATATGTTTATTAAGACTGTTAATTTCTTGATAAATAAAAAAAAAAAAATAATAATAATAGCCCTCTGCCTATCGGTGAAGCTGGTAAAGCTCAGACAACGGTCCGTATGAGGCTTGCTTTATCCATCTCTGTACAGTTTGAACCACTACAGAACAAAGTACTCACCTAGTAGAGATAGGCGGCAACCGGTGCTGCGCGTAGACATCGTTGCTCTCCGTGTAGGTGGAGGCGTGGATTTCTTGCTGATACAGCTCGTACAATTGCCCCAACTCTGGTGGGACCGCTATACTCATCTCTGTAAATTATATGAAGGGTAAGTGTAAACTGTCATTCAATAGAACTTGCTAACTAAACAAACCGCCATACTAAAATTGACACTGAATGTCAATTTACTAGTAACTTTTGTTTACTTTAGGTACTTAGGTGGACAAAGTAAAAGTGGTCATCTCTCATCTTAATTACTGTTTAAGGATTTACGGAAACCACGCTGCTCAATATTTATAGATAAATCAAATATGATTTAATAGTGCGTGTGGATCTCGCCGATGCTGCGTGTCCTTGTTGGTTGATGTAACGTGAGTTATCGCCTCCTCAACCTATGGGCACGTGCAGCCCAAGATGCCTACCGGTCACACTGTAATTTAAATGCTTAACTCTGGTGTG
Organism: Cydia amplana; assembly: GCF_948474715.1. NCBI lineage: Eukaryota > Metazoa > Arthropoda > Insecta > Lepidoptera > Tortricidae > Cydia > Cydia amplana. Next base: position 7,411,841 of record NC_086077.1, on the reverse strand, counting down.
TGATCGGACATCGGACAGTCTCCGTGGCACGTATCTCCTCTGCAGCAAATGATCTCTCTTCCTCACTCCTCAATTATTGTGAACGTGCGGCTCGCTCGCCCTGTAAAACAAAGTTGTCTATCACATGATACCTTCAAGCGCTCGTCGCTGGCGCGTGATGATCTCGTCGGAGAGTCTCCGCTGCGCGTCTCTCCGCTGCAGCGCCAGGTCCCTCCTCCTGAGCTCGTGCGCCCGGGCGGCGCGCTCGCCCTGCAGCTGTAACATGATGTTGTCTATCACACGATACCTTCAAGCGCCCGTCGCTGGCGCGTGATGATCTCGTCGGAGAGTCTCCGCTGCAGCGCGAGGTCCCTCCTCCTGAGCTCGTGCGCCCGGGCGGCGCGCTCGCCCTGCAGCTGTAACATGATGTTGTCTATCACACGATACCTTCAAGCGCCCGTCGCTGGCGCGTGATGATCTCGTCGGAGAGTCTCCGCTGCGCGTCTCTCCGCTGCAGCGCGAGGTCCCTCCTCCTGAGCTCGTGCGCCCGGGCGGCGCGCTCGCCCTGCAGCTGTAACATGATGTTGTCTATCACACGATACCTTCAAGCGCCCGTCGCTGGCGCGTGATGATCTCGTCGGAGAGTCTCCGCTGCGCGTCTCTCCGCTGCAGCGCGAGGTCCCTCCTCCTGAGCTCGTGCGCCCGGGCGGCGCGCTCGCCCTGCAGCTGTAACATGATGTTGTCTATCACACGATACCTTCAAGCGCCCGTCGCTGGCGCGTGATGATCTCGTCGGAGAGTCTCCGCTGCGCGTCTCTCCGCTGCAGCGCGAGGTCCCTCCTCCTGAGCTCGTGCGCGCGGGCGGCGCGCTCGCCCTGCAGCTGTAACATGAGGTTGTCTATCACACGATACCTTCAAGCGCCCGTCGCTGGCGCGTGATGATCTCGTCGGAGAGTCTCCGCTGCGCGTCTCTCCGCTGCAGCGCGAGGTCCCTCCTCCTGAGCTCGTGCGCGCGGGCGGCGCGCTCGCCCTGCAGCTGTAACATGAGGTTGTCTATCACACGATACCTTCAAGCGCCCGTCGCTGGCGCGTGATGATCTCGTCGGAGAGTCTCCGCTGCGCGTCTCTCCGCTGCAGCGCGAGGTCCCTCCTCCTGAGCTCGTGCGCGCGGGCGGCGCGCTCGCCCTGCAGCTGTAACATGAGGTTGTCTATCACACGATACCTTCAAGCGCCCGTCGCTGGCGCGTGATGATCTCGTCGGAGAGTCTCCGCTGCGCGTCTCTCCGCTGCAGCGCGAGGTCCCTCCTCCTGAGCTCGTGCGCGCGGGCGGCGCGCTCGCCCTGCAGCGCCAGCTTGTCGGCCTCCAGCTCGTGCACGCGGCACACCAGGGCCAGGACCTCGCGCTCCGGCCCGCTGCTGATGCGCGCGGGCAGCTCCTGGTAAACAGAGGCTTAGGTATATTATTTTAAGACACTTTAAGTAGGTATACTTGGTCAAGCAGATCTTGTCAGTAGAAAAAGGCGGCAAATTTGAAAAATGTAGGCGCGAAGGGATATCATCGAAGGGAAGGAATTTCGCGCCTTTTTTACTTGACCGGCTATATATCACAATCATCACACCTTTGCACGCTAGTTGCGGCCAAATAAAGAAGCATTTCTTTTGTTTCATGTTTTTTCAAACAATCAAAATTTTATCATACTTCACTATACAACAAGGTTCAAATTAAAAATAGGAAAACTTTGTATGGTAGGTCGTACGAGGCGCGTCGGAGGCAAACCAACGTACAACCCGTTACTCCAACCACTACAGCTCCTGCAACTCACATGCGCATTGGCGCTTTATTCCAGCTGACGATGAGGCCCGACTCGCACACGCCTAGTGCGCGCTCCATTCCTCCATGCCTTCTCCACAGTTCATACAGCGAGTCTACACAGTGTGTACCTGTTCGAGTTGCGCGCCGCGCAGGCGCACCTGCTCCAGCTGGCGCTCGACGCGCGCGCGCTCGGTGCGCGCCGTCTCCTGCTCGCGCTCCACGGCGGCCAGCTCGGCCCACGCCTGCTCCACCGCCACCTCGGCCTCCGCGCGCTCGTTGCCCGACGTACTGCTGCTACTGGACCCCGTGCCGCCTCTGAACACGATATATATGACACCGTAAGATTGTGAACCCGTTAGTTTATAATCTAACGTAGGTTAGGTTAGGTTAGATTATAATCTCCCTACCGTCAGTTTATAATGTAACTAGCGAGATTATAATATGACGAGTGTTTACAATTTTACGGTGACATATACAAATAATAGGGAATTTGACATTGTTTTAGGGTTCCGTACCCAAAGGGTAAAAACAGGACCCTATTACTAAGACTCCGCTTTCCGTCCGTCCGTCCGTCCGTCCGTCTGTCACCAGGCTGTATCTCACGAACCGTGATAGCTAGACAGTTGAAATTTTCACAGATGATGTATTTCTGTTGCCGCTATAACAGCAAATACTAAAAACAGAATAAAATAAAGATTTAAGTGGGGCTCCCATACAACAAACGTGATTTTTGACCGAAGATAAGCAACGTCGGGCGGGGTCAGTACTTAGATGGGTGACCGTTTTTTTGCTTGTTTTGCTCTATTTTTTGTTGATGGTGCGGAACCCTCCGTGCGCGAGTCCGACTCGCACTTGGCCGGTTTTTTATGAATGGTATCAGTCGATCAGGTTTATTTTGAGGATCAAATGTCTGTATGGGATCCATTGTCTTAAAGCAATACAAAAGTCACAAATGATGGTTAATGTCTGGCACCCGCACTTTACTGACGAAACGCTTCTAACAAAACGCGCAAAACCGCAAGTTTCCATTGTATTGTGATAAATTGCTCATTTTCTATCTAACTAGATTTAGTTATAGAATTCAACTTGTGTCAACAACCCTATTGCCCCGGTTTGTTAGACATTAAATACCTCGGTTATCATTAGGCTGGATAGGAAATGTGGGGTCGTAAAATTACCTGACAACTTTATGCAGGCTTTCAATACAGCTTCATGTCAATTTAGATACTTTAAGTAATTGAAATATTGTTTCAAGGTTACATTGCATAAAACCTCAAAATGTACAATACTATAATGATGGGTTTATAGAGGCGGTTAAACTGCATCTACTTAACGCTAGCCTCCGTAGATGACTGTCCAACTCCATGAGCCGCCGCCGCAGCCGCATCTGCTGCTAGAATATGAACTAGACAGTATACAATCTTAGATATGTACCTGTAGCTCTGATGTGTGCTGAGCCTCGAGGTGGGCATGTTGATGGGCTTGTAGAGGCGGTTGAACCGCGCCTCCCAGTGCGATATCGCGGCATGCTGTCTCTCCGCGTCCAGCGCTAGCCCTAGCAGATGGCTGTCCAGCTCCATGAGTCGCCGCCGCAGCCGCATCTGCTGCTAGAATATGAACTAGACAGTATACAATCTTAGACATGTACCTGTAGCTCTGATGTGTGCTGAGCCTCGAGGTGGGCATGTTGATGGGCTTGTAGAGGCGGTTGAACCGCGCCTCCCAGTGCGATATCGCGGCATGCTGTCTCTCCGCATCCAGCGCTAGCCCTAGCAGATGGCTGTCCAGCTCCATGAGCCGCCGCCGCAGCCGCATCTGCTGCTTGAATATGAACTAGACAGTATACAATCTTAGATATGTACCTGTAGCTCTGATGTGTGCTGAGCCTCGAGGTGGGCATGTTGATGGGCTTGTAGAGGCGGTTGAACCGCGCCTCCCAGTGCGATATCGCGGCATGCTGTCTCTCCGCATCCAGCGCTAGCCCTAGCAGATGGCTGTCCAGCTCCATGAGCCGCCGCCGCAGCCGCATCTGCTGCTTGAATATGAACTAGACAGTATACAATCTTAGATATGTACCTGTAGCTCTGATGTGTGCTGAGCCTTGAGGTGGGCATGTTGATGGGCTTGTAGAGTCGGTTGAACCGCGCCTCCCAGTGCGATATCGCGGCATGCTGTCTCTCCGCGTCCAGCGCTAGCCCTAGCAGATGGCTGTCCAGCTCCATGAGCCGCCGCCGCAGCCGCATCTGCTGCTTGAATGTGGAGACGATGGCTTCGCGGAGGGACTTCAGGTGGGCGGCGCTCTCTACAGTCTCCTGCTGCGACACTTCTGCTGCGATCTGCTGCTGCTCTTCTATTGTTCTTGTGCTGGTTAAATGAAAATTCAATTGCATAGAGTCCGTCTAAAGAGGCCCACTGATTACCAGTCTGCCGGACGATATCGGCCTGTCAGTTAGAACAAAAAGTTGACAGTTCCGAACAACTGACAGGCCGATATCGTCCGGCGGAATGTTAATCAGTGGGCCCCTTAAGACAACTTTGCACCGACTTCAACAACATGTTTTTATAAACGACATATTTTCATAGAGATTTGACTTTTGTATCCTTTCTATTTAATTTGTTACAGGCGTTGATAAAACAAACAATACGTATAGCACAGGGATACTGCACTAATTGCTGCAACTCCTTATAAACCGACGAATTGTTTTGCCTGTCTAGCCTGCCTAGCCTGCCTATTCCAACCTAGGCAGGAAAAGTAAACCTTACTTTCCAAGTAGGTAGCAAATAAGATAATTGTTACGTAGTTCCATTCCGTGGCACTTACCTTGAGCGGTCATCTTTCATCTTGAGCTTCAGCCTGGCGATCTCATCGCGCAGGTCGTTGATGACGGACCGGTACTGGGACAGGTGCATCGGCGTCGCTATCAACTCTCTTTCAACCTGCAAAACAAACTAAACTTCAAAATCACATGAAAATTTCAAAACACGTAAAGAAACCAACCAGTCTCTGTACAGTCAGCAGCAGAAGTTGCTAAGCGGGCGAGGTGTTCAAAATTACCTTGACGCGCTCTTTTTCTCATACACACCTGGCCCGCTTAGCAACTATTGCTGCAGACTGTACTTACATTCGTAAACAAAATAATTTTAACACGCACGAATGCAATAATTGATTTTCAATAGGTATTTTTTTTGCCTTGATAATTTAACACAACATTTGAACTTGATTCAACGCCACCGTTAAATTTTCCTTCTATTCTATTTAACGACCGCGATACATCTATATATCTGCAATATCCTCTATTAAGTTATGCTAATGCTAACCACAAGACTAAATAACTCCAAGACTTCCTTCTGACTAGACTATATAGTGCCCAAACAGGTACTTTCCTACCAAAACTGAGCGGTCAATAGCCTTATTCAATTGCATGTAGGTATAACTACCTATAACAGCATAACTATCACGACGTCGCTTTTACTTAGTCACTTGTAGTACGGATACGGTGGTACAGGCACAATAGAATAGGTATAGTATACTCGGATTTTACAAGGTTAACAAACCTTGAAACAACTATAGATACTTAAATTGACACAAAAATGGATCAAAGTACAAAACAGAAATGGGGGTGACTGGTAAAGTGCTATTTTCAAGACCAATATATTATTATGTCAATTTAAAAGTAAAATATAAGAGAATGGTAAGATACCTACGTATTAAGTCGTAGGGTTCGTGTCGAGTCGTATTATACTGGTAAGGAATTGGCGAAGGATAGAAAATGCTTAAAATAGTATTTTATGCAACCGTTGTTTAAGAGAGGCAAAAAAAGTCGAGTGGCGTGAGTAACAATTTGAGGCGAAGCCGAAAATTGTTAATAAAGACGCCACGAGTATTTTTTGACTCAGTTAAACAACGTTGCACACAATACTTTTTCTACGACCAAGCACTTACTTTCAAATAAAATTGTAAATTTAAAAAATATTTTTAATTCAAGAAATAGCAAAAATGCAGGGTACGGGCGGGAAAAGAATAAATGAATGAATGAAATAAAAAAACAACATAATTGTTCGGATTAATCCCTGCCGCTTCTTTTCGCCATCGCCCTACGCGACAACATTACCATCTTCACCACTTAGATGGTTGGCAGTACTCAACTGTGCGTTTCTCCAGAAACTTCCTGCCTCGCACAGCCAAACTGTGGAATGAACTGTCGCCTGCGGTATTTCCGGACCGATACGACCTTCAAACCTTCAAGAAAAGAGCGTACTCTCATCTTAAAGGCCGGCAACGCGCTTGCAACCCTTCTGGTGTTGCGGGTGTCCATGGGCGGCGGTAATCGCTTACCATCAGGTGATCCGTCTGCTCGTTTGCCTCCTATATCATAAAAAAAAACATGTCTATGGTTCACTTATATGTCAGGGATGACATTTAAAATAAGGTTGGCAACACTGTTATCATTCAATATTTTTTAAGTGGTCATTACACGAAGTATCGTAAAATCGCCAAAAAGATACTGCGTGTATGCACAAATTATTTTACAGTACATATGGGGCTACTTTTCCGCACTAGTGCGTAAAATAGCACTTTTCGTGCGTATGTCGAAACTTTAAAGTGCCATATGTACCTACTGTAAAACGTTGTTCGATACACGTGCGAATAGGTAATTCGCAACTCGTGTCGATTTAAAACACTCCCTTCGGTCGTGTTTTAATTTATCGCCACTCGTTTCGAATTTCCTCATTTTCGCACTTGTATCGAAAATAACTATTTTGGGGCATAGACTAGACTTATCTTGACAACTATAAGGTAGGGTTTTAATTTTTAATTAAGCGCGTGGTCTCGCGGTGCGCGCCGCCGGGGGTGACATGCGCCACCTGGCGTGGCCTGGCAGTACTTCACACGTACCCTGTTGGTGATGCAGGAGGCGCGCTGCGCGTAGTGTAGTGTTGAGCGCGTGGTCTCGCGGTGCGCGCCGCCGGGGGCGACATGCGCCACCTGGCGTGACCTGGCAGTACTTCACACGTACCCTGTTGGTGATGCAGGAGGCGCGCTGCGCGTAGTGTAGTGTTGATCGCGTGGTCTCGCGGTGCGCGCCGCCGGGGGCGACATGCGCCACCTGGCGTGACCTGGCAGTACTTCACACGTACCCTGTTGGTGATGCAGGAGGCGCGCTGCGCGTAGTGCAGTGTTGATCGCGTGGTCTCGCGGTGCGCGCCGCCGGGGGCAACATGCGCCACCATGGCGGTGCGGCAACGCCCGCCCAGCACCTCGCGCAACAGCCGCGTCAGCTTCGAGTCACGGTAGTTCACGTATCTGTAAACAAAACGGTGAAGGTCATAACGACGTGGTATCTTTACACACTTGGGTATATTTTTATCTAAGTACCTCAGACTTTTCGGGCGCGATATTTAGTTTGAGGTCCTTCGAGAGAGATAGAGATTGATATAGATTTGCATACCACATATGTACGATACAGTGATCGCCCTGGAAAGCTTTGGTGTATGTTTTATAATTGCACTCGCGTTGGCAATCGGTAGACCCTCAAACGTACCTAGCTCCACCCGATAGCGCCATGATACAGTTGGCAAGCGCCAGCAGCGACCGGTTGATATGCGCGCCTTCGAGACGCCGCGCTCGCAACCCAGCGCGCTCGGAGCCCGCCAGGTCGATCAGGAACAGGCGGCCGCGCTGCACGCCGCCTGACACGGGACTACTGACTGTAACACTGGAAAATTAAAAATAAAATCAATAATTTTCTTAGCCCCTCGTATGCGGCCTGTCAAATTTGATCATTGAAAAAGTGACCTTGACATTTACAACAATAGATTAAAATTCCCACGCACGGATCCGTGTCTAAGCATACGAGGGGTTAACTAACACTAATTTTGTTGGCTTTTTAGTTGGGTAACGTTTATGATTAAAACCCTGTAGACCTTGAATGAAAACGTATTGTAGATCGTCGTAAAATCTGGTCACCAAAATTCCACAATAAACGCTTCTGTCATGTGCGCTACGTTTTAGAAAGGGCTCTAAATATGACGTAAACACTGTAAACAGTACCAATGAAGTATGAAAGAGCGCCACGACGGGCGCGCCGCTGCCTTCGCCACGATATCCAATGAGAAAATATGTAAAGTTACCTAAGGAGCGCGTGTCCTCGGGAAGAATGTTCATTGGCATGCGTGGCCTCAGCCGTGCGTGCCCGGTCGCCGCGCGCCAGGAGCTCGGCGACGTGTCCGGCGCTGGTGGCGCGGACCTCGCTCAGCCCCGCCACTACGGGCGCGCCACTGCCGCCCTCGTCGCGCAGTTCGAGCGGCCCCGCCCCGGGGTTCAGCAGGTCACGAATGTTCTCGTTGTAAATCTCGATGTACGACATCTTTACCTGTAATTGATTCATACAGTTGGAACTGGCATAGCGAGCTGCAAAATTGCATCACGTAATGAATCAAGTTCGTAGGAACACTACACCTGCTTAGGATTGCTTCCGGCTAAAAACGCAATCATAGTAGCTATAGGGAAAATACATAGAGTAATAAAAAGTACGGATGACTCGATAATTCGAAACTCAAAGCGGTTCAAAAGAACTTCAAACAATAGAAAGCTAAAGAACTGCCGCAAACACTCGTTAAGGCCAGAAGATTAATTTGAAAACGATAGGTAAGTCATTAACTGGCCATTATTCATTACTCGGCAATTTAGTACACGTGTAGGTACATAGCAGCCACCCTATATTGATTCGGCTTTTAGCTCAAAGTACACATCCATTTGAAACACGTTAACAGAATCCATGAATATTCAATGAGTTCCATCGGTAACGAAAAACAGCCATTACTTACTATGACGTCTATGACTCACCGTCCTTATATTCGCGAAAGAACTTTCTACAGTTTGTTTTGACTATTACTTCAAAGTCTCATAGGTGTTTGTAGGTGTTGACCTAGCATTCAAGATTCGTGAGTCATTCGTAATTTGGCATAGGTCATAAGTAGTTAGGCGATATCTAAATTCTGAATAGGTAGGTAACTAGACTACAATTGACGCGATTGTGACGTAGGTTGTTATTAACGTTATTATGGTTGGGTGTCATTCTAATCACAGACATGTCGAATCACACTGGATTAATTGTGCGTAGTTGTAATGTTTCTAGCGGTCTCAGTTAACGTAACTAACGTTAAGCCTAAAATTAACCAACCAGTAAAGTAAACCTATCGTGATTTTAGCCTATTAGTGTAGAAAATTTACAATTTAAAGTAGTTTACCAGCAGGGCATAATTTTAAATAGGTAAATACATATATACTAAAAGACGGCTGATAGTGCAGCGCAGCGATTTGTAATCAGATGGACCGCGAGGTCGCCTTATCGCACCGCAAGTACCTGTGCTGCTAATAGCATTTTTTACCGAGCTTTCGTCTTAGGGAACCAATATAAGTGAGGGCTCACTAGGGCACAGTTGTTACGGGTTTGGAGTTCAAACTAAACTGGAATGCTTGCACACGGCAATAACAAAGTCTACCCACGGGCCACGTAAACAACATACTGCCTCCGCTATCTCCTATCTATAGTGCCCAATCAGGCATTAATTAAAAAGATATCTACGTCAGGAGAGCTGAAAGGGGCACTCCGATAATAGGCGGTTTAAAACGCACTTCTAGTATTTAATAAATTTAATAATCCAAACATGAACTTTTAAGTAAAACATGTCAACGTAAGTAGAACTTTCTTCCTTATTACGTCCTCGTTATTGGTATTTGTTGAAACAAAATTGAGTACGTTGACCTTGTTACCACGAGTATTTTCTTGTAAATATTAAATCGGTTTTATAGTTCTACTCCTACACCTACTTCCGGTTTTAAACACAGAAGTAAATGAACCTTCGACCTTTCCTTACGTTAATAAATTAGCTTGACACATTCATATTCAGTTAAAATGGAAGTAATGGAACAAAACAATCGATGGGTAAATAAAGTCATCTAGTTAGTATTCAGGAAGTATTATACTTATTCTCATGTTTTTGTAGTTCTACATAGCCATTTTGAAGTTTTAATGGATAAAGTCATCAATATTATGTTTTTAATAAATCATGATATTATGGTAACGGGTCTCTATTGTTTCCCAAATAGTTTTAAGTCACAATGTATTGTTTGCCCGCATTTTCGTTATTCATAATTCATTTGGTTCAGAAACGCGTCACTTTTCAGGATTGCCATAAAACAAACCTACCTAACCTAACCTAAACCATCTATAGGATAACTTGACGAAAATCCTGAAAAGTTAACGGATTCAGTTTTATGACTAATGATAATATAACAAACAATACATTATGACTTAAAACTTTATGGGAAAGAAATGGACCCCGATGGTAGTAATGGCCAAGGAACTAATATCAAATAATATAAAAACCCTTGTAGTTTAAATATGTTGGCAATATTTTAGCATCTAGACACGAGTCCTCTACGCACAGTAGGGCTACGACGTAGCAGATGAGTCTACGCCTACATTTTTGGGACCCATATATAAGGTTCACAGACTCATTATTTACTGAGAGCTAAGAAATTTTAACCCTGTTCACGAATAATTAATTTTTCATGAAGATTAAACAAAGATATTTGTCAATGTCAAGTAATTTATTTAATGTGTACCTATATTTTGTAAACTGTTAACAACTACACGCAAGGCTTTACTATAAGTTTTTACTTATAGTTACTTATGTCAACCGAGCTCCAAATATTTTGCCAAGACTTACATCTTTGATAAAGGGGGTTTAGGAGATTAGGTACACAAAAATCGATCCAACAGCTATATGGTGTTTAAAACGTATTGGCGTGGCGGGTACTTTATCTATGTTACTAATTTGAAACCAATTGAGCTGCGCCAGTGATTATGTCTTCGTGCTGTTGGCGTGTCAGGCGAGCTAAAGGTTAATAAATGCCGTCGTCTTACAGCGATAACGCTGAATATTTTATACAACATGCTTTCAGCTTTCAACGGCGTGACGTCAGCAAATAAACTGCTATCGAAGCTACTTTACACCATAACAGTACAATAAACAGGGTGAATAAGAGATACCAACTAATTACAACTCAATTTATTTAGTTATTTACTTAGTTACTCAGCTATTAGCTGATGTTTGAACATTTTTATAATGTGTACCTATATAAATTTCTTCTAAGATATTTATGGCTAAAATGTAAAAAAATTCCTCAGCTACCACTCCTTTAAAGCTTTGCGCCTATACCAAAAACTATATAAATTAGTTTAAAATAATTTGACATGAATAAATCCAAATCGACCTAAGTAAGTTACGGTTTTTAGGGTTCCGTAGCCAAATGGCAAAAAACGGAACCCTTATAGATTCGTCATGTCTGTCTGTCTGTCTGTCCGTCTGTCTGTCCGTCCGTATGTCACAGCCACTTTTCTCCGAAACTATAAGAACTATACTGTTGAAACTTGGTAAGTAGATGTATTCTGTGAACCGCATTAAGATTTTCACACAAAAATAGAAAAAAAAACAATAAATTTTTGGGGTTCCCCATACTTCGAACTGAAACTCAAAAATTTTTTTTTCATCAAACCCATACGTGTGGGGTATCTATGGATAGGTCTTCAAAAATGATATTGAGGTTTCTAATATCATTTTTTTCTAAACTGAATAGTTTGCGCGAGAGACACTTCCAAAGTGGTAAAATGTGTGTCCCCCCCCCCCTGTAACTTCTAAAATAAGAGAATGATAAAACTAAAAAAAATATATGATGTACATTACCATGTAAACTTCCACCGAAAATTGGTTTGAATGAGATCTAGTAAGTAGTTTTTTTTTTATACGTCATAAATCGCCTAAATACGGAACCCTTCATGGGCGAGTCCGACTCGCACTTGGCCGCTTTTTGAGAATACAAATTATGGGATCACTTGATACCTATTTTTCCGTGTGCCATAGTGCTACGACGTAGCCCGTAGCATTGTTTTCCCCCGAGTGAATATTGTGCGTAGATCATTTTGAACTATTATTACTACGTAGACGCATGACACCGCTTGTGTGTCATTCCTACACATTGAAAATCTAACTACAACAACTCCTTGTAAAACGTTAGAAAAGATTGAGGTAATTACCTAGACGCAACATACAGGATGAAATTTTAATCACCAGCCATACTCTGCGTGATACTTATATATCACTATCACTACATAGTATAAAACAAAGTCGCTTGCCGCTGTCTGTCTGTCTGTATGTATGCTTAGATCTTTAAAACTACGCAACGGATTTTGATGCGGTTTTTTTAAACAGTGATTCAAGAGGAATAAGGTTTATGTATAATTTTTTAACCCGTGAGAAGCCAGGGCGGGTCGCTAATAGTGACTATAAAGGTCATACTGAACAACTTTTATTAACGGGACCAATGCCGAAATCGCGAAAAAAATGTTGGCTGTTTCATACATTTCGGCTGATGTGGCTGGATTTCTATATGAGACTGGCAAATTTAATATCGCGATTACGGCATTGGTCCCATATTCAAAGTTGTTCAGTATGACCTATAAAGTCACTTAGTCTGGAGTTAAATTAAATACAAGTCGTCTCCTTCACGATTTTCGTAGACATCTCTTCTAAATACCTAAAACTGGTATGGATGTGTTCCTCGTGGTCTCTAGAATACGAATTGACCGGTTTTAGTTTATGGAGAGGGGGACGTGTCGATAAAAAGGGGGGGAATGTGGGCGGCCGACCAGCATTGATATTTGTTCACATCTTGAGTCCTATGGGACCGATCGGTTCGTTTGGGCCCGGCCACATGTCAGCGGTGCGGCGCCGCCGCCGCCGCGCGGCGCGGCACCGCAGAAATCTGCGGCGACGCCCGCCGCAACGCAAAATTTTGCGGTGCCGCGCTGCGGCGCCGCAAAGCGGTGCGCGGCGCCGCGCGCGGTGCCGCAAAGCGGTGAGTTTCGCCGCGCGCGGTGCCGCAAAGCGGTGAGTTTCGCCGCGCGCGGTGCCGCCAAGCGGCGTGCGGCGCCGCGTGCGATGTCAAGCTGCATAGTAAAGAATAAAATTCGACTACCAGTTGTTTAATCAGACATGGATCCCTTCACACGTGTTCTGCTCTTGCTGTTGTTATAGCGATAGCGGTTCGCCAAAAAACGCTGCAAATGGTGTTAAAGGTATGAAAATCGGTACGATTGAGCTTTAGGACATTTGAAACAATTTGACCCGAAGCACCAACAAATAAAAAAAACGAGAGGAGTTATGACGTCATCTTTTTTTTTGTATGAAATTTAAAAAAAAATTGTTTAGAAACCTATCGTGTGTAGTATTAAACGAAAGGGCTTTCTGAGCCGATTCCAAAAATATATCACATCATTACATTTGAGTCATTTTTTTTTAATTATAATAAAAATATTTTTCAAAACATACCAAGTTTGGGTTTCTCCAGATACAATACCGTTAAATTTTTTTTTTTGTTAAATATACCTCAAATTATACCTAATATCCTCATATCTAATTCTAATAAAGCAATTTTGAAAATATTTACATTTAGTATATTTGTTTTAATTTTTTCTACTCCCGTATCTTTATTTGTCATTTAAAAGGTCATCATACACACACCTTTAAACCCCTATGTTATAGTTGTCAAGACAAGTCTTTAGTCTATTCCCCAAAAAAGTATTTGTGCATACACGCAGTATCTTTTTGGTACTTTTACGATACTTCGTGTAATCACCACTTAAAAAATATTGTATGAAATACATTGTTGCAAACCTAATTTTAATTGACTGATGAGTACTAAGTGCATTGCTGCCAATTTACAAAATATTCGTTAGGTTCTATAGTAGAAACAATAAAATTCCTTCAGAAGTCAGAAACGCGCATGTGACACCCGTAATATAGCAAGATCCATAGACTACGAACACCGCTTAGCGTTGCTTGTTAGTCTCCATAGGCTACTGTGGCCAAAATCGAGAAAAAAAAACTATCCAAAATTGTAATTTAACTAAGAGCAAGTACCAGGGCCTCATGAGTTACTAGAAGGTGTCGCTGACCATCCGGCCGTGGGGCGCGGGGCGCGGTGGCCGAGTCGCGTATCTTAGCTGTAGGTATACTTTTGGTTTGTTTACCTACATATATGTCCTATATAATTTCCACTTGTTTAAAGTATTATTTTTTTTGAATGAAAAATATTTGTTAAATTTACAATTTTTTTTTCAAAGTAAGTAAGTGCTTGGTCGTAGAAAAAGTATTGTATGCAACGTTGTTTAACTGAGTCAAAAAATACTCGTGGCGTCTTTATTAACAATTTTCGGCTTCGCCTCAAATTGTTACTCACGCCACTCGTCTTTTTTGACCCCTCTTAAACAACGGTTGCATAAAATACTATTTCAATTTTACAAAGTGTAATAATACCCCTGCCGAATTATACTCATAATGTCATTCGGGTAAAATAAGAGTATTGAAACTTGGTTTACATGTTCCTTTGGTAATATCTAAGCTTTAAGTAAGAAAAAGTTCTCATAAGTGGGGGGTGGAGAACTCGGGGAAAGGGGGGGGGGGGTTAAAGGTGAGATTTTTCAGTTAATTCTTACATAAATAATTTTTACTACGACTTATAGATTCCGAGATATAAGCGACTTTCTGGAAAAACCGTTATACTTATATTAATTTTATGCTTTCTATTTAAATATTTAATTGAGAGATTCATAGATCACACTTTGTAAAATTGAAAAATTTAAAAAAAAGTACTTGATGAAATTATTTTCAAAATTGCTTTCTTAGGGTTAGATACCTAATATCCTAATAGGATAATAGGAATAATAGGATATTAGGTATAATTTGAGGTATATTTTACAAAAAAATATTGAACGGTATTGTATCTGGAGAAGCCCAAACTTGGTATGTTTTGAAAATTATTTTTATTATAATTAAAAAAAACCGGCCAAGTGCGAGTCGGACTCGCGTTCCAAGGGTTCAACACAATACACAATTTTTAACAATATGTTTTTTTTAATGAAAAGTCAGTAAAATGTCTTTAAAAAACCCGTAGGGGTCGGATCAAAAACTAAGTACTTAAGTCCGACTCACGCTTGACTGCATATTTCTAATAGGTTTTCCTGTCATTTATAGGTAAAGAACTATTTAGTGTATTTTTTCAATATTTTAGACCCAGTACCTAGTTTCAGAGATAAAGAGGGGGAAAGGGTCATTTTTTTTTCTATTTTCTTGAATAACTGCTAAACTATTTATCTTAAAATGATCATTCCAAATTTTAATTAATAATTAAATTAATAAACTTTACTTTGAAACACTTTTAGGTACAGAAATTTACAAACTTTTCTCAAAATGAGCTCTTTCATTTGATATGTAACACGATATCTTAGTTTGAAAAACTTTATTTTTTAATTTGCTTTTTTACCCCCCAAAAGTGGCCTACATATTTAAAATTCATTTGTTTACGTTACATATATGTCCGTCTTTGGGTCACAAACTTACATATGTGTGCCAAATTTTAACTTCATTAAAAGTGAGTAAAATGTCTTTAAAAATCCCGTAGGGGTCGGATCAAAATCTAAGTACTTAAGTCCGACTCACACTTGACTGCACATTTCTAATAGGTTTTCCTGTCATCTATAGGTAAAGAACTATTTAGTGTAATTTTTTCAAAATTTTAGTCCAGTAGTTTCAGAGATAAAGGGGAGGAATGGTAATTTTTTGCCTATTTTCTTGAATAACTGCTAAACTATTTACCTTAAAATTATAAAAAAAATATATTTGAGATTCTCAAAATGAGATCTTTCATTTGATATGTAACACGATATATTTTGAATAACTTTATTTTTTTATTTGCTATTTTACCCCCCAAAAGTGGCCTCCATATTTAAAATTCATTTGTGTACGTTACATGTCCGTCTTTGGATCACAAACTTACATATGTGTGCCAAATTTCAACTTATTGAAAAGTGAGTAAAATGTCTTTAAAAAACCCGTAGGGGTCGGATCAAAAACTAGTACTTAAGTCCGACTCACGCTTGACTGCACATTTCTAATAGGTTTTCCTGTCATCTATAGGTTAAGAACTATTTAGTGTATTTTTTTCATTATTTTAGACCTAGTAGTTTCAGAGATAAAGGGGGGGGAATGGCCATTTTTTGCCTATTTTCTTGAATAACTGCTATTTATCTTAAAATTATAAAAAAATATATATTTGAGATTCTCAAAATGAGCTCTTTCATTTAATATGTAACACGATATAGTTTGAAAAACTTTATTTTTAAATTTCTCTTTTACCCCCCAAAAGTGGCCTTCATATTTAAAATTCATTTATTTACGTTACATGTTCGTCTTTGGGTCACAAACTTACATATGTGTGCCAAATTTCAACTTTATTGGTCCAGTAGTTTCGGAGAAAATAGGCTGTGACAGACGGACGGACAGACAGACGCACGAGTGATCCTATAAGGGTTCCGTTTTTTCCTTTTGAGGTACGGAACCCTAAAAAAAATGACTGAAATGTAATGATATGATATTTTTGGAATCGGCTCAGAAAGCCCTTTCGTTTAATACCACACACGATAGGTTTCAAAACACTTTTTTTTAAATTCCATACAAAAAAAAGCGGCCAAGTGCGAGTCGGACTCGCCCATGAAGGGTTCCGTATTTAGGCGATTTATGGCGTATTAAAAAAAACTACTTACTAGATCTCGTTCAAACCAATTTTCGGTGGAAGTTTACATGGTAATGTGCATCATCTATTTTTTTTAGTTTTATCATTCTCTTATTTTAGAAGTTACAGGGGGGGGGGGACACACATTTTACCACTTTGGAAGTGTCTCTCGCGCAAACTATTCAGTTTAGAAAAAAATGATATTAGAAACCTCAATATCATTTTTGAAGACCTATCCATATACCCCACACGTATGGGTTTGATGAAAAAAAAAATTTTGAGTTTCCCTTCGAAGTATGGGGAACCCCAAAAATTTATTGTTTTTTTTTCTATTTTTGTGTGAAAATCTTAATGCGGTTCACAGAATACATCTACTTACCAAGTTTCAACAGTAGGTATAGTTCTTACAGTTTCGGAGAAAAGTGGCTGTGACATACGGACGGACAGACGGACAGACGGACAGACAGACAGACAGACATGACGAATCTATAAGGGTTCCGTTTTTTGCCATTTGGCTACGGAATCCGAAAAAGATAACTCATCTCATTTTTTTTTAATGGTGCTTCGGGTCAAATTGTTTCAAATATCCTAAAGATCAATCGTACCGATTTTCATACCTTTAACATCATTTGCAGCATTTTACTGAATTTCTCGGTGTACTGCCAGCGCTATTAAGAAGGCGCAGAAATAAAAAAACAATTGAAAAGAAAATTTTGGCTGAACCCATATCTTCGTATAATGAATGAAGATGCAAATCATTTCAAAAGAAAATACGGGCGCGGCACCGCAGAAATCTGCGGCGCCGCACGCCGCTCGGCGGCACCGCGCGCGGCGAAACTCACCGCTTTGCGGCACCGCGCGCGGCGCCGCGCACCGCTTTGCGGCGCCGCAGCGCGGCACCGCAAAATTTTGCGTTGCGGCGGGCGTCGCCGCAGAGCGGTTTGCGGCGCCGCAGATTTCTGCGGTGCCGCGCCGCGCGGCGGCGGCGGCGCCGCACCGCGTACATGTGGCCGGGCCCTTTCAGGTGTCGTTTGAAAGAGTATTAAACGTGCTATTATTGCTTCATAATAACTGTAGTCATAACTGTAGTCGTTTAGAAAATATTTTAAAATATATGATTTTTTACCGTGCATGGATGGCATAAGTACTGACAAAACATGCGTCTAACTCAATAAATTATAACTTTACCGCAATTAATGTTATTACAAAATAAACGAGAAATTTCATTAGCTTTCTAAAAACATAAGGTTTATTGGTGTATGGTATTATATAACCATGTAATGATGAATTTTGTTCAGCATGGGTCACTACGCACCGTCACGTAAATGGCGGGCGACCGACCTCAACTGTTCATTGTTTCTCGGGTTCTATTTTACTGATCAATTGGTGATGGATACCATTAGAAAGAGTGTTAAATGTACAATAATTGGTTTCTAATAACCGTAGTCATAACTGTAGTCATTTACAAAATAATTGAAAATATATGATTTTTACCGTGCATGGACATAAGTACTGGTAAAACATGCTTCTAACTCAATAGATTATAACATTACCGCAATAAATATTTTCAAAATATACGGGAAATTTTATGAGCTATCCAAAAATATAAGTTTTATTGCTTTATAATGTTGTATAACTAAGTAATCATGAATTTTGTTCAGCATGGGTACTGTGCACCGTCACTTAAATGGAGCCCGGCCATCGTTGAGTTTTCATTATATTTCGGGTTCTATTTTTCTGATACATGGTGGATACCATTTGCAAGCATATTAAATTTTCTGTGAATACTCGATTGTTTGAAATCTGAGGCCCAAAATAACCATTTTAAAAATATTAAAGAAAATGTTTAATTTTTACCTTAGAAGTTTGCTTAGTGACTGAAATAATTTGAGAAAGAGATAATGTAGTAAATATAGCGTGAAATTTTTAGAGTAAAATCAGCAAACTATTTATTAACTTTCCAAAAATATTGTTTAGTTACCGTACAACTATAAACATATATGTAGGTATGCCAGGACCAATTTCGCCAAGCAAGCAAACACACGGCGCGGCGAGCGCCTGGTAGACCAGCAGCATTCTATTATTGTTTGACAGTACATTTTATAATGTAGGTATCCAAAATGATAAAATATCGATATAAATGATGGTTTGTTTGTTTTGTTTTTTTATCACAGGAAACTTAAGTATATTTTGACTCTTTTGACAAAAGCCCAGTTCTAGGTTCATAACATCGTTAAGTTCGTAGCTTTCATGATTGCAAAACCACTGCATATGAAGTACTTAATATCTGTGTTGTTATTTGACTCACTCGTCTACACGTAAAACGTTTTCAAACCCACTCCGTAGTTAATAATTTAAAATCACCTTTTTAGTGAAATCTGAGGCTTGTGGCGTTAAAGAGATATTTGTCGCCGCACGCTCCAGGATGCAAAATAAGTGACTACTATTTGAGTAGCAGCGTATGTCCACATAATAACTATCCGTGAAGTCCGGTTTTAAGTATAGTAATAGTAAGATAAGGTCAATATTGAGTAAACTATCTATATTATATTTATTTACTATTTTATTTTACGGTCTAATTTATAGTTTTTGCTTACCTATTGATTCATTGGCGTTTGGCATTGTAGTTTTAGCTTGTAAGTATGACTCTATTGACAGTTATAAGATGTACTACGGTATTTAAATAACGCTCGTCTGTAACTACATGATCTTAGATCTATAATAGCGACTCATAACTTCTCTGTTCGACTGTAAGTCATACAAGAGAGTTAAGTAGCGATTGCGATATAAAAAGCTATAAGTAGAAGACTTTATCACACGTTTAGAACCTTAAGTGCAAATTGCAGATTATTACTCATATAGATGTTAAGGTTGTTCAATTCACTTTGAGCTATAAGCTATAATACTAGCAGCTTAACATGCAATATAGCTCCCAAAACAGCTACTGTAGATCTTAAATCTTTAGATGAACCTTTTAAACACTTTTATCTCACCAGAGCCTGTAAACTGTAAACTAAGACTATAGATGTAGCTATTCTAGAGCCAGGCTGTCTTTAGGTAAGAAAATAGGTGCTAAGTGTCGCCTAATTGTTTGTTGGGATTTATATGACGGTGCGCAGTGACCCATGCTGAACAAAATTCATTATTACTTGGTTATATAATATCTTACACCAATAAATCTTATGTTTTTGGAAAGCTAATGAAATGTCTCGTATATTTTGTAAATACATTAATTGCGATAAAGTTATAATTTATTAAGTTAGAACCATGTTTTAGCAGTACTTATGTGCATGCACGGTAAAAAATCATGTTTTCAATTATTTTGAAAATGACTAAAGTTATGACTACAGTTATTGAAAACCAATTATAGTACGTTTAATATTCTTTCAAATGGTATCTATCACGAACTGATCAATAAAATAAAACCCGAGAAATAATGAAAAGTTGACGCCGATCGCCTGCCATTTACGTGACGGCGCTTAGTGACCCATGCTGAACAAAATTCGTAATTACTTGGTTATATAATATCATACACCAATAAAACTTATATTTTTGGAAAGCTAATGAAATTTCACGTACATTTTGTAAGAATATTATTGGAGTAAAGTTATAATTTATTGAGTTAGACGCATATTTTATCAGTACTTATGCCATCCATGCACGGTAAAAAAATCAAATATTTTAAAATATTTTGTAAATTACTAAAGTTATGACTACGGCTATTAGAAACCATTTATTGTACGTTTAATAACCTTTCAAATGGTACCTATCAGCAATTGATCAATAAAATAGAACCCGAGAAATAATGAAAAGTTTACGTCGGTCGCCCGCCATTTACGTGACGGTGCGTAGTGACCCATGCTGAACAAAATTCGTTATTAATTGGTTATATAATATCATACGCCAATAAAACTTATGTTTTTGGTAAGCTAATGAAATGTCTCGTATATTTTGCAATAAAATAATTGCGGTATTGTTGTAATTTATTGAGTTAGGCGCATATTTAATCAGTACTTATGCCATCCATGCACTGTATAAAATCAAATATTTTAAAATATTTTGTAAACGACTACAGTTATGACTACGGTTATTATGAAACAATAATAGCACGTTTAATACTCTTTCAAACGACACCTCACACGAACCGATCGGTCCCATAGGACTCAAGATGTGAACAAATATCAATAATGGTCGGCCGCCATCTTTGCCCCCCTTTTTTTCGACCCGTCCCCCACTCCATAAACTAAAACCGGTCATTTCGTATTCTAGAGATCACGAGGAACACATCCATACCAGTTTTAGGTATTTAGAAGAGATGTCGACGACTTTTCTCAAAACAGGCCGATTTCCACCTGTCTAACTACGCAGAGTGTATGGCTGGTGATTAAAATTCTATTAGGCGATAGTCTATTAAGAAAATGACAAAACAAAACCATTATGTTTACTTTTTATATTATTCAATCATCGATAAGGTCAATTACTTAAGTGGTAGAGGCTTTCCAAATACCTACTATCATTCTAATCTTAAGTGCCCTGAATATAGAATCAAATCAGATGAGGACAAGTAGATGAGGTCCCACCGACGGCAAGTTTTTGACCAGGGTTGACGACCGGCCGCGACAGTTGCTCGACCACGTGAAACATGTCAATGAAAGTACATATTACAAAAGAAATTCCACCATTTTGTTTGTCTCCATCATGTTGTTTTGTGTCATGTTTGCATTTTGTTTGGAGTGGCCAGACATAGCACTAGACAGAGATTTGTGGAGAATTTGGGGGAGGCCTTTGGCCAGCAGTGGGACACGACGGGCTCCAAATAATAATAATAATAATAATGTTTGTCTCACCTACGCATAATTTGTAGGTACCTACTGCTCCAAGATTACTTATTTTACCTTAGGTAAATGCCACACTTCCACTATGTTGACATTGGCCTTTCCTTACATGAAAATTTCATTAAAATAACAGCTAACCAAAACGAAACCCCTCTGAAATAATATTTCCACATCGACATTTTTGTTTATAAACCGTCAGCAATCCTCAGACGGGTTTGATGGCTATCCCAATGTCAATCAGCCGGGCCGTCGGCAATGACCTTGCGGGGGGGCATGGCATGCCGGCACTAATGGTAGTACCACCCCCACGAAACCACAGACACCTTTTAACCATCTACATATACGTTCTAACGCCACTCTCACCAAATTATAAGGACTCGACGACACGTTTAAAATTAAATGCGTTGCTGTGTGTGGATAGTTTGAGTTTAATGACGTCATTTTAAAAGCTCACTTCCTATTTACGTAGTTTTAGATAAGCGATCTCGATACTATTGAAGCATTACCTATGTATAAAACTATATAGAGTGTCGATCCAAAAAATATCTGTTGTTTCATTAATATTGAGAGTTCTTAGGTATAGTTAAAAAACAGCTATTCCGTTAGATGATATATAATATAAGTAGGGACTCATAAACAACACGAAACCAAACAAAAACATTTTTACATTCCTACAAGAACATTACACCGTAACAAATGATTACTGCATAAGTGGACTTAAATTGACGTGGAAAAGTTATAATGAGCGCCCGTGAGGCTAAACGGGAGTAAAAACAAGCAAATTATACGTATATCTATAAAATAATCGCAACACCTTATTTGGCCTGCATTTTTCATTACCGGCCTGTATTGGGCCCGTTTATGCTAGAAATTGCGTATTAGCATAACATCCGGTCGGTCAAGGTCCGTCGTTGTATTAGCATAAGCCACGCTTAGTTTTCGAATAATTTATTATATCACAGTGTTAATACACTAAAATTTACGGCAACGATTCCAAGGTGTAAGTAAACCGACCTGTTTTTGTACAAGTACCTACCGTTCTTACATAAAACGTTTATTAAATCAAAACTTTTACGAGACTATCACTGAATAGAAACTCTTGCCTTTTATAGTTACTTAATAGGAAATATTTATTATATCTTATAATTATAATATCATTGTATTTTATTAAATATAATCAAAAAAATAAATTTACAACGAAAACCTGAGCGAATTAAGATCACTTAATTTGTTTAGGTACACTAAACTTGTAACTTTTAATATACCTCTTATTAAAAAAAAATCTATTTATTTCGCTAAAAAAGTACTTAAATCTACATACATCTGTGTGCAAAATCTCTAGTATGAGATTATGTGCGCGGTCACTAAACTCGCGTTTTGATGTTACCTAATAATACATTGAGTAATTCGAAATATAAATATCGACTTTTCTTAATTTAACTAATGGGTTTATGGGTTCATTATTACAATAAATACCTACATATTTAGCCGCTTATTTTCTCCTAAATTAAAACTGTCGATAAGTACCTACAAAATATTATCAACAGTAAGCCAAACCGTTTTATAAAGCACAGCTAACCGTCAAAGTAGCAGTACCTATTAATCTTTGAATAAACTTGCCCATACACTCGCCAAGCTATGAATTTTATTTATTATCATTACATTACCACTTCAGTACCTAAGTGGCGAATTGTTAAAATGAATTAACATTCAATTTCAGTATGAATGGTAAAGCAACAATTTTCTTGCAAACAGTACATTCGACGTTTTGACTTTGTCACTTGGGCTTATTCCATTGTAATAACGTTCCTACGAGGCGAATAAAA
The DNA here is from genome assembly GCF_948474715.1 of Cydia amplana. Classification (NCBI taxonomy): domain Eukaryota; kingdom Metazoa; phylum Arthropoda; class Insecta; order Lepidoptera; family Tortricidae; genus Cydia; species Cydia amplana. The sequence goes on along the minus strand of NC_086077.1, from coordinate 7,388,750 downwards.
GAACCTCGCTTTTCACTTGTCAGTGAACGGCCTCGGCGAAGTATCCCGTTCGCAAGAATGAAAGGCGGCAGAAAACCTTTTATATTAATCTAATATCCTGTTAAAGAACACATTGTTGGATTAAAGCAGTACAATGGGAGCTTCTTGAGCGAATAGGCGTTTTTATACAAGGTCGTTCCACTATGATTGTGGCTGAGGCGCATCATTAACGGTTAATTCACCTTGCACCAAATTAATATTGATTTAACATAGCTGTTTGTTCTTTATCCGACAGCCTAAAAATAAGGTTTTCAATTTAACGGGTTTTATACATTTAAGGTGTATTCGGGTATTTCCGAATGAAAACAAATAGTGGCAGATAATTTCGAAAACGGACTCTTATTACAACGGAATATGAGTGATTTTTACATGATTTTCGGGATTGCCCGATTCCCGAAATTACCCGAATACACCTTATAACGATAACTTCGTTATTAGTTACATTGTCAGAGCGTTTGACTCACATGGTTTATGTCGTGTTGGAGCTTGGCTCTCAAAGATACTTTACAAATTCATTGTTAGCGAAATGCTACAAAACTATTTATATTTAGTATTTACCTAATAAGAAAATTTTAAGTAATTTCCAAAGTGGGTGGGTAGATTATACATATACAATACAATACAAATACTCTTTATTGCACACCTCATTACAGAAAACAACACATACATATGTTACATATATAACAATTAATAATTTAATTCATGATTCTGGCCCTTACTAATATATTCTATGTCACTTAAACGACGCAATATTTCCGGGAAGGTCTTTCGTGACGTTCCTCCCTGTATAAGATACCTAACGTATAAACTCCCGGAAGCTCATTTCTGAAAATCCGTCATGCCATTTTGGCTACACAGCGTGCCAAATATATAAAAATATGCATGACGACACGTGTAACCAAACTTCCTTAAAAAAAGCAAAAAAGAATGCTCTTTCCTCGACAGTCGGCTAAAATTATTTTTCAATCCCGAAATATCCATTATAACAAAGTATCGTGACTGCAACTGCATTCGCTCGCATCGTAAAAATGATGCATCATATACACCGCACTAAATCATCATACATTATGCACGACACGGCACGCGGTAACTCGCTATTATTAGGACACCGTCACGCAGACCTTGGCTTAACAGCCACTGCCACTGTTCGTCGAGGAAACCAGTATAAGAGTACCTTCCAGTTCTATAACAACAATTCGTTATCAGAGCTCAAACTTAAAATGGTACACTTGAGGCAAACGCTGCGTTTGGTAGGTATAAGACACTATTAATTATTACTATTATGGTAAGCCGTTGTGTAGAAAAGGAACATGTATTCACACTTTCCTAAGCATTAACGTCCTTTTTTATTTGTCACACCAGATTTATGCTATTTCCAATGCACACTGTACACAACGTGTCCTATAGAATGAACCAGTCTAACTATGACTTCGAGTTTCGTAACAACTATGTGCCCAATGCCCAATCGGAGCAATATATGTATACCTCGGTTACCAATGGGAATGCTGTCCCTGTATTTCAGTGGTGTGTTTTAGTAATTATGGTCTGACTAAATGAGTAATGCAAATTGTTCGGTCGCGTAATGTATTGTCACATGCGAACATGTACCTGGGTAAATCGTGTAACAAAGTCGGTACGTTTAATGCAGCCAATGTGAAAGACCGGTAAGTGCTTGCAATTTTGCATGTCACTATAATTAACAACATTCACCATTGCATGCTTAGCAATCATTACTAACTATTATATACAATATTTGTAGATGCTCGGAAACTTTTGATCATTGGTTTTAATAGTTTTAACTGATGAGTGATGACCTACTAAGGTTAAGGTAAGGTTTTTTTTTAACGAAAGGCTGATTTGCAATTTTAGGCGGATAGCAAAAAGAGGATGCATTAGCTATTTACAAATTGCAACAAAGATATTAAAACTTATACGTTTTTGGTCCTGTATGTCTATACAATAGAAATGCTTTTTATATAGAAGAAAAAGACAATCTAGCCCCGAGAACTACCGTACTGTACGAATACGAATAAACACCTCATAGGCCGAGGGCTGGTCGCTTTCCGCGAAGCTGGTTCGGTGTTCATGGTGTGCGTCTTGCCCGCGCCGTTGGTCGCGCCGTACGCGAGCACCGCTCGTGGACTAGTGTACGAACCTCGTAGGCCGAGGGCTGGTCGCTCTCCGCGATGCTGGTGAAGAGGTGCGAGAGCGCGCGCGACATGAGCCCGGTCATGGTGTGCGTCTTGCCCGCACCGGTCGCGCCGTACGCGAGCACCGCTCGTGAACTAGTGTACGAACCTCGTAGGCCGAGGGCTGGTCGCTCTCCGCGATGCTGGTGAAGAGGTGCGAGAGCGCGCGCGACATGAGCCCGGTCATGGTGTGCGTCTTGCCCGCACCGGTCGCGCCGTACGCGAGCACCGCTCGTGAACTAGTGTACGAACCTCGTAGGCCGAGGGCTGGTCGCTCTCCGCGATGCTGGTGAAGAGGTGCGAGAGCGCGCGCGACATGAGCCCGGTCATGGTGTGCGTCTTGCCCGCACCGGTCGCGCCGTACGCGAGCACCGCTCGTGAACTAGTGTACGAACCTCGTAGGCCGAGGGCTGGTCGCTCTCCGCGATGCTGGTGAAGAGGTGAGAGAGCGCGCGCGACATGAGCCCGGTCATGGTGTGCGTCTTGCCCGCACCGGTCGCGCCGTACGCGAGCACTGCTCGTGAACTAGTGTACGAACCTCGTAGGCCGAGGGCTGGTCGCTCTCCGCGATGCTGGTGAAGAGGTGCGAGAGCGCGCGCGACATGAGCCCGGTCATGGTGTGCGTCTTGCCCGCACCGGTCGCGCCGTACGCGAGCACCGCTCGTGAACTAGTGTACGAACCTCGTAGGCCGAGGGCTGGTCGCTCTCCGCGATGCTGGTGAAGAGGTGCGAGAGCGCGCGCGACATGAGCCCGGTCATGGTGTGCGTCTTGCCCGCACCGGTCGCGCCGTACGCGAGCACCGCTCGTGAACTAGTGTACGAACCTCGTAGGCCGAGGGCTGGTCGCTCTCCGCGATGCTGGTGAAGAGGTGCGAGAGCGCGCGCGACATGAGCCCGGTCATGGTGTGCGTCTTGCCCGCACCGGTCGCGCCGTACGCGAGCACCGCTCGTGAACTAGTGTACGAACCTCGTAGGCCGAGGGCTGGTCGCTCTCCGCGATGCTGGTGAAGAGGTGAGAGAGCGCGCGCGACATGAGCCCGGTCATGGTGTGCGTCTTGCCCGCACCGGTCGCGCCGTACGCGAGCACTGCTCGTGAACTAGTGTACGAACCTCGTAGGCCGAGGGCTGGTCGCTCTCCGCGATGCTGGTGAAGAGGTGAGAGAGCGCGCGCGACATGAGCCCGGTCATGGTGTGCGTCTTGCCCGCACTGGTCGCGCCGTACGCGAGCACTGCTCGTGAACTAGTGTACGAACCTCGTAGGCCGAGGGCTGGTCGCTCTCCGCGATGCTGGTGAAGAGGTGAGAGAGCGCGCGCGACATGAGCCCGGTCATGGTGTGCGTCTTGCCCGCACCGGTCGCGCCGTACGCGAGCACCGCTCGTGAACTAGTGTACGAACCTCGTAGGCCGAGGGCTGGTCGCTCTCCGCGATGCTGGTGAAGAGGTGAGAGAGCGCGCGCGACATGAGCCCGGTCATGGTGTGCGTCTTGCCCGCACCGGTCGCGCCGTACGCGAGCACTGCTCGTGAACTAGTGTACGAACCTCGTAGGCCGAGGGCTGGTCGCTCTCCGCGATGCTGGTGAAGAGGTGAGAGAGCGCGCGCGACATGAGCCCGGTCATGGTGTGCGTCTTGCCCGCACCGGTCGCGCCGTACGCGAGCACTGCTCGTGAACTAGTGTACGAACCTCGTAGGCCGAGGGCTGGTCGCTCTCCGCGATGCTGGTGAAGAGGTGAGAGAGCGCGCGCGACATGAGCCCGGTCATGGTGTGCGTCTTGCCAGCGCCGGTCGCGCCGTACGCGAGCACTGCTCGTGAACTAGTGTACGAACCTCGTAGGCCGAGGGCTGGTCGCTCTCCGCGATGCTGGTGAAGAGGTGCGAGAGCGCGCGCGACATGAGCCCGGTCATGGTGTGCGTCTTGCCAGCGCCAGTCGCGCCGTACGCGAACACTGCACCCGCGAAACCCTGCAACGCGCCGCCTACTAGGGGCGCGCATACTGCCTCGTACACTTCCTCCTGAAAGCAACCATGTGTAAGAATCCACTTACAACCATCCAAATACTTGAAGTTAGATGAATAATCTGACAAATGAATCCATTTGTCAGATTATTCATAACTTAATAAATATATAACTTGATAAATACAATACGTATTATTTATCAAGTTATACGAGTACTTTATACATCGGTAGATATATACTGACGTACCTGCTGCCGAAGTAGTGCTGAATAATTTGACAGCTGAAGTAGATGTCACTGTACGATACCCCGTACATTATGCGTATATTATCAATGACAAAAGTTAACGTTTAACAATTCAGTTATTATATGTTGTATTAGTTATGAGACTTACTTGTGTGCTGTCTTCACTGAAAACCCTGTCGTAGACGTAATGCTTGTCGTTGACTCGTCGTTGGCGGAGGACATCTCGCCGGCTGTCCGACTCCTCTTCCAACACCAACATCTGTTCATATTACGACCAAGATTAACTTATGCTATAGGTACCTATAGGTGCGGATTGACCTAAGAGACACATGGATGGACATAACGTCACTAATAGGTACAAAACAAAACTGTGATTGACGACCAGTCTGGCCTAGTGGGTATGTGTGGGTATAAGTGACCCTGCCTATGAAGCCGATGGTCCCGGGTTCGAAACCCGGTAAGGGCATTTATTTGTGTGATGATCACAGATATTTGTTTCTGAGTCATAGGTGTTTTCTACGTATACATAACTAAGTATGTATTATCTATATACGTATGTATATCGTCGGCCGTCGCCATAGTAGGAACAAGCTTTGCTTAGTTTTGGGCTAGGCTAGGTTATATGTTAACAATGTCCCCGAATATTTATTTATTTCTATATAAATTATACGTTTCGGAACAAGAACCAGCCGCCCCCATAGAAAAGGAAAAAAAGATAAACAAAAGGAAATACTTAGGCATTTTTATGGGAAATGAAATAATCAATAGGTATTGATTTGTTGAACTACCTAATTGTTAGTTATGGCCATTGATATTCTAACATTCAACATTCACCCTTGATCGGGATCTAGATAAACAGTTGGCCCGAGCATCATTCAAGTAAAATTGAACCACGCAGTGCAGTGCAGTAGGTGCGATTAAATCAAATGGAATTTTAATGTTCTACCATTCCGCAGTCATTACAGCGGCCTTATTCTAGAATTCGATGTACCAAAATTATATTTAAAACGCATTGCTACGAGCAGCTCTAAGTAACGTACGTGGAAGCATAAACAATAAGTCACAGATATCGAATTGATATTATATTGATCTCGAATTATCGTTTCTGAACATCCCGTGACTTTTGTTCGGAAACGTTTAATCATGTTTAAGTTACACGTACCAGGCTACATTCCCACGTGTTAAAGTATTAAGAACTGGCCGTTATCTAAATATGATGACCACGTCACAAACTGTCACCACAATTAATCGCATAGGCCCCAAGAGATCGTCATGTTACAATGTTGTAAAAAATCGAATACAGTCCTAGAATAGTAAATGCCATTTGAGGTTTAATTGGAATTCTGCTGTATCGGGCGGTTGGCTTAAATAACTAGAGGTTTTATGATGTTTAATACTACTTTTTGTAGGCAGGTTATATACATATAGATATTTCAAACGCTAGAGCAAAAGGTGTCTGACTGATAGGTTTTAAAACAAATTCGTTTCAATCTCAAAGCGTTTTTTGTTTGAATTATGAATATGCCACAAGACTTTATTAAATGATAATAAGTAATTTAAAACAGAAAGTGGACAAGAGACAAAGTGTCATCAGCGTGAAATTCCAAACAAGGGGTCTTTGTATGTAAATGTTCATGTAAATATAGTTAAATAAATTAAGTCTTGGTTCGTTATTTATTTACGTAGGTAGGTTACATACCTAGTGCATGTTTTTTTTTTATATTGCAGTACTTTCATTGACTACTATCACTATATCATATACTAACCTAACCCAACAAGGTCCAAATTTGTTCGAAAGAGAGTCAAGAACACAGAACAAGTAGGTAATAACCTCTTTAATATGTTCTGTGGCCAAGAACAGCTAAATTATATCTTTTAGCGTTAAAAATGCGGCCTTGGTCTCTGACTATCAACATTAATTACGGGATTGGGTCAAACTATAATTGTTAGCGACGTATTTAACGCGTAAAGTTAAAATCTATCTAAGACCCATCGTTAATGTATCACAGATCGTTTCCAGAAAATCACGGGCAATCTGTTCTGGAGATAATTTAAAGAAAGATACCGTCCGTATTTTAACAGTGATCTATAGTAAGTAGATTACTGTAAATTTTAAGACATAAATTACCTAACGTTTAAGTATTAGGTTAGGTGGTACCTATAATTATTATTTATAGAGTTTTCTCTTATTACTAAAAACAATAATTACTTGGTCATACTTTTTTATAGGTACCGTAAAATGGGGTGAGTAGGGTTCGCGGGGAGAGTTGGGTTATGAATGGGGAGAGAAGGGTTAAAAGTGGGGTGAGATGGATTTTTAAGGCTACTGCTACAAAAATAATGTATTCCAATTTAAAATGGAGCTATAGTAATACTCATAATAAAAAAAAAGCGATCCAACAATCTTCCAAAATCACCTTTGTATGAAAACCCAACTCACCCCAAATACGAAGGACTACGGGGTGAGGTGGGTTTTCCTGTTTATCGTCAAAGTTATGAAATGGAACTACCCAAAATAAAATAAAAACTAAAATACAAACGTCCGGAATACTTATTATACATCATTCAGTTTGCATATGTAAAAATATAATGTTATCGAGGTTTGAATGTCAGTTTTGCGCCTACTCACCCCATTTTACGGTACTATTAAAAATCACAATTTACTTTTTCCACCATGCCAATTAGCTACACGCCAATGCTAATTAGCACGCGAAAATAAAGGCTTACACCTATATTGCTCTTACAAATAAGATGCTACCTAAGTACTCACTTATTAGTTACTCATAGCTTATAAGTAGGTAATTGCCATTAATTCTACTACTTGTGGCCAAACCTGTAGCTAGGTATTTACCTTTAATGGCGCGAGCGTGACGCTGGCTGCCAGTGCACTCAGTGCAGTGCCTTGGCGTACATTTTCTTTAGTAGATATAGGTAGGTACATACTTTATAAAGATTTAGCTTGCTCAAACATGTATTCAGTAAATGGTATAATATATACGAAATAGTTTTGACTTTGAAACTCCTCTTACATAACGTTAAGCCGTGACGTGAGCTATATACCGTAAACTATCAGTATCAGTCAAACCACAGACTACATATATACTTACTTTACTTTACTTTACTATACTTACTTTATGGTCAAACAGACAAACATAGATGCATGTTTCAGAATGCATTCGTTTTTTGTTTTTATTATTAATGGGGTTTAATGCGACATTATAGAATTAGTGACATGGTCGGGGGTCGGGAAAGGTACAACATTATTTCCATTCGTCTTGGTGTAAAATGAATGCATTTTCGAGCACTTGACAATGTCATGGCCCACCGAATATTTACTAAAAGGGTCTTAACTCCGTAATAGTAAGGTTCAAAGTCAATATAAAAGGAACTAAGGTTACCTTATCGCTGACCACGTGAACGATGCGGGGACCTTCATCTGGGCGCAGCGGTCGCACGCGTACCGCCACCTGCAGGTCAAGGTCGATAGTTATCTGATAACTAGGGCGGAACTTAATCTTACAAGAATGCAGTGATATTGATAAAAACAGATCTTTGGCAGACCTTATGTCGTTGCATTAAGGATTAAAAATGTTCAGTGTACAGTCGCCATCAGATATATGGGAGTGGCTAAGGCGCTCACAAATATCTGGACACGCCTCTATTGTCAGGGCGTTAGAGTGCGTGTTCAGATATTGTGAACACCTTGGCCGCTCCGATATATATATGATGGCGACTGTACAGTATCGTCAATGGTAGGTAGATATTAATCCGTAGTGACAGGAATGATTGTAAGTTTGATAAGTGTTTTCAGTATACGATCATCTGTTCGGCTGCCGTTGTTTGTGTATTATTGAATGTAGGTACCGAACTTTGTCGAGGACTGTAACAGCAAAATGTGTTTGCGTAGCGTAGCGGCACTCAAAGTTTTAGTGCAACGGGAAGGTCAGAGCTAATAATAAATTATACCTAGGTGAAAACTACCCACGAAAAGCTACTCACACAAATTGTATCATACCTATTATTTTCTTATGCCTGCCTAGTGTAGTTAAAAAAAATAGTAGGTAAATATATTATTCCCGGTTTTATACCTAGTCACCCCGCCACCTTTATTCACCCCGGTTGACGTTATTTACATCATTTACATCAAAACCATGCAGATATATAGGCATATATATATGTATATAATATTCATATCCACGTATTCATACTTGATAATTGTTATGTTCATGTTATTTTATTATTATGTAACATCAAACAACATGGCCATACTTATCGTGATAGCTTGACAGTGAAGTCATACATTATGTGTCTGTGTAATGTGTACGAGTATGTATCTAGAATAGACAATTAATTAGTTCAGAAAATAAAGAATGGGTGTATACCTAAGAAGTAGGTATTAAACACCCACACATCGTCTTTGAGAGTAGGTTTTACCCGTTTATTTGAAATAGGTAAGTACATGAATTAAGTATAAAGAGTAGGTATTAGGTACCTAGCCTATACTTAATTCATAATAGAAAAATACCTCTTGCTTTTGCAACACTTGCTAATGATGAGGTCATTTGGCTCATTTCATTTTTATCTGTTATCACTTACTTATCACCTCTTTTGCCGCTTTTATCAAACATATTCCCAATATAGAATGTTTACCAGAATATCCAAGGGTTTATTGAGGCTTCAGTGGGTGGTGGTGGTGCCCTTGCCTAGAGCACTATTTATATGTGAAATAATACGCGGAGATAGAGATGATGAATATTTACATATAATGAGAGAATATTTACAGCGAATATATTACAATAGGATTAAATAAGATTTAGGCTTCCGTATCGCAGAAGGAAAATTTAGTTGTGTCGAAGTGACATGACTGACACGTTGACGTAGACTTGTAGACGGGTTGTGGGCAGCCAGTATTGTGGTGCGCCACAGGTGTATGTTAAATGACGGTAAGCATATTCCTACCTACCTACTGAGTAATCTACTCTAACTCTATACTTCTAGAGTATATTAACCAGTCTAATTGTTCACAGAACTTGCGGTGACAGAGTGTGGCAGTGCCACCCTGAGCGTCAATAGAGGCAACCCACACTTTGTCACATCAAAATTTGTCCAGAGCTAGCTAATAAGGCGGACATTTTAACTAACTTAAAACGTCCGCCTAACCTAACCGAACATTCTGTCTTACTAGAATATAAGTAGAGCATCCCTTCTACATATATGAACATAGATGCAACTTGTTCACTCAAATCATTAGAGATTAGAGGCACCTATTCTTAAATTTTCTACAGTTGTGTACATTACTTAGGTGAAAAATTGGTATTGACTTGCCACTAGCATAGCACATCGGCAGCTTCAATTTTTTCCTAGGGCTAGGGCAGATGGATAACTTTTGAGTTTTAGTCGAGCGTAGTCTACGCGACATGGTGTCCGCTTTAACATCTTTACCGTCAACATGCTATACCGGTCTACATAAAAACATGTTAGGTAGATGTAAGTAGGTACTCAAACCACTATGAATGGACCACATTCTGACCGTTCCAAGCTGCCCATCTGCGGAGCCTTTTAATTTAGGTATATAGGTCTTTATTAAACAGTGCAATTGAGTTGATCGGTCACCCCGTGGAACGATGACAGCTGTGTTTGCATAGATATTATAATATAATATCGTATAGGTACACACATTGTTAATAGAGTAGCCTTAAACCTTATTTTAAGGCACGGTAGACATTCCTACAAAAAATATTAGTTGCTAATGGCTGGCATTTTTCAGTGCCAATCATTTGGTACTTTACCCCACAATAAATGCTATTTCACAGCAGCTCGAACAAGGGTGCTTTGATACCTAAAGACATTAAGCAAATTTTGATTTTGCTGCGAGCGTGACACAAAATGACTCCGACTTTGACCGGATTCCGATGGGACTGGCACATCGACTGGGCTATTGGACTTCGCTTAAGCCTGGAGCTGCTGAGGTCTGCAAACGCGAAGTCGAGCGAGAATGCGAAAGCTAAAGCAAACTAGGCTGGTAGAGTCTGTGCGGAAAGAGGACAGTCGTGTATGGGGCCCAATACATTCCACGACTCTTCTCTTTCCGCACAGACTCTACCTGTATGTATATACATATTGTGGTATATAATAGCACTTAATTCGGTTGTAAGCTAGTATAATTTTTTGCTTGTACTTAATTTATATTATATTTGGACATTTTCATAGTAGATGTTTTCTAAACAGATATCCAGATAATCTTGGCATCACTTGTAAACTTAAGTGTGTAGGTAGGTAGGTAAGTACCTACTTAAATACCAACCTAGCCCACCCTAAACAAATAGGTAGGCATAGCAATAAACCTAGTAGATGCTCTACGGGAATCTAACACCCGAGGCAAATATCAAATATCAAATATCAACATTTATTCAGCAAATAGGCCACAAGGGCACTTTTACACGTCAATATGGAATTTACATACAGCAAAAAAAAAAACACATCAATAATTATAAAATACAACTAAGCCGTAAATATCAAATCAAACTAACATAGAGATGTATAAAGCCTCTAAATGTCGAATTACAGAAAACGCAATAACAATAGTATTGAAAAAAAAAAAAACACAAAGATACAAAAACTATAATCTAAAATTATTTAGAGATGTAAATGTCTCTAAGTGTCATCATAACTAAAAGATTAAAATATATAGTAGTTAATCAAATTATCCTTAGAGATGTATAGGGTCTCCAAGAGTCAAAATCCTGTATACCTAATTAAAACATTCATTAAATTAAAGAAAATGATAGTAAAAATAAAATAGCATACGAGAACCGAATGAGGTGTGTCCATGTAATTATACTCAAAAATAAAGTTACTAAATATAATAGCTCGTGTTAGCTTAAATAGACCAGTCTCCACAAACAGCACCCGTTCACGAGTATGACGCGTATCTCAGCCATCGCCTCTCTCAACCTTCATTCGGGAAAGTGGCGACCCGATCAACAACGCCACCGTAAGCAAAGACTTTTAAGCGAGCATGACATATTCAAGCTGCCGGGCCATATTAATATTTAAATTGTAATAATGTATAGCTGTGAGACACAACATTTTGTTCTTGTATGTTACATGAAAAACGGTATATCTTCACATAATTACTAAGCAAAATGCCCTATATTGACTAAGAGATGTATAGGTCTCTCAAGTGTCAGAATCATTAAAAATATAAATATGTACAAACAAATTAAAAATAAAATTAAAACTTAGAGATGTATAAGGTCTCCAAGTGTCAAAAACTAAAATTAAATTAAGCAATATAAACAATATACCTAATTAATCGAGAACATGATGGTCTCATGTGTCAATTCTACTGGAGACTAGCATGATTAATTCACAATGAAAAGAAAAAAAAAGAAAAGAAAAACAATACATATTAACTCTTATTATACTATCGAAATCAAGCTGCCGGCTTAAAGGCATCTCTATCATCTATAAAATCATTTACAGTGTAGTACGCCTTACTCAACAAGGAGCGCTTAATGTGTGACTTAAATTTGTTAAGTGGTAAATTCGCTATATCAGTGGGAACTTTGTTATAAAAACGTGTACAGTTCCCGACGAAAGACGTACTAACCTTACGGAGGCGGTGGGCGGGCACAGAAAGTTTATGTTTGTTTCTAGTGTTATAGTTATGGATATCACTGTTAAGCTTAAATTCGTGGACGTTTTTCCGAACATACATAATATTCTCAAGTATGTATTGAGATGCAAGGGTAAGAATGTTCACTTCTTTGAATTTCTCTCTCAGGGATGCTCGAGCGCCCAGTCCATAGATAGAACGTACAGCTCGTTTTTGCAGCACAAATATTGTCTGAATGTCTGCCGCTTTTCCCCACAACAGGATTCCATACGACATAACACTGTGGAAGTAGCTAAAGTATACCAGCCTGGCCGTCTCTACGTTTGTCAGCTGTCTGATTCGCCTCACTGCATAGGCAGCAGAACTAAGTTTGCCGGCTAGAGTGGCTATATGTGCATGCCACTGCAGTTTTGCGTCTAAAGTGACTCCAAGGAAAACCGTTCGATCTTCGAATTCCAGCGTATTACCTTTTATTTTAATATTGCTGTTGTTTACCTGCTTGACGTTCGGCAGCGTAAAGTAGGCTTAGCATTTGTTTATGCAAAAAGTAGTTTTAGAGCCAGTTGCACCATCCTTATTTGACAGACTGATCATCGTCACCCGGCGCGCCGCGGCCATTTACTATGAAACTTTCCATACAATAAAAAGCGAACTCTTTAACAATGACAAACAGTTTGGTGCAACCGACCCTTAGTGATTAAAACTGGTCTCACCATCAGCTTCTCCTCAGTGGCGGTGGGCACCCCGCCGCGGGTCTCCGGCGTCGTCACGTTGGTCTGCGTCATGGCATCACCTGTTGTTCCACTCCTGGTCACTCCCAGCCACTGCACTACACTCGCACTCTCCTACTAACAGTTACACACACTTAATGACCCTTTCAAAATATTTTATTAAGACATCATCAATCATCATTCAAAGGTAACGAATTACGTTGACACGTAACGAATTAAATTTGAATGCATCAAACAATTTGACATGATAATTGTGGCGCGCGGTCTGCGCCCCGCGACCTCACGTGGACTGGCGGTGCTTCAAAATATAGCCTTCGTTTGGGGCGGTCGCTGGGCAACAGCTAACACCACAAATAAAAATTTCATGCGCACCATGGCCCTCTTTTTTTGCCTCCCGATTTTGATCCTGCGTTTAGCTTCAGTAGGTTTCTTCATCTCCGCCACTACTGACTTGACTATCAGCTTCTGAACATTTCGTCTATCTACCCCCAATTTGGACTGTCAGTTCCGTGGCCAGCATAGGTACGCTTGTATTACGTTGAACAAGTATACGATGAACTCTATATAGTCGAAACAACTATGCATAAGCGAAGACACACTTATACTGGTTCTTTTGAGAGAAAAGCTCGCTTTCGCTGGGAATACCAGCAAACATTTGCTCACTCCTCATATATGAACGGCCAGATGGTTTACCATTACCATATGCCTTGTTCCTTTTTTGAACGTTGCGGATTGATCTGATGAAGAAACTTCATAGTCAAGAAGTTCCATAATGAATCACACTTCGACCTTAGGTCTTAAGTAGGGGGCGGAGCAGACAAATAAGTAACTATAGCTGTTATAAAATAAGAATAGAAACCAATTACAAACATCTCGTAGGCGTGTTTTGAAAATAGTAAAAAATACGGACCAAATAACTATTCTTCTTCTTCCTTCTTGACCTTTTCCGATTAACTTGGGGTCGGCCTTTCTTGTCTACGGACCAAATAACTACCTATATGTACGTTTCATTCTACTAATATGTAGTTCTAGAACTAAAATAGGATTAAGCGTATCATAAAAGGTCTTTTGTTTTAATTTTAACCAAATTTATTATTTTCTCGTCAACTGAAAAGCTCCACTGGTGACGATGACGCTACGAGTGTGTCGTACGTATCCTGATGGAACATTTTTCCGGTATTTAAATGTATCGTAGAGGCGTAACGGCAATATGCGCTGAATGGCTTAACCATGCCCTCCATTGCTAGAAATCACCACGACACTGACAGCTACGCTACGAAATGCTACGCCGTAACCCGTAGCAAGTGAATGCCGCATGTAGGGGAACCTACTGCTACGTGCGCTCAGCATGCGTCATACGTGGTCATACGCTGCATACGCACTGGAAACATTGTATATTGTATTTGACTAAAAGCAAATAAATTATAATGTTATTTCGGAATATGCTACTTTTATTACCAACCAACATATATCTTCATAATTTCGAATACTAAGGATCTATATATTAACAGGATTTTTAGGACAGGTTACGTAACAGTGTGTGGTTTAGAATTAAAAACATATATCACATAATACAGAATTTATTTATAAACATGACATAAACAATTTCCACACATTTATTTTGGAATGGTCTGAGCTTAATTAACCAGCAATCTACTGATGATTAACATAATAATTGATAGCAATTACCTTCTGTCCTGTTTTCCCTTGGGCGGTAGACTTGAGGTTAACCAACTTGTTATACAGTGCCCGGGGCGAACAGTTTAACACCTCTATCAAATAGTTTGAAGAGATACCGAGAAGGTTTCATGTCAATGGTGTTCATGTGTTCATCTTCAAACTTATGTCCTGGATACTTAATGGTTAAGTGTCCAGACACGTCAGCACTCAAGCCTGACAAAAGGTTCCTGACTTCCAGAATTGTATGAGCTGTGTGGCAAAGGAGGTTTGCCATGACATGAGTCACGTCATCTTCATGTGCTACATTACAGTGAAATAACACAAATGAACCTATGTTGCCTCTATTTAACTGAATTAATTTATTGCAAAACTTATTGACATCTCTGAGACTGTACTGCATGTCAAACAAATGAGAAATACCATCCAAAATAATATGAACTACATTGTTATTCAACTTCAAAGTTTGTACAATTTTAATTATAGAAGAAAATATATTTTCTAGTGATTTTTCTTCATTGGCCATCAAAAGGTTAACAAGTTCTTCATCTAGTTTAAAAAAATGTACAAGGCCAGCATCTACATGCCTTTGTAAATTATAATTCATTTTTAGACCCACATTTTGATAGTGGAGAAGAGAATTATGAGTAGCTATGAACAGAACAGCTTGCTTACTTTTAATGCAGTGACCAAGTATACAGCTAGTAATAAATGAACTATCACACCCATTGATTTCCTTAGCAACAATCACTCTGCTGGTCGTATTATTATCCAGATGGAGGCTTGATATTACATCTGATGCCATTCTTTCTGCAACAATTATACAAATAAAATATTAAATAAAGAGTATATAATATAATATAGAGATACTCTTATAAATAAAGAGAGAGATATTTCACATAATTATTACTATTGACGATAAGCTACGCGCCTGCGGATGTTATTCATTTCATTCGTTACTCGCGCTCGCGACCTCGGTGTACACCAGTCTCTAAATTTGTACTGGAACATAATGTCGCGAAATTGAAGTTTCGTTTCCTACGTGTATTGTTTGCGATACATTTATATCGGACGATTGGGATATAGTAAACATTAGTTTCATGATTTAAAATGCCAGGGAAACGTGCATGAAAATATGCGTTTGGACTCCTAATTAGATTTCAGTAATTACCAATTGGACATAGAGTACAGAACTAAATTCTGGGATTTCTTGCGGGAAATATATAAACGTACATTGATAAATAAGGTGAATAGTGTGACTTATAATTAATTGTGATATTGGATTATTGTATATATCAATAGCATGTGAATAGTGTTGAATTGGGAATCGTAAACTGGATGTTTAACTTCACTTGTGAGTACTTACTATGATTAAAACAGGAAATAAGTAATAAGAGCCTGTCGCAATTTTAGGTATGTATAAAAGAACTTAATAAAGCTCTACTTTTCAGCTAAAATCTACAATAACTAATTAAATCTCTTATTTTGATATTAGTCAATATATTTTAGGTTAGGTATGTTCAAAAGTTAAACTCAGAACAAAGGTAATATGATAGTAATTGAAAGTATTATAAAAAAAGGTTTAAAATGAATTGTTTGTTATAATTACTAATTCAAATTAAATTGAAAAAAGTTTAATCGAACTTCACGTAGACAATTGTAAATAGAAACGCCGGCTATGTTATTTTTAAATACGTTTTTACATGTTTATTTTATGGTTTCTGAACAAAATTACTAGAAAATAAACTGTCAGTCAGTACTGTCATGATGCTGTCATGTGATGTGGGTCCACAGATATCGTAAAAAAAAAGCGGCCAAGTGCGAGTCGGACTCGCCCATGAAGGGTTCCGTATTTAGACGATTTATGACGTATTAAAAAAAAACTACTTGCTAGATCTCGTTCAAACCAATTTTCGGTGGAAGTTTACATGGTAATGTACATCATATATTATTTTTTAGTTTTATCATTCTCTTATTTTAGAAGTTAGGGGGGGGGGACACACATTTTACCACTTTGGAAGTGTCTCTCGCGCAAACTATTCAGTTTAGAAAAAAATGATATTAGGAACCTCTATATCATTTTTGAAGACCTATCCATAGATACCCCACACGTATGGGTTAGATGAAAAAAAATTTTTTGAGTTTCAGTTCGAAGTATGGGGAACCCCAAAAATGTATTGTTTTTTTTTCTATTTTTGTGTGAAAATCTTAATGCGGTTCACAGAATACATCTACTTACCAAGTTTCAACAGTATAGTTCTTATAGTTTCGGAGAAAAGTGGCTGTGACATACGGACGGACAGACAGACGGACAGACAGACGGACAGACAGACGGACAGACAGACGGACAGACAGACGGACAGACAGACGGACAGACAGACAGACATGACGAATTTTGCCATTTGGCTACGGAACCCTAAAAACCGGCCAAGTGCGAGTCGGACTCGAGCACGGAGGGTTCCGCACCATCAACAAAAAATAGAGTAAAACAAGCAAAAAAACGGTCACCCATCCAAGTACTGACCCCGCCCGACGTTGCTAAACTTCGGTCAAAAATCACGTTTGTTATATGGGAGCCCCACTTAAATCTTTATTTTATTCTGTTTTTAGTATTTGTTGTTATAGTATAGCGGCAACAGAAATACATCATCTGTGAAAATTTCAACTGTCTAGCTATCACGGTTCGTGAGATACAGCCTGGTGACAGACGGACGGACGGACGGACAGCGGAGTCTTAGTAATAGGGTCCCGTTTTTACCCAGGGTACGGAACCCTAAAAATGGCTTGATTCACTCCAAAGAGTATCTCGTACCTTTGGGCTTTACAAACAACCCGATAATTACAGCGATTTGCTTGGGACATATTGCCGATTTCATTAAGGTCAGTCTAGACGAAAAAAATTTTTCGCCAATCTGATTAAATCAGGTGGCGTGGACTCAAACGCCAATTTCGAACGATATTACTTTTTGGTAGGTAATTGGTTATTGAGGTGCGAACGCAACATGAACCTAGTATTTTAACTGGACCAGGCATGAGGGGTGGGGGGAAATGACCGACCGGATAGTCTTATGTATAGCCCAGAGACAAGGGAATAGCCTGACCAGTAATATATGATAATTGTCAAGAGGGCGCTGTTATTCTCATGTATCGGGTGACAATTCAGTGTAGTATGAAAAAATTAGTTCCAGTGAAATTCCGCAACATGGCGCACCCTCAATAGATCCTGGTTCATCTATATCTTTCAGTAGGAGTAGCAGCGAAAGCGCTATTATTGTTTGTCCTCGTCACAGTATCACATTTTATTTATTCCCCACCATAAATTAGTATGGATTATGGTGGGCAACAAATAAATTCGACCAATCATAGTGTCGCATTGCGTATGTTTTGTCCCTCACGGAGGCACGCGTATACCACTTCTATAGGATCCTACCTTCTATGGAACGCAAGAATACCAATTTTTGACGCTACCGGCCAAATATCAACATATAGATGGTCAAGCAAATCTTGTCAGTAGAAAAAGGCGCGAAATTCAAATTTTCTATGGGAAGTTATCCCTTCGCGCCTACATTTTTCAAATTTGCCGCTTTTTTCTACTGTCAAGATCTGGTTGACCAAGTATAAATCTTGAATTTGAGATTGACGCCCGTCTGGACTGGCATTTATTCAAGTACAGCTATAGTGTGTCAAAGGACTGTTCCATTTCAAACATAGACAGAGAGATTCATACTATCTTTGTCTTACACTAGTACTAGCACCCAAAAGAAAAGGATGAGTATAGTTTTTTTGGTTCCTATTTACTGACAAGATTTGGTTGACCCGCTATAGTTTAATTGTTGGAACAAATTGTACTGTATATGGAGCCCTTTGGCCGAGCCATTGCCATAGCCTAGGTCAATGAAGGTCACATGATCTGTGGTATCTCTATCGCACTACTGACAATCACGTAAGCGTGAACAGTACGAAAGTAGACATCCTACTACCCTTGAACAGCTGTGCGCATGACATGTGACTGTCAAAATGTCACTGTCAATGTCAAGTCAATGTCAGGTCAGTTGATAATGTGATTGTCCACTCAGCGCTCTGCACGCTTTCGCTTTCCTGCATTTTAGTTATAGCATGTTATAGGTTTTATTGAATTATTATGTGCTAGAGATATGGAAGTGAGAAAAATAACATTACACAACTCATCATCAAGACTGCCCTGAATCGGAACATCAGCCATAAATCCGTATGATACTCGTGCATTTATTTTCCTGATAAGAAATTAAAATGTAAGTGTAATAGCACGTTTGCCGCTTTCAGTTTTGCCCTGAATTAAATAATTATGTTGGTAATTAACTTGGTTTAATTGAATATACACCGAGATGAATGAGCACGGCCCAGGAAGCATAGGCCACGAACACGTATTCTCCAGCAAGCGGCCGGCGGCCCAAATATTTAATTCCTTAGATATAGCTGGTCAACCAAATCTTGTCAGTAAAAAAAGGCGCGAAATTCAAATTTTCTATGGGACGATATCCCTTTGCGCCTACATTTTTCAAATTTGCCGCCTTTTTCTATTGTCTAGATCTGGTTGACCGAGTATAGTAAACTTAGCAAGTGCACAATTTTTTTTAGTTATTGTCCTAATAATAACCTCGGAGAATATTAAACATGATACCGTATAATTATTTTTTAGAATAATGTCTTCAGACCCAGTTAAAGTTTCACGATGGTATTTCGGAGGTTTGGCTTCCGCGGGGGCAGCCAGCATCACTCACCCGCTGGACTTGCTCAAAGTGCAGATGCAAACACAAAAAGGGAAATCGGATTCTTTACTCAAACTCACTGGAAATGTTTTAAAAAAACAAGGTAAGTTGCTTTAGTCTATTTAACCACTAATCCCATGGCTTGATATCAGATCAGCCAAAAAATAATCTTTTGAATATGTCAAAATAGCTATTTTCGATACAAGTGTGAAAAAGAGGAAATTCTAAACTATAAATTAAAACACGACCGAAGGGAGTGCTTTAAATCGACATGAGTTGCGAATTACCTATTCGCACGTGTATCGAACAACGTTTTACAGTAAATATGGCACTTAAGTTTCGACATACGCACGAAAAGTGCTATTTTACGCACTAGTGCGGAGTAGCAAGTAGTAATATGTACTATAATATATTTTTTTAATTAAAGCAAAGATAAAATTATAACAAGCTATGGGTAGGTATCTGATAAACTTTCAAGCACTAGAAGATTCAGACATGTGAATTTGGCTTTTAACTTATGTCAGTAAAATACCCATAATCTTTGCCTGTCTTTATAGCTATGTTGAATGTAGATAGTATTCTTTATGTTGACCACAGAGACATAAACATCAATAAGCATCAATTGATTAATTGTGCTGCAAATCCATTTCAATTTTTAACAGGTATTATGGGTCTATACTCCGGCATATCAGCCTCAATCACGCGCCAGCTTAGTTACTCCTCAGCCCGTTTTGGAATCTATGAAGTTTCTAAACAGTACTTTGCACCAAAAGATGTAAGTTATTTTATTATCTGATGAATGATTATTAAAAAAAGCTAAAAAAATCGTAAAAACTAGCCAAGAAAACAAAATGCCAGAACAACATGAGGAAGATGATGATTACAAAGCTATATATAATTAATATTCATAAAGGGTATTATGTATATGTATTTATGCTAAGATTTTGAGTAATGAAATGTAACATATTGTTTTTTTTTTCTCGAAATAATACCTATATTGCCATACCTTTGTTGCCAAAAGAATTATAAAACATAAAAGGAATGAAAAGTAAAACCAGCTTAGCCACCAATAAGTGGTCTGTAATCACAAGATATTGAAGAAACAGTATAGTTTTAGTAATTTAGTTATGTCCATAAAATTAAAGTCAAAAAGTTGCCTAACTGTTACTCAAAGTTATTTATTATTGGAAAATTCTAGACAATTTTCTTTTATAAAAAAAGACAGTCAAATTTTTCCAAAATATCTGACATCTACTTTTTTGTAGAGCCATAAAAGCGTGTCATATATTTATGCGCGCTTCATAGTAAAATATATTATTGCAGATGACTACCTACCGAATTTGTAAACCTTATAATATATCTCGTAATAATAGTCCTGTAGGATCACCTCCTGTGTGTCATTGCTTGCAAGTAGTATTTAATTGATAATTATTGAATGACGCTTATGTTTCAGGGCAGTGCATTACCTTTCTACATGTCTGCATTCCTAGCTGGGCTGGGAGGATTGGCAGGAGGACTTGTAGGAAATCCCGCGGATTTAGTCAATGTACGCATGCAAAATGACGTCAAACTGCCTAAGGACAATAGACGAAAGTAATTAATCAAAGTTTTTACATAATATGTTTGTCTTCTAAATTATCACAATAATTAATGCCTACGCCAATTCTTCGAAATAAATAACCGCGGGTATATTATACACCCCAAACCTCTTTAAATAGAGTTAAATAGTCACCGGAAAAGCGCTAAGATGACTTGCACTCTTTGTATTTGCACATGACGCATGTAGCTGGAGCAAGTAATAGTGATAGACCATTTGTTGAGCAGTGGGCTTAATGTTGATAGACCAGTGTCGCTTATACATGTGCAAATAACTAGGGCAAATTCATTGCAACCCCGTGACGAGTACGATATGACGCCGTGTGCAAGTACAATAACCTGACCCTTTTAATATAACTTGCGCGAGAAATCGTCTGTAACAGTATGCAAGCACCATCGGTTTGGATACCAGTAGTATGGCCTTTACAATCCAATAAATTTTGTTACAGTTACAAAAACGTGTTCCACGGGATGTATTCGGTGGTCCGGAAAGAGGGAGTGATGCAGCTGTGGGCCGGGGCTAGCATGAACTGCAGCCGAGCAATTCTGATGACCATCGGCCAGCTCTCCTTCTACGATCAGATCAAACAATTGCTTCTGTCCACCCCGTACTTCGGGGACAATGTCGTCACGCATGTCACGTCCAGTCTTTGCGCTGTAAGTACATTCGCGTTATTCCGTTATATAATACGTACCTACCTAGTTACATAATCTTCGTGGTCATTCAACTCGATCACGCAAAGTAGATCTACTTTAACATTTAATTTATAATAACGCTGCTACTTTTTTTATTTTGCAGTGTATCTGAAAGAGATTTTTTAATAGTCTAAACTTGTATGAAAAATTGTCTTTATAAACTCTAAATCATCATCAAATGTAATATTCTTCAATACTCTCCTACATTTGCAAACATTTTAGATAAGAAACGATAACGTAATCTTGCAATCTGAAATAAACAAGTTACATAACTTACATAAGTGTGATGTTTACATTTCAGGGTGGTATAGCAACGACGCTAACACAGCCGGTGGACGTGCTCAAAACAAGGGCGATGAACGCGAAACACGGAGAAGTGAAAGGTCTGTTAAGCCTCGTGGCCAGCACGGCTAAGGAGGGACCCATAGCGTTCTATAAAGGGTACATTCCAGCGTTTGCGCGACTCGCACCTCACACCATTCTCACATTCGTGTTCTTAGAACAGCTTAGAATAAACTTTGGATTTGTCAAAGGGAATTAGGCTTAATTAGTCAATGCTGAGACGTAGACAATTTTGCAGTCTGGTCCGGGAGATCCTTATGGTTTTGATGGAATCGACTGTGGATGAATATGTTGAAATGCATTGGTATTTTGGTAGGCTACGGAATTTTCAATGAAACATTGTATGTGTGGCAGCTGCCGAACGTACGAATGCACATATGAACTGAAAATTAGAAATATTACGGCGAAGATAACTGCATTTCAAAATATTTACAGTTGTCTTTATTCTTCTGAAAACCGCGAAAACTTCTAAGACTACAGGCTGTTAATCGTAGATCTAGTAGATACATTTTAGAAGCATTTAGTGATATGAACATTATAAAATAACAGACTTAGTATTCATGGGTAAGGATAAACCATTGTATCCGAATTTCAATAGCAAATAGGAACAGTAACTATGAACGAACGAATCGAGAAAATAGTATTTTAAAGTTCAAACTAAAATAAGTAGCCAGTTTATTGTTTCCAGTTAATTAATTTATCCATATTTATTTATTACCTAACCTACCTAGTTTTTTCCTTACAACTTTGGCTAGTCTTCCTGATGTCCGCATATTTGCTCAAAATCGAACCAAATACTCTATCTTTATGATAACGCTTAGGTACCAAGTAACAACATACTTACCTATAAATCTAATGTACAATTAGGTACTTTAAGGATAATTCAAATGTTTCTATTTTTTTTATTTGAGCATATCTACACTTAATCATACTACATTAAATAGACACGGACGAGTTATGCCCGCGTGTTTACTTTCTTCCATATAATATAATATTTAGATCAGATACTTTGTATCTATTATTTTATATTAGACATACAAGTGTTTAATATACCCTGCCAGTAGCCATACAAACTCTAATTATATTAATCTAATACCTTTAAACGCAGTTCTTGCATATTTATTTATTTATATATATATTTCAATGATCTCGGAAACGGCTCTAACGATTTCGATGAAAATTTTCGGGGGCGAAAAATCGATCTAGCTAGGTCTTATCTCTGGGTAAACGCTCATTAGATGTTTTCCGAGCGTCTCCCAGATATTTATTATGTATAAACAAACAACAACAGTGCTGTTAACTGACCATAAGTAGACCTTATGTCTTTGGAATAAGGCTAACTGTCAGTTAACAATTTGTACCTGCCTATCTATGTCGCAAATATCCTGCCTAATTATGTTAGTTAGCAGTTATAAAATTACTTACGGAAGCCCTTGTGAAAAATAATAGGTAATTAAGAACGTCACTTTACTAGGGTATTACTTAGTTCCAATTATACCTAACGCACGGAGTTACCTACAGCTCTGTCAAACGGGGTAAAAACTACAGTATACACCGTTTATTTGCAATTTGCCCCAAGCCTTGTGAATGTCATATTCACTTTTCTAACAGTGGCCCTCGTGAACACGATAATTTTGACGTGATAACGTCATCGATGAACACCGGTAGCATGCACGAAAGTGTCACGTTGTGGACAGATCTGACCATGGTAACGTTGTGGACAGATCCCCATGGTAACGTATAAAAGTATGCAATTTTTCATCAATGTTTTCTTATGACGTTATCACGCAAAATTATCGCCCGTAAACAGACAACCATATTTTTATTTTCTATTGTAAGTATACACTGTCTGTGTTGCATAACGACTTGCTGCCAGTTTAACCGTACATATTGTGTTGGATTACAATTCAGGAATAGACTCGTTTCTTCAATTCCGTTACCAATATAAGGTACCTAGATTCTAGATTAGGGTATGGGTTTATCGTTTGGCTAATTTCCACAAATGAAATAATGAGAGTTGCTTTGCTAACGACAATTGTTAACACGGACAGGTTTCTGAAACTCTACGATTGCACCTTGGTATTTTGCGTGAGAGA
Organism: Cydia amplana; assembly: GCF_948474715.1. NCBI lineage: Eukaryota > Metazoa > Arthropoda > Insecta > Lepidoptera > Tortricidae > Cydia > Cydia amplana. The sequence goes on along the minus strand of NC_086077.1, from coordinate 7,364,819 downwards.
CTAGTGCTAACGACTATGTGTTTTATTTATTTAGGTAGTTTATTAAAATGTGTGTAGTCGCAAAAGGAAATAATCTATAGAATCAATCGTCACGGTATGTAATTATGTGCACAGTGACTAATATATTTTGATTAATTTTCGTGCACATGCACTTAGGCATTTTATTAGTTTGACGTTAGTTTTGAGTTAAGATCGGTTTTCCTAGGATAGCGGTGCCGTCATATAGCGGCCGTCTCCATACTAAATAATACGGCTAAATATGGATGTCGTAGTATTTGTATGGAGACGGCCGCTATATGACGGCACCGCTCTCGGAGGAAACCAAAGCTTTACTCATACTCATGTTACCACATAGAGACTGTTTGGAAAGAGAAGAGTCGTATAATGTATTTGATCCCATATATTTCTCGACTCTTCTCTTCCCGCACAGACTCAAATGATTTGCGTAATTTTTATTATTATCTTATATGTATAGTGTAGGTAAACTAAACACCACGTGACGCAGTAAGTTACATAGGTACATAATGTACCAGCACCGAATGACCCAGGCTTACAATCTTATCAGATAATAAACAAATTGTCGCAAAACATATGGGTTATGGTGATAAATTAAAGTTCATTCCTGCAGGTCATTTCATACTTTTAAGTAAATATTTTTATTTTTATTAATCATGTTTATGTCAAATGTTTTTAATTTATTTTTGTTATCATGTTGGTCACATGTTATACATTTACTTTGAAGTTGTTTTATAAAAACACTTATATATATAGTCTAAGAATATTTTGATTCCATTGTCTGTTAATGGTTGATGTTACCGAAAACTTAAAAAGTTTAGCTGATATATGTTGAAATATATGTGTAATGATTATAAAAGTATTTCATTTCTTCAACAGTCATTTCAACGCTTCCGAAGAATCCCAGCTATGTCAACAGCAAAATTTAGTATAAAAACAATGTTTCTACCTGCATTGGTATAAAGGTTGAATTTCGTTTTGCATCGTCATGATATGGCGCGCCCTACAAAACTACTCAAAGCTTTGGTAAAACTATTCAAAAATGGAGATATTACCAGTAGAAATGCTGATGTCAATAAAACAGCCTTTTTATACACATCACATTATATTTAAAACGAGACTCATATTCTAGAAATATATTTTAACAACAATCATTCATCAATGTAGAATATTATATACCTAATGTGAGTAGACATAATAACATAGTAAAAAAGCCAACACACGTTGGTAGCCCATTACCACTAATCAACTACCGTAATACTCTTTATTAAGTCAGCTTACGTCTCTGTTTTGTGAGTAAACCATATCACATAAAAAGTTCAAATCACTTGCATATGTATCCCATGGAAACAGAATGTTAACTACAAGGCGCTGCTTAAATTTTAATGCTATAAATAGATCAAACGTTTAAGTTATCTATAAAATATGTTGTGCATTTAGAATATAGTAATACAGTCGAGTGGGGTATTTGGAATTATAGGAGTGAAAAGCTTCAATTCCAAATATATAAGTACACCATTGAAAAATTGGGACCAGTTGTTATATAATAAGTCCCAGGTAGCCTCAAGCGTATCTGTATAATGACTGCATCTACATTGGTACTTAAGGTACACGAAAATAAGATCACTCTTTTTTTTCCGAAGGCACCTTACCTAATTAACATCAACGACCTAGTGTTTTAAAATTCCTAACCTTTGGTTATCTATCAATAAAATATGTATAAATAAATGTTATTAAATGCCTATAGCATATAGACAGAGAGCACATTACGACATTTAAAGGGTTCAGTTTTTCCATTTTTGCCGTGGAACCCTATATAATTTGGCTGCCAGCACTTAACACTCGCTACGTTTATCATAAGTTAAATTTACATATTGAAAGTATCATTAGTTAGGTACTGTTTGACATTAAGTTTACTTTTAAGAGAAATTTCAAGTCTCAGACCGTGACCCACCGTCTCAACCGGGGGTCGGCAACACTTTAAAAATAAAGCGCCAGCCGCAGTAAAACCCCGTTTCAGGAATAGCAAAGAGCCATAAAATTTGACCTGTGTCATGGTATAATAATATATGTACTCCGCCTGATACTCTCTTCCGACCACGTGACTGACACAAGCCTACGTCATCATGCGACAGTGCTATATGATAATATGCAATAGCGCTATATAAAGTGGCAATGTTATTGTGACGTAGGCTTGTGTCACTCTGGGAAGAGAAGACCATGTTTTATTAGACTATGACCTGTCTAATAGTACATTATTGTCGAGGTTCGGAAGTAGCTACTTGCTGGCTGAGGATTCGTTTTAAACGGACGACCTTGGGAGTCCGTTTAATTGAATCCGAAGCCAGCAAGTAGCCTTCCAGCCGAGTCATATATAGTGCTTTTCTCAAAAATGGTGCAAGAAATCGAAATATTTTACGGAAGCAACGTTCTAATTTTCACTGAAAAAAGTAAAACCATTAAAAAGATTTGCTTTGCCGCCTTTAAAAAAAAATAGAGGTGTATTTTTCTGCTGAAAATACGCCAACCTCTTTGAGACACCTAAATAGTCGCGGTACCAACATTATAATAATAAGTACTAATCATCTGTTTGGCTTCATTTGATATGGCCATTTCAAATTTTAAAAAGTTTGGAACTCGACAAATAATGGAATTTGTATGCAACATTGCAGTCCCGAAATCGAGACTGCAATGTTTTTAACTTTTTAATTTTTTGACTGACCATAAACTACGCACTTCGCGACCTATTTTTTAACCGGCAACGTCGACTTTGCCGTCCATTTTTGAGAAAAATAGTTTACATGTCAAGTTTTGAGAAACTAGTGAGGTTCTACCTCTCGCCGAGCTCTATAGGGCTGTCTACTCGGGCTGGTTCTTGCGCAGCACGCGGCCCTGGCCGGCCGGCTCCACGAGCACGGTGGCGGAGCGCTGCACCCAGGGCTCCCCGTCCACCTGCATCGCGCAACACCCCTCCAACTCGATCTGCAACAATGCCTCATTATACATATTGCCATGCCCAAATAGGTCAAACGCGAATAAGTTTCCTGGAGCACAGGGCGGACACGCCATACATCAAAAATCATTTTCACCTCAGGAGCTCGAACAAGGGTACTTTGCTACTTAAAAACAGTGAGCAAAATCGCATTTTGCTCACTGAGTGAGACAAAATGAGCAAAATGCGATTTTACTCACTGTTTTTAAGTAGCAAAGTACCCTTGTTCGAGCTGCTGAGGTGAAAATTTAATTGTTGGTATATCTTAAGAAAACATGAGTGAATAGAGGTAAGTGATGAAGAAGGAATACATTTTTCGGGTTCTCTAATATGTTCTCACTGCTGAGGTGAAAAATGTTGTGTACTACACGAGATCAAAGTTATTTACATCTCGTGCGCTTTTGAGTCCCTTACTACGCTCAAGATTCTAAATTAGATTCATTCGCTACGCTCGTGAATCTATTATAGAATCTTTCGCTTGCACGGGACTCAAAATAAGCACTCGAAGAAATATCAAACTTTGATCTCTTGTTGTACAAATAACTATTGCGTTTATATGTGTGCGCGGCACGTCTGTACACGCGTCATTGTGTATGTGTGGGTAAGTCGCTGTACTGAGAGGACGCCAGAAGTCCGCCAGATTCATGTCGCGGCCAGTCGCGGGGCGAGGTAATGCGAGTCGGGGCGGGGCGGTGCGTGGCCGTTCTGTATGATAATACTATTACTTATTCTGTGCCTGGAGGCATGTGTGCAAACTTAAGGGGAAACTGATCGCGTTCGACGTGGCGAAAATGGAAACTAACACGGGCTCAAAGTTTCATACTATGTGACATTTGTCAAATGTATACTATAAGCTACCAACTGTAAGCCTATTGTGAATGTGCCAGGGTACCTACCTACTTATTTACAAGAAATTGTCTATGGTCTACTTACCTTTATTTGCGAAGCTTGTGCAAAGCGATAGGGCTCCGCTAGCCCGCACTGCAGCCTCGCTATGTGGAATGACGACGATATGCCAACAACCTGTGAAAGTACATGATTAAATTTTAATTTCAGTTTGAATTTTAGTTTGAATTTTATTTCGCAATAAATCATGAAAACTGCTATTGTGTGTAAATATAATCCAAAAACTTACCTCAATTTTTCCATCGCTAATACTTTGTTCTTCCACATCTCCTTCATTTCCCATATCTGCAAACAAAATTATAAAATATTACATTCCGAAGCAGAATATAGAATAAAAACAGCTCTTCAGTGTTCGATAATCGTCGTAGCCAATTGTGTCTTTCTAAAGAATTATTTATCGCTGGCTACTGTAAATGGAACGGAATACGGTGAAAATAGCAATACTTCAATCAATTTTGTCAAGTTTTTGTTCATTCGTAGTTCTCGAAAGAGTTGTTTTATAAAGTTACAGCTAAGCGAATGCTTTTTTTTTCTGGTTTGAACTGCCATTAGTCGGTAACGACTATAATCAGTTTTGCTGTATATAGTTATTAAACAATTTGGGTTTTGGAGACCATCGTCTCTCTTAACCACTGCTTTCTTATGGCACAATGTGCTTCCTAAGTCTTTTTATTACTTTCTGTCTTGTCCAGTAATTTTGATGCCATTGCCAGTGGATTAGGATGCCTTTCCAGGCGCTCAATGTAAATTTAGTGAATCTTTTGATCTCTTCCTTTATGGTGGGCATATTGAGATAGTCGTGTACTTCATCGTTTCGAGTGAACCAGGGTGCAACCAGCGAATGCTAATGTGTCTGTTAGTCTCACTCCAGAGCTGCACGCCGGCGCCCCAGGAGGGGATGTTGAGCAGCACGAGCGCCTGTATGGGCGGCAGCGGGATCGGCTCAAGCGCGTCCGCGCGCACGCGCAGGCGCCGCTCCAGCCCGTCGCATCTGCTGTCTATCGCGCGCCCGGCGCCCATTAACACGTACGCCATCTGGAAAACAACAGCATCGTGCGATACATATCAGGGATGTTGCGAATATCCGCATCCGCATTCGCATAAAATCGATGCGGATTTAATGCGGATGCGGATGTGGAACAGGTCGGTACAGGAACGTCTTAGCATCGGCGTAAGTGCTAGACTGCTAGGTAATTTAGTCATTAACCAAAAAGACCTATTAGAAATGAGCAGTCAAGCGTGAGTAGGACTTAATGTACGGAACCCTTGGAACGCGAGTCCGACTCGCACTTGGCCGGTTTTTTTGAAATAAAAATTACTAAAATGTAATATTTGACGTTTTTTATGTACCTATCTTGACATCCGCATCCGCATCCGCGGATGTGAGCCTTTAAAAATCCGCATCCGCATCCGCATCCGCGGATGTCAAAAAATCGGCATCCGCAACATCCCTGATACATATGCGACGCATCCTTGTATCGTGATAATCGTGCCTACAGGTACGTAACCAAATGGCTGTCTCGTTTTATGAACACTCCCACATCACATGGCGGCCCTGCCATAAGCAGTTGGGAGCAGAAGTTTCTATGTGGAAGAAATGCTCAAAATGATTTGTACGAGCACTACGAGCTAATCCTTGAAGCTTGAATGAAGGATAAAGGAGGAAACGTGTTCGCAGGTATAGATTATAGTTTTTGTATCTTTGTTTTTTTTTAATACGATTGTTATAGCGTTTTTGTAATTCGACATTTAGAGACTTTATACATATCTATGTAATACTTTAGTTTGATTTGATATTTGCGGCTTAGTTGTATTTTATAATTGTTGATGTTTTTTTTTTGCTGTATGTTAATTCCATGTTGACGTGTAAAAGTGCCCTTGTGGCTTGTGGCCTATTTGCTGAATAAATGTTGATGTTTGATGTTTGGTATCGTGTGAAATACTCACGTAGTTGAGCATCCGGCTGCCGTATCTGTAGAGGAACTGCGAGCGAGCGCGGTGGAAGTCCAGCGCGACCTGCGCGTCCACACCGATGCTCGCGTAGTTGTATGCGTACATGACGCGCTCGCGGCCTCGACCGCGTAAGCGTCCGAGTGTGGGTTTTATTGTGATCTTCCACCTGCGCAGGAAAAATACTTATTTGGCTTTCCTTTCACTATTTTATATTATTTATTTTTACTAATCACATTTTTAAAGCTAAATCACATTATAGAATAATTAACAAAATAAAAAAATCATAAGCGTTTTTTTTTCTGTTACTGGCTAATTGGGCGTTTTTTTTTTGCTGTCCCTCCACTTTTTTTTTCAAATTAGGAATTTTTTATGTTATTTCTACTCAGAATCACGAGCTCTTTCTATCCTAATAGGAGAAAAAAAGTGTCCCTAAATTTCCATACATTTTTCGATCTTTCCATTCCGCGACCGCCATACAAAGTCTATGAAAAATGGTGACGTAATGGAAATAAAAACCTTAGGACACTTTTTTTCTCCTATTAGGATAGAAAGAGCTCGTGATTCTGAGTAGAAATAACATAAAAAATCCCAAATTTGAAAAAAAAGTGTATGGGGCAACAAAAAAAAAACGCCCAATTGTTCAATTGGCATCTGACGGTCCAAGAGTGGCCGTAATGTTGATGTTTTGAACAAAGTTGGTCCATAAATTGATGTTTGCAAATTTTATCTAACCAGATGGATTTTCGGCATTGTCACAGTAACTTTGCTAATATCATACCTATATAATTATTCCAAATGTTACCTGTCTAAGAGCTGTTCTTCAGCGTGTTGTACGTCGTTGATGATGGCCTGCGCGTCTAAATGCGAGGCGAGCCCGGCGCCCCAACCCAGCACCCGGGAGAGGTCATTACCGGTGCCCATTGGCAATATAGCCACTGATGCCTGAAAGGAAATTACTATAAAAACTTACACATTGGTGAAGGAACAACACAAAGTTTATAGAATCACGAAAATACGCGAGCCTGAGCAATCCGGCAACCACCGGACTGATCCCGTCTGGACCACCTCCCCTTCTATTGTGGTACGCCCAGTCGTGGGGCGCTCAAGAGTGCTCGCACCCATTCGGAATAAAATTTGAGTTTGGAAGTATCATATTCCTTTGGCTCTAACAAGATTAGTACATAAATACAAAAGGGTCGGCCTCTGCCTCTTCCGCGCCTAATAGTCCTCCACCGCCATCTCAGCCATGTCTGATTTTCTACTAGTTCGGCTATACTGACCAGGGATGTTGCGGATGCAGATTTTTTGACATCCGCGGATGCGGATGCGGATATTTAAAGGCTCACATCCGCGGATGCGGATGTCAATATTAGGTACTTAGAAAACGTCAAATATTACATTTTTAGTATTTTTTTATTTAAAAAAACATAGTATTTAGTATTTGAGCAAGAATATAGGTGCGTTATATTTAATAAACAGTAACTTCGCCGACTTTTCTGGATCTAGACGATTTCGTTATAGGTAATGACGTAATTACCTAGCACTTACGCCGCCGCTAAGACGTTTCTGTACCGACTTGTTCGACATCCGCATCCGCATAAGCTCCGCATCGATTTTATGCGGATGCGGATGTTGAAAATAATGCGGAAGTTCCGCGGTTGCGGATGTTCGCAACATCCCTGATACTGACATCTCACTCACTCACCTTGACATGCGGCGCCGCATGTAGCACGTTGAGCGCCCAGGCGACGGTGCCGTCGCCGCCGGCCACGAGGACTCGCGCCCGCGGCGGCATCCACCGCACCACGCTCTCCGGCGCGGTGTCGGCCATGTCCACTACCTGATTAGGTACATTCATTATTAAGAGGCAACAGGAGTGCTAATTTCTCCATACAAACGTACTCGACTGTCTCCTCCGTGGGTTTTGAAGCTAGAGGAACGATTTTTTCAACACAGATTAATATTGTCAATATCTGTGTCGGACCGTTTTGCTTTTTTTTTTTTTTTGTTTATTAAGGCGCTAGAGCCCTTCAAAAAATGGCGAAAATGGCCTAATTGACTATGCCACAATGAGAGGCGTGGTATTCAAAACTGATATCAATTAGCCAAAAAAGCAAAACGGTCCGACACAGAGCGCCTACCGCGAACCACGTTCGACGTGTTGCCTCTCTGTCGCACTTGTAAATTCATACGTAAGTGTGACAGGGCGGTAACACGTCGAACGTGGTTCGCGGTAGGCCCTCAGATAATTTCATAATAATTTAGATTTCCAAATTTGGTTACGATTGGTTAAGTTTTGGAGGAGGAAACAGTCGAGTACGAAACCTCGATTTTTGAGATTTTTACGCAGGATTTTTCGCCTTGTCCTTATCGCACGAGTTTTAGGAGCCGCTTCCGTTAGCGAGACGGGTATATTTACCTAAAATATTTAAATCTAAGCTCCTGTTTCGTCTTAACTAGATGATGATGATTGATCGAAACTACCCTATATCCTTTCTCGGGGCCCAAACTATCTCCAATTCAAATATTGTCCACGCCAGTTCTGCGGTTTGAGCGTGAAGAGGTAACAGACAGACAGAGGTCTGGTCTGAGGTTGGCAAGCTTTTATAGTTTTTGATATTCTCTTTGGTAAGAGTGATCCCTATTTTGACGAAACACCCTGTAAAACTCGGAATAGTATCTACACTTTATTAGAAAATTTAGAAATACGTGACGTTCCACGGCAAAAGGTACCTTATGGCACTTGGCGCTTACGTCGCATAGCGCCGCAATAATAATAGCGCGCGGCGGCGGAGCGGCGTTAATAATAGCGTAAGCGCCAACGGCCATAATGTACCTTTACCCGTGGGACGTCACATACGATTACTATACTAGGTATGTAACTCTATTATAGCAGATAGTGACGATCAAGGGGTGAGAGCCATAGCTGCATCCAGTACCTACAACCAAGCGTCACAAGAGTGCATGTGCACAGTGATGGTGCCACCATTGTTGACTCTTAATAGACTTAAAGCTGTAGGTACTTAGTGTCCTTTAAAGATAGTAATAGCCGTTATAATCTAGCGTACTCGAGTCATACGTCATACTATAGGTGTAACAAATACTGTAAGTTTAATAAACTGCTCATATAGGCCAAGCAAAATTGAACCCAGTGTTAATGCCATAAAGACTTTGACTTTGCCAAACTCAGTTTATTTGGTCTGTACAATACCTGTCTATCAGTTCACCTACTCGAACAATAGATGATTTGCATTCCTTTATCTGCATTATACAAATGCTTCCATGTATTTTAATTTGAAATCAAAATACTTTTCAATCACAGGCCCTCAATGTTGTGAAATGTCTATTCATCATTTTGATGTAAAGGGTATAGCCGGGTAAGCATGGCCAAACTGCCCTTAGCGAAAAAAATAATTTCCTTTTACTGGATTATTAACCTATGTATATGTAGTGCTTTCACCAAATATTAAGCCTCAAATGCTTCAGATTTAAAAAAAAAATGCAAAAAAAGAAAAATCATTTTTATTTTATTACAGCCAAAGTACTAATCCGATTTCTTTGTAATTTGGGTATGTTGTATATACAATTAAGGTCGCTTTCTGAAAAAAATAATATTGAATTATCTCTTAAAATAATAGTAAAAAATTTAGATGAAAATTTTCAGAAAAATAAAAAAAATACATGCGAGATAGCGACAGTTATCAAATTTACATATTTCATGTAGAATTTAATAATGTTTAACATATATTTTTTTCAAAAATTAAAATCGGGATTAACAGTGTTAAAAACTCGAATTTGTAACATCCCATAATACCCTTCTCTTCATACAAAATAACTTGTACGGTATACTAGAAAGTTATATTCCCAACGCAATTTGAATTTAGAACGCGACTTATTTCGCTGAGCGCGGACCTCAAACTCCGTGGCTGTATGCGGCTAGGGCGAACGGCATTCAGAGATTTAAAAAGCGGCCAAGTGCCAGTCGGACTCGCCCATGAAGGGTTCCGTATTTAGGCGATTTATGACGTATAAAAAAAAACTACTTACTAGATCTCGTTCAAACCAATTTTCGGTGGAAGTTTACATGGTAATGTACATCATATATTTTTTTTAGTTTTATCATTCTCTTATTTTAGAAGTTACAGGGGGGGGGGGACACACATTTTACCACTTTGGAAGTGTCTCTCGCGCAAACTATTCAGTTTAGAAAAAAATGATATTAGAAACCTCAATATCATTTTTGAGGACCTATCCATAGATACCCCACACGTATGGGTTTGATGAAAAAAAAAATTTTTGAGTTTCAGTTCGAAGTATGGGGAACCCCAAAAATTTATTGTTTTTTTTCTATTTTTGTGTGAAAATCTTAATGCGGTTCACAGAATACATCTACTTACCAAGTTTCAACAGTATAGTTCTTATAGTTTCGGAGAAAAGTGGCTGTGACATACGGACGGACAGACAGACGGACAGACGGACAGACAGACAGACATGATGAATCTATAAGGGTTCCGTTTTTTGCCATTTGGCTACGGAACCCTAAAAAAAGCGCGGGAACAGGAAAATAGGCACGAATTTTATACAGAGCGTTAACGATTGATAAATGTCTGTTCCTTTGATGAATAAAATACGTCACATTCTAAATTCAAATTCGTAAAGACTGCGTTCACAATATACTTCATTCGTTTATGACTACTTAGCTTTGCTTGTATGAAGAGAGAGTATTATGGGATGTTACAAATTCGAGTTTTTCACACTGTTAATCCCGATTTTAATTTTTGAAAAAAATTTATGTTAAACATTATTAAATTCTACATAAAATATGTAAATTTGGTAACTGTCGCTATCTCGCACGTATTTTTTTTATTTTTCTAAAAATTTTCATCTCAACTTTTTACTATTATTTTAAGAGATAATTCAATATTATTTTTTTCAGAAAGCGACCTTAATTGTATATACAACATACCCAAATTACAAAGAAATCGGATTATTACTTTGGCTGTAATAAAATAAAAATGATTTTTCTTTTTTTGCATTTTTTTTTTAAATCTGAAGCATTTCAGGCTTAATATTTGGTGAAAGCACTACATATACATAGGTTAATAATCCAGTAAAAGGAAATTGTTTTTTTCGCTAAGGGCAGTTTGGCCATGCTTACCCGGCTATACCCTTTAAAATTACCTGAATGGGATTTAACAGCCCTCTAAAAAGTGACAGCACTTCATCACTTCTATTGCTGCCAGATTTACGATTAGCTGTAATTAATTGAGAGTCAGTTTTAATCACACTATTAAAAATATGTATTGCCTTGAACATAATTATGTGGTCAATAAACTTCCTGAAATAAAGGAATAGTAAATCAGAGAAAGTAACAATCTCTTTAAAAACAGTTCTAAATCCATAGAATTTGTTTTATTTACATAGAAAAACAAAAAAATATTTGAGGTCAGCATATAAGAAATGTAATGAAAAGAAAGTTTAACACCTAAGTTAAAATATGAAAAATATTTAGGCAGGGGGTAATTCGTTCAACTAGGATACATAACAGGATAATAAAAAGTAGGTACCAAAAATGAAGAGCGGCTCCCAATCTGGAAATGTAGGCGGCTTTATGCCTGTTACTACTCCGTTCTCAACTTGCACACAAGCTGGTGGAATCATTATGTTACGATACTTCTGGAAATCACATTGCTGAAACATATAAAATCTTGTTAATAGGGAATATTACGCGAAAGTCTGCGTAGGGGGCGCCACTCCCACAATAAGTGACAATCTAAGAGTCTACCGCAAACAAGAGTCGAAATTTTGTTATCTAACCTCTCTATCACTCTTGCATATTCGAGCGATAAAGAGGCAGATAGCTGAGTTTCGATTTTGCATTTCCCAGTAGGCCATTTGTAAACAAACCGCCTTGATGTATCAATGTCATATTTGATTGTCTGTGAAAACTTGTCAAAAAACAGTTTAAGGTACAGTATGTATAAGTTATTCTAAGTCTATGGTATACTTAAGTCACTGGTGCTGTACTGGTGGCAAAACATTGCAGTAATACTGCCTATTAGTATCTATCAAGCTTACACACATCAAGAATGAGTAGATTTTAATAGACATGCCTAGCCGTGCTCGAACAGGAGTGGCGTAACAGTATCTTGTCCGTAATATAGACTACCCATGACCTTTTAATTAATACAGTTAGAAAAACGCAGGTAGTCTATCTCTTGGGCGAGATACTGTCGCGCCTCTCCTGTCCTAGGCCTACAGATGTAAACTAACTTACATGAGAATGTGGCAAAAATATTTATGGATATATTGCATAAAACCATTCAAACCTCAGAGTCGTTGAAAGCACTATCATGGCATAGCTTTGTCCTTTGGCACCAGCAGCAATAATATTTTCGGATGGTGTCATCATTGTTGTCGGAATGTTCTGCTCTGCTATTACCAACTGCAAAAAAACTTTATGTTCAATAAAGGTCAATGAGTTTTGAACTGTTGACATAATTTCATGTTTAAATAAAGGAATCAATGCCAAATGAATGAATGAGCATTATATATTTTACTAACATTAACGTTTATTTTTATAGTTTATAGTTTTAGTTTTATTTTATTTTTCTTTTCTTTTCTTTGTTACCTACTAATATAGTTTTGTAGACAAAAATATGGATACCTGGTGTCTGAAATAAATATTTTCATTTTCATTTTTTCATTTTTTTCAAATGGAAAAAAAATTAAGTTTTAAAGATATTTGTTTGTTTTAAAGATTATTATTTACTTACCACTACAATACCAAACTAAACACAATAATATTATGTTACTTATGCTCTAAAACTATTTTGAACTATTTAAGTAGGATTACTTACTGTGAACCCAATGATGGTGGAACTGTTTGTCAACTGGCCAAGTAAATTGTTTACACCTAAACTTTTTATCAACAACGCGGCGACATCTCTTGCACGCGCTCACGCCGCAGCACTCGCAAAACAGTCCTACTAGAGGCAGCATCAACTTACCACATACCGTACACTAAAACATCGAAACATAAAGTGAAGTAAGACTTGAGCCTTCAACAAAAAAACATGCCGAAAATATTGTATGAAATAGATGTCGCTTACATAAATGTTATAAGGAATGGACTTGTTACATTGTATGCTTCTCCACGTATGACCTCGAGACCTGTATTTGCTTTGTAAGTAATTATTATCACCGAAAAGTGCGTGAAGTATTCGGTAAACCAAATAAGTCAAGAATAAACCGCCAATTAAAAAATAATGATTGAATATAACGTCATTTAAAATGTGAAACGTTTCCATAACAACGTTTTTTAACTTTTACACGAACATAAATAAATATTTATAATTAAATTTTGGGAGAGAAAGCCCGATAATCAATCAATCACAAAAGTAACGACATGAAAATATTGTTTCTTGTCGCTGCGCGTTGCACATTAAAGCCCTTGCTACACGGTCGCCGACAAGCCCCTCAGACCGCGTGGCCTTGGTCTGGACGGACCGTGTAGACAGTTGTTTCCAACAAAATTTGACCAAAACTGACCAAGGTCAGACCAAGGACAGACGGTTAGAAGGCTTGTCGGCGACCGTGTAGCAAGGGCTTTAAGCCCTTGCTACACGGTCGCCGACAAGCCCCTCAGACCGCGTGGCCTTGGTCTGGACGGACCGTGTAGACAGTTGTTTCCAACAAAATTTGACCAAAACTGACCAAGGTCAGACGGTTAGAAGGCTTGTCGGCGACCGTGTAGCAAGGGCTTTAGCTAGTTTTTAACAAACTTAAGTATTAGAATATAAACCTTATGCAGTTGAGTTACGTGACAGTGTTCATTAATTCATGAGTCATAAGTATAAAAATTATAACGTTACTACATGCTACTGATCGTATCTCAACTTGACAGCTGCAACGCTGTTCCAAATATGCTTTTAAACTCCCGTCATATTAGATAATAGTTTTGGATGATTATTGGGTGGCGCCACGGTGGCGCGTAGTTTGAAAGTTGAACGTGGCTTGTCAATTTTCTAACAAAACGATTAAAATAAAATGAATCAAACTAAAATAATTGATACCTACTATGATATTGATGCTCTAAAGAGTCTAAAGCGTGACCATATAGATGTTTTACGTCTTATATTTGAGCGTTATGAAATTCTAGGTGGTAGTCAAATAAGCTCATCAGTCATCAACTCACGAGGTAAGGGGTTTGTAATTAAAGTGTTAAATTTATTATTTTGCATAAATTGAGATTCAAAGATAAAAAAATGTATTTTATTAAATTCTAATGGTAATAAAACAAATAATAAAAACCTTAAAATAAATAGTTACTTATTTGTTTTACAAGGGGACAAAGTTGTTTAACTGCTCGTGATTGATACCCGAGCAAACGAAAGATTTCAAAATTGAATCAAGAGCGTAGCGAGGGATTCTAAAATTGTAATCTGGAGCGTTAAGAATCAAGGCATGAGGGTTAAACAAATTATGCCAGCGAGTGAAACGCAAAGTTTTTCACCACACCAACCCGAGGAAAATACTTAGGTACTGTAAAATATCAAACCAAATTATACATACATGAATTTTATTAAATATTTTTCATTCAAAATGATCATTAAAAGTGAATTCTACCAGCTAGCTGCTAGTTCCATTTCCTTATGCTAGCTCTAGCATAAGGAAACTACACAAAATTTGCATTAATTAACCTAAACTTGTGGATAAAACGCAACTTTCTCATTCGTTTTTGAACAATCAAAAGGGACTTTACCAGCTGGTGTGGTGAAAAAATATTTAAAATCGCCATGTCATTGCATATTCAATTTACAACCCAGGTATTGACTGCAGGTGTTGTTTCCGTTTACAGTCCTAGAAATGGATTGAAACATGTTGAATGATAATCGGTTTAAAATACATGAATAATCCATTTTGAATACATAGTAATTCAAGATGTAGGGTTTTTCACTTCCACTAGTATAAGTATTTGTAATTTGCAAATGCAATGAATGCAATAATTAATTAGTAATATGTCATCAATATTGTGGATGGGTAAATGCTTTTATAGTCCAGAAAAAAAACAAGAATCTTAAAAAAAGTATTATTCCACAAGAGACATTAAATTATGTCTGAGCTTAATTGAACAAAGATCAAGTGGGGTTTTCTTTTCCTTATTCATGATATCTAAAGCAGCTCCTGCCTTAACCAACATTATTGCAGCTGATTCTCTGTCTTCTTCACATGCTAAATGTCTGAAAAAAGATAAAATAAATCTGTACACGGCGGGAAGAAGTTGATAACTCGCGGGAAAAAATGGAAGGAATTTGAACCTTATTCAATTTGATTTTAAGTTCAAATTTCTTGAATAAAATATCTCGAGTTATCAACTTCTTCCCGCCGTGTACCGAAATGTTGGTTACTTTAAAATTAAAATTTAGGCATTATTCATTTTTAATAACTTCCAAAAAGCAAGTTTCTCAGTTTGCCAGTATTGTTTTGATTAAAGTACTTACAAAGGTGTGCAGCCTGTAGAATCTTCAAGATCTACTTTTATTTCTGGTTGGATTAACAGCAGCTCAACTATGTTGTTTCTGCCCAGAGATGCTGCTCTATGTAGGGGAGTAGCATGCAACACATCTGCCTCATTTACATTGGCTCCCGCCTCTAACAGCAACTTTGCTATCTGGAAAAATAATGCTTTAATTAAGCACTTTAGCTAAGTCAATCTAACCCCTGATATTTCAGTGGGTACTTGCTAGCTAGTACTACATTATTTATTATTGTATAGATTTTATTGGGTTCTATCATTTAATCTGAATTGATGATCATATCATATTATTTCAGTCAAGTTTTTTTCAATTTTTCCTTGTGTCAATTTAATTGTTTTTTATATTCTAAAGCTACTTAAGATCATATACTTACATCTTTATGGCCCTTAGAACAAGCATAGTGCAATGAAGTCTGACCCCGGACTGTCTTATGATTGACATTGGCTTTTTTACCAATAAGTAGTTGAACAACCTCAAATTTTCCAGCCGACGCTGCTAGTATCAGAGGCGTAGAACTAGTGTCATCCACTGGATCAATAGGACTTCCTGAGCGGATTATAAAATCAACCAAATTCTCATTTCCACCCAGAGCTGCCCAATGAATGATGAGGCGATTATTCTATAAAACAAATACTTATCAGAAATCTCATTTAGTTAATCCAATAACCAAAATTGGTATTTAACGTAACTTATTTGAAAGTTATTTTATAATTACCGAATCCGCAGTTGTTATTAAGGTTGCATCTTGATCAATTTTAACTTTAACTTGATTAAAGTCTCCTTTGTAAGCGGTTTCGTACACTGATCCAATCGACATTGTATCAATATTAGTATTACCCAAGTGTTGTGTACAAAGTGGTGGTGGTTTTGAGTAATACTTAATTACTTATTCGCATAGATATTATAATTACTAATGGTTATAGTTTATTCGTAACAGTATCGTTTTGTTTATTCTATTCAATTAAAATAAATGATAGTCATGTAAGGTCAAGTGAGTCATGTCATGATTGTCAAGTTGTCAAAACATGAATCCTACCTTCTATGTGTCAAAATTAAACGAAACTGTTTAAGTTATTCATTTAGAAGCTGAGAATTACGTTCAAAATATGCTTGTACTTGGCTGAAGACCGTATTTTGATGGTATTTTGTCACTCAAAATTAGAAAAAAAAAATTTGACGGTCAACACTACAGCAACACAAGCATCGAGCAAGACGAGATAGACGTAATTCAAGTTGTATTTCATTATTAAATTTATATTTGGCCGAGTTTAGTAATAGTCGTCGAGATCGATCGACGACTATTGTGAATGTGAAATGTTATGAAAAGTGAATGCTGAAGAATATACTTTATATATGTAATATCGTTTAAGTTAATCTGGTACGGATACTTTTTAATGTCTTAAAACAATTGCTTAGAAATATTGTGTTAGGTTTGTCTAAATTATTAATGCATTATTTTGGTGTAGATGACACAGTTTTCACTATAAATGAATCATTGTTTTGTTTGATTTCAGGTACAACAGTGAAAGTAATAGTTTTATTTTAGCTGTTTACAAAGATGACTTCGCTGTATCTCGATTATTATGACGGCAGTAAACTATTTACGGGATTTGCTAGTAAAATCGGCTTGCCGTTGGATCTTGTAAGTATAAAGTTATAGTAAAACGTTCAGTTATGTAGTGATATTCGTCTTGATTTTTTAATGGTAGATTAGAGTAAGTTTCATTCATTGACCCGTGTTTTGTTTGCATAATTGCCTACATCCATGGAACACCATACACCAATAATTTTAATAATAAAAGTTCGCAAAACCTACAATATTACCCACAATCGCCACAATATACCCACAAACCACAAGTAATTTAAAAAGCCCCCTATGCTATTACAGTGGTATTTGGCATATTTTCATGCCAAATTGCATCTTATCCCTATGGTGGGGTCACAGACAAGACATCCTCCAGACTGAGCATAGTAGCTACCCCCTCTGCCACAAATATACGGTAGTTTTACTCCATTTTCGAGTCAAGTGTCTTTGTGTGACGTCCGTGTCTTTGTGTGACGTCCGTGTCTTTGAACGGACCAATCACGACACGGGACTCGCTCACCTCGTCCCCCACACCCGCACCCCAGTATTTTTGCCAGCATCGGTTTCATGAAATAGTTGCTCTAAACTCCGTCTAGAGGATTTCTAGTCTATGGGTGGGGTGAATCACTTTTTCCCCATGGTAGGTGTTGCTGGATAGGTATTTCAAAACAAATAGGGGTCTTGAAAAATTCGCGCGGAAATAATTGCTCAAAAACCTTTTGACCTACTTACAAGTTCAAAAAATAAGAAAACAATTGTGAAAGTAGAGCTCAATAAAGATTTTCAATGAAGCCATTTTTTTGCTTATGTTTATTTCTTGTTATGTCCATAATACTTACTAAAAACCCCCGTTCAAGGCAGCCTATTGTGACGGATGGATAACTATGGAATCCTAAATTCAGCTTGGCCTGACATGCTCTTGATAGGCCGTTTTTAAACCTCTTTAACGGAGAATACCCAGAAATTAATATTCTTGTATTCCAGTATTGTCTTTCTACGAAGTTTCAAGTCCCTCCCTAAAAAAAATCGTTCTTGGTACAAGCTTTCGACCCCGTTTTGTTTATTCCCCTCACGCGAATTTTGTTTTCAAAAAACCTGAAATTTCGCACTAGCAACCCTTTCAGCGGTAGAATCACTAGAATGCAGTCACTGTGGCCGAAATCGGCTAGGAGATGATGATGATGACCCACCCCCTTTTGGGGTTAAATTTTGCTTAATCGTTTCTGATTTCTTGTACACATAAAATCTGGGACCTTCACGTCCACGGTAATATCGAAGTATTGCATACAATCTCGTACATTTATGTTTACACATTACTGATTCGTGTGACTGGCGTTATGGAAGCACATCTCTGATTTTATTTTTGCCAATAAATTTTACTAAAGAATAGGTACTTATGTTTTATATCTATGCCGCGTTGCGCTATTGTATCCTACTTCATTCTTGCTGCAGCCAAAGGTTATATTAACTCTAATTGGTGTACAATACGTTTTGCACTCTGGTACGGCCAAGACGCCTATTATACTACACTTAATTTATCATATTATGGTGCTTGAATAGATCTATTGAGTTGAGTTTTTTTCCGCATCTCCTTAGGTGACAGCCATATTAAGCTTTTATTTATTATTTCACAATAGCACTTTATTAGTTTCGTCATATATTCAGTAACATCATATTTTCCTTCCATTAGGTTAATTTTTTGATCGCACAAATAGCTGCACTATGCCTGGCCAGACTGTTTCGGAAACCATTGAAGCTTGCTTCGCCAGAATTTCGTCATTCTGTGTGCCTTACTATAGGTCTGATAATGGGATATTTTTGCTTTGGGAAGTAAGTTTCATATTTTTTGATCTACGATAATAATATAACGTTATTAGTCATCTTATTTGCTTTTCAATCTTCATTGCCTGACTTAACCACATTAAGGTAAATTCTGAAAAATGGTCACACACACATGCTCCACAAACACCCTTTACCCTTTAATAATCTATTCCAATATTTAATGGTTTGGTCACATTTTTCTTTTATTAAAAAAAAATATGGGAAAATTACACTCGTAGTTTTCAGGGTTTACCTTAATCGCTCTTCTTTTAGAAAAATACAGACAATTTACGTAAATATAGTTTTATAATTAGTCAACTTATGTTAGTATAATATCTGAAAGACTACATCCTATTATAACTATTATAGCCATAACATACACTATTGTTTTGACTGAAAAGTCCTTGCATAACCGCGAGCCTTCATTACAAAGAAGCGAAACTCCGTATCTGGCCCGTGTTGCTTGCAAGTAACTGGTTGTATAATGACGGGTCAAGCGGGTCTTTAGCGCTGCTGTAAACAATGTAGTATTAGGGACAGTTAAAGCAATTTCCACACATGGCTTGGTCAGTTTTTAGGTAGGTTGCCTGAAGACGAGGAGATAATAATTTGCCTGCTACATTAGTTTCACCCGGTTTAAATAATTTCCGCTTTACTTGTTTTATGTTACGATTTTTATTTACTTTGCCAACCGTTTTTCACCTTCACTGCTGTGAATTAAGATAAGATGTTTACTAATAGGTCAGGGTCAAGTAATAGAGCATTTACCTTATATGAGTGTCTGGCGTATCTGCCAGTATTTAGAAAAAAAGAAAGAGAGTTTGGCTTCTTCGTAATTTAGAGTCTGTGCGTCTATTATTTACTGTAAGAGCCCCTTATCTAAGTATGCTTAATATCACTATAGTACTAGATTATCTAGTAAAGTTATAGATAACGCTTCAAATTGTTCCCGTAATTTCTAAAAGCTTTTGAGTCATGTCTGGTATAATTTTAGAAAATAATAGGTGAACATGTTTTCAGGCAATCAATACATTTATCGGTTCTGGCGATGCTAAGTTACTCATTGTTGAAGACAATGCCACATCGTCTCGTTGGAAAGTAAGTGCCTACCTATACATGTTTACATTAAAAAAAAAACAAAAAAAAACATTAAACAAATATTTTTATTTCTGTACAAATGTACAGAAATAAAAATATTATTTAATAACATATTATTTATATTATTAATGTACAAATGTACAGAAATAAAAATATACGATTTAGATACCTACTAACATATTCGTCGCCATTTACATGGTTTGTCATGTTTCTATGTATTACTATTATTATATTCAGAATAGAAAATGCCGGCCGTCTATTTAATAACTGGGTGAATCAACAATTTTTTGTTGTTATTGTGTCCCGGCAGCCAAGCGACAACAGTAATATAATACATATCTACATTTGATAGAAGAATTCTTGTACCGCGTTATATTTTCGTATTTGGTAGATGACCCGTTGTGGAAAGGCCTTAGGCATAAATACCACAAAAATGGATGGGTTCATTTAAATGCTATAAAACCAATACTTAAAGAGTGACCCAGTCGAGCGTAACCATGGCAACGAGTGGCATGAAAAAAAAATCAACCAACTAAGTAAGATCTTATTTCGTTACGAGGCGCATCAAACTACGAAACTAAACTATCTAAAACAAGATTAGTTTCCCTTTCTTTAAGTTATCGCATACCGTCGACTTGTGAACGGTTTGCACAATCTGAACTGCTAACTAAACCGCTCTGTAATCAGCTCAGGCAATAAAGTACTTGCGCCAGACACAAACAAGATGAGGCTAGCGATGACTAATACCTAGGTAGGTACATTAGGTACGTTATTCACCCACTCGTCGATGCAACTTCGCAATTAGCAGCTATACTGTCTAGAGGCACTGCAACTTTTCAAATTACATAACACGTCTCGCTCACACCAATGTATGTACTTATGTACAGTCGCCATCAGATATATAGATATATACCTACCGGAGAGTTAAGCCAAGGTGCTCAAAAATATCTGAAAACGCACTCTAATGCCTTGACAATAGAGGCGTGTTCAGTGTGCCACTTTGGCCGTCCCTATATATTTGTTTGATGCTGACTGTACAGTCAAGTGTTAAAATATGGGTGCACTTATTCAAAAACATGTCACATTATAGTCCTTAAGTCACTGACATACGAGCTATTAGGACATTTTTTTGAGTATGATGAGATTGATGAGTGCACCCATATTTTTTTGATGTTCTATTGGTGAATAAAATGGGGCATTATCTATGAAAAGGGACCTTGTTGTCGATGGCGCTTACGCCGCACAGCGTCGCGCGGCATTGCATTTATATCGGAGCATCGTTAATAATGGCGAAACCGCCATCGACAATAAGGTCCCTTTTCATAGATAACGTCACAAATAATAGGCAGATATGTAGGTTCTTTTTCGGCACATTGATGAATGAAATGACTACTATTCAGCTATTCAGTATATTTCATAATACAATTTTGTTTCAGTGCTATTCTGGCAGCGTCGATATTTTATCTGTCATGTATACACTTACATCGACAGATTTACCATTCGGCTGATTACACACTGGACATAACAGGTAAGTAATACGCCGCATATATATACCATGATATAATAACGCACCTCGATAAATTAATAAAGTTCCGTATTTAGTTAAAGGACAATTTATGTCTTATGTCTATCAATTCAATTTATTTATTTAAAAGACAACAATGGCCCATAATGGTTAGTAACAATTAAGATTAAAAACTAAGTGTTAGTGGAACAAAAACAGAAAGCGATTTACAACATACACAGACAGCAATAACTTAATCTATCACCTAGTAGTGGTCTATCATATTTATTAAATACCTAAAATAGGTACCTACTTAGTGTACTTACTACAGGAGGCTAAGAAGATAATTAATTTCATTGTTCTTTTGTATGCGTTGTATGAATGTTTTTTATAAACGATAGTGGAGTCATGTACAGTCGTCTGATTTGCATGCTCTTGTAATACTTGTATATGTCACCGTAAGATTGTGATCCCGTTAGTTTATAATCTAACATAGGTTAGGTTATAATCTCCCTACCCTAAAAGCCTATTTTACTAATGAAATAAAAGAGGCTTTTAGCCTTTTAGGCGTCAAGAAATGAGGCGAGCCCTAAAAAAAGGCTCACAGGGCTCGAGTCTTTTGGATCACTAGTCAGCTGCAAAGATAGCTGACCTGCCACTCCCCCTGCAATCCAAATTTCTATGCCATTTAGCCTTCTAACCAGAAGCAGAACTGTATACATGTATGAACGCTTCAATTTAGAGTTGAGGTGTACCCCTACCCTGTGCCTTATGGGAACGACTTTTTGGCAGCGAGTTACTCTTAAGTAGGGAAATGGACATCCCAACAATACTATTAATCATAACTAATCTGCAGTATCACTTCGGCTGCGTCTACAAGTAACAGACTATAATAGGTGCAGACACAGCTATCTATCATATAGGTACCTTGGTATAGTTGGACATGTATCACAAATCTCCACTAATATACAACGTGAGTATCCTGTCAACGACTTGTAATGACATTGAACTCGCTTATGGCCCTCGCCGTTAAACATAACACAAAGACCTATTAATGCACGATAAGCGGGCGAAGAATGCAAGATGTCACTAATGACAGAGTTTATAAACTGCGCTCTGTTTATTAGAAATATGGATCGATTCATAAAAAATATGTTCTCTTCCTCCTTTGACTCCACAAGACAAAATACATCAAATACATTTTTTACTCATTTCTAAATAATTTCTCATGATTATATTATTAAAGTTATGCTAAAGTTTATGATACCTATACTTGGTCAACCAGATCTTGACAGTAGAAAAAGGCGGCAAATTTGAAAAATGTAGGCACGAAGGGATATCGTCCCATAGAAAATTTAAATTTCGCGCCTTTTTTTACTGACAAGATTTGGTTGTCCAGCTATATTTAGATATCAATTCAACCAAGTCGCTTTGCTTTGTTATAGTTGGTACAGTCAGCAGCAGAAGTTGCTAAGCGGGCGAGGTGTTCAAAATTACCTTGACGCGCTCTTATTCTCTTAACAATAAAGTCGCGTCAAGATCATTTTGAACACCTGGCCCGCTTAGCAGCTATTGCTGCTGACTGTAGGTGTCGGATATTAGCTTTCAGGGTTTACGTTGAAAACGCATCTAGTTAAAATATTCTGAACACATGAAATTATACATTATTTTCGTATGAATTATTTCGTTACACTCTGGGGTCAAGTACCTATATTGCAAAGACTCGCAGCACATTATTATTCCTATGGTTACAAAGGTGTCTTGCATTATTTCTGTTCACTTTTACTGCTGTCACAATTTATTTTATGCTGAATATCTTCAAAAACTAAATTTTAATGCAAACATTTTTTACAGGGCCTTTAATGGTGATCACACAGAGAGTTACTTCCCTTGCCTACTCGCTACAAGACAACCTAACCCAGAAGGAAATCAACTCGAACACGAGTCCCGAGTTTTCACTCGCACAGAAAATCGACAAAACTCCGTCTCCTCTCGAGTACTTCGCATTTACACTCGCCTTCCAGACACTGATGTGTGGGCCAGTAGTGTTCTATACCGATTACATCAACTTCATAGAAGGCGCTCGAATTGACGAGGTATTTGGTACTTTAATTGTTGTTGCCCAAATGCCCACCGTTTAGAAGTCAAATCGGGAGCTGTCAAAAACGTCACTTTCCGACTTTTGAGTCATCTACCTATAGAATCCTATATATCCTTATGTGTGTTCTACCGCTTGTACAATGGGCTGTGCTCTGAAGAATTGTTTGACATGATGCCAACGGCAGCTTTCTATCACCGCACCGCTCGCCATCGGCAGGGTGTTCATCCACACACCCTAGAACCTAAATGGTCGCGTACTGTGCGGTTTAAGAGGAATTTCCTCCCGCGGACGCTCCGTCTGTGGAATGAGCTCCCTTCCGAGGTTTTCCCGAGGGTCTACGATATGGGGTTCTTCAAAAAAGGAGTGTACAGGTTTTTAAAGAAAGGTCGGCAACGCGCATGTAACACCTCTGGAGTTGCAGGCGTCCATAGGCTACGGTGACTGCTTACCATCAGGCGGCCCGTATGCTTGTTTGCCAACTATGTGGTATAAAAAAAAAAAAAAAAGAATATTATAGGGCCAAAATCAACATGCAGGTAGTGCGAAAAAATAAGTTTTACGACTTAACCTGCACTTTGTCTTTGGCCCCACAATATTGTAAAGAAATTTTAATGCATTTTGCTTGTACTTTCTACATTGCATAAAAAATTAAATGCCTCTGATTTGATAAGCTAAAATGGTTTTTGTAAATTGGCCACAAGATTGAACTAAATGTAACATGTGTTTTTACATATTAATTTTCAGAAACAAAGCACGTCTGCAAGCGAACCGTCCCCTAGGAGAGCGGTGATGTACAAGCTGATGGGCTCCATTGCGGCTGCGATCTTATACTTGACTTTGGCGAAGAAATACCCATTAGCCGTGCTCGAAGGTTAGTTCCACGATAAATTATTAAAAAAACTAACAGCCCACAAGCAATGATTTATAACTCAAGATAGGTTATAGGCGTTCCAAAATTGAAGCGCTTACCTTGTGACAAATTGGACAAGTTGCCTTTAGTCGCGGCTGGACAAGCGAGAAATGTGCATGTGCTAACGAGCTTGTCAGATTTACCACCAGTAAAATCATTAATAACATAGGAAATCAGGATGTAATGCAGTATTTAATTAAGATCAGTTAGTTATTGCTCAAGTAATGTATTTATTATAGGGACAACTACAAGGTTTAGAATATAAAAATGGCAAACATTATTTAAGTAATATATTTATATAAGCAAATTGTAAGTAAAAGTATATTGTAAATTTACTGAACAATTAATCGGCTTTATTACCACATAATTCACAAAAATCTTAATAATTGTATTGCTAAATTAATTAGTCAAGTAGGTACGCTGCGTAATAGATATCGGTGGCTTATAGTTAGTACTGGCTACCTTACCGTACACACTTGACATAATTTAAAACAGTAATAAAGATCTAGCAATAAGCTACATGATGTATTACACCGTAATCAGTTGGAATATACGTTACATAGCAATTGTCAAAAGGTCATCAAAGGTTGTAACGTACATACCATCAGACTATAACACAAAGAAAACATAAAAGTCATAAAAACACAATAAAATAGATACTTAGCTTCGTTTGTCATTGTTAGCTCTCCAACTGAGAAGTGAGCCACAACTGTCAGACACCCGCTTATATTCGATCAGACTTCACCCCTTCCACCACTTCTTGGTAGGAATAACAAGTAAGATGTTTCCTGTACATCCGGTTATCATAATAATTCAATTTAACAAATGTATTTGCTACATTTTAATTTAATTTATTATAGAATAATTAATCGCAAATTAATACGAATTTAATATCATGGCTTATTATTATAAGATACTTTATTTACGTTACTAATGTTCTGACAGTTATGGTCAAGAAATATACATGGAGGGTAGTTGTGTAATTAAACAGCAGTTCTAACTTATTATTTCGATATACCTATTAGTTTAGCAAAAGTGGACTATTTCGTGATAATGTAAGTGTGATCTTTGTTTTTATACTACGTATCTCACACGGCCATACTGACAGGTGCTTCGTTCTCGAAGTACCTTATTTCGCAATCATATTAAACTTAGTGTATGAATTACTATTTTTTATTAGTCAGATACTATATCACATATCACATTAATCAAATGAGAGCTCGCAGGCTCGGCAGCAAGTCCCTATATTGCTACTTTTTCACTTACATCAAGCGAGAGCTCGCAGGCTCGGCAGCAATTATCCTACTTACAATCACCATGCTACGGGCACTTATCACATCAAGTCAGCCTCGGTAGCATGTATCGCCCTGAGTTGGCTACTGGTCCACTTATAACATCAAGTGGGGCACACAGGCTCTGCAGCAGGTCCCTATATTGCTACTTTTTCACTTACATCAAGCGAGAGCTCGTTGGCTCGGCAGCAATAATCCTGGTTACAATCACCATGCTACTGTTTCACTTATCACATCACGTCAGCCTCGGCAGCATGTATCATAAATGCCAAATCATACACAGACATAGCGATCACATATCGAATCTACAGCAGATATTATCTTGTATAAAATACAAAAAAAAAATACCTTTCCAAATATCGTTCGGCCAATCTGACGAATCATTGCACATTTCAACATATTAATTACGTGACGATAGCTTCATGGTACACCAGGACTCTGCTCCACTGTCGCTTGTAGCGGGGTCAAAGGTGGGCAAAGCGATGTCCTTGTCTCTTCCGCGAGCACCGTAGACGGTTTTCGTAACCGCTATCAGAAGGCTATCCACAGCTTCCAAATTCGTCTGAAATCATATAAGTATATATGTAGTGTAGCTGAATACTATCCCACTTCTGATGTCAGATTTACCACCAGTAAAATCATTAATAACATAGGAAATCAGGATGTAATGCAGTATTTAATTAAGATCAGTTAGTTATTGCTCAAGTAATGTATTTATTATAGGGACAACTACAAGGTTTAGAATATAAAAATGGCAAACATTATTTAAGTAATATATTTATATAAGCAAATTGTAAGTAAAAGTATATTGTAAATTTACTGAACAATTAATCGGCTTTATTACCACATAATTCACAAAAATCTTAATAATTGTATTGCTAAATTAATTAGTCAAGTAGGTACGCTGCGTAATAGATATCGGTGGCTTATAGTTAGTACTGGCTACCTTACCGTACACACTTGACATAATTTAAAACAGTAATAAAGATCTAGCAATAAGCTACATGATGTATTACACCGTAATCAGTTGGAATATACGTTACATAGCAATTGTCAAAAGGTCATCAAAGGTTGTAACGTACATACCATCAGACTATAACACAAAGAAAACATAAAAGTCATAAAAACACAATAAAATAGATACTTAGCTTCGTTTGTCATTGTTAGCTCTCCAACTGAGAAGTGAGCCACAACTGTCAGACACCCGCTTATATTCGATCAGACTTCACCCCTTCCACCACTTCTTGGTAGGAATAACAAGTAAGATGTTTCCTGTACATCCGGTTATCATAATAATTCAATTTAACAAATGTATTTGCTACATTTTAATTTAATTTATTATAGAATAATTAATCGCAAATTAATACGAATTTAATATCATGGCTTATTATTATAAGATACTTTATTTACGTTACTAATGTTCTGACAGTTATGGTCAAGAAATATACATGGAGGGTAGTTGTGTAATTAAACAGCAGTTCTAACTTATTATTTCGATATACGTATTAGCTTAGCAAAAGTGGACTATTTCGTGATAATGTAAGTGTGATCTTTGTTTTTATACTACGTATCTCACAGGAGCTCCTGCACACCGAAAGAGAAAGAGACGACCTTATGTCTAACAACGAGTGTGACAAAGATGGATGGAATGAGAAAATTAATCAAAAATACCAGATTTCTCCGTAGGCACAGAAATAAATATGGAAGTATTTTTTGTGCTCAAGTATGAGTATAACCTATCTATGGTTATATAATATCGTTGTCCACAAATTAAAATTTACCAGAATAAATGCAGTTCTGATTTACCTAAAAAAACTCTAAATATAGTGGAATTGAAGGCCTTTTTAGGACACGGCGGCTAAAGAATAATACGGCTTCCCGATTATTCCCGACAATTTGTTGCCAGTGGTGTAGATATCGCACCGTGAGAAGAAGACACGCATACAACACGTCACACTACCGCAACAAACGGCACCATTTTAAATATCGATTTTATCTTCATTCATACTATTTTACCTTAGTGTCATTCCATTAATTTGATTACTGCTCATTTTCCTCTTCTGAAATCACTAAAGCTTAGCAAGGTTTAGTAAGATAGCCTTGGTAGCTATAGCACTTTAACCTATCCTCCAGAATTGTGCGAGGCTGTGTGCTGTGCTAGAATAAGATACCACTCGTGCGTACGTTTGTATTAGTGTTCCTATTGGCATTTTTAGGGTTCCGTAGCCAAATGGCAAAAAACGGAACCCTTATGGATTGGTCATGTCTGTCTGTCCGTCCGTATGTCACAGCCACTTTTTTCCGAAACTATAAGAACTATACTGTTGAAACTTGGTAAGTAGATGTATTCTGTGAACCGCATTAAGATCAAAAATAGAAAAAAACAATACATTTTGGGGGTTCCCCATACTTAGAACTGAAACTAAAAAAAAAATTTTTCATCAAACCCATACGTGTGGGGATAGGTCTTCAAAAATGAACCCTTCATGGGCGAGTCCGACTCGCACTTGGCCGCTTTTTCCTTATACCAGGACCGTCGTGTCAAATACAACACCTGCCACATTTCACTCGCCAGCGCATACCTCATTAAAGCATCTTTATATCAGAGCTCACCGACCCCACATCCGAGGTGTCCCGCTCCTGGTCGGCGCTGTACCTGCTCTGGTACGCGTACCTCTCGACCCTCGTGGTCCGCTGCAAGTACTACCACGCGTGGCTGCTCTCTGAGGCCATCTGCAATAATTGCGGAATGGGCTTCAATGGCTACGAGAGCGACGGCACGCCTAAATGGGACAAGATGTCTAACATAGACGTGTTTGGATTTGAGGTAAGCTTTGTTTCTAGCTTATAATAGACCTTATTACAGTGGAGTAAGGTTTACAAGCTTATTGTATCACCAATATCACCATCTCCAATTCCGTCTGTAATGATTGCGGGATAGGCTTCAATGGGAGTGACGGCACGCATCAATGGGTTTCATTATCAAACAATAGTTTGTGTAATTCAGTATTACAAGACTATTTACGAGTTGGTTGTTATACGGTTCACAAATTAGGCATGAGCCGCATGAGTCTATTTTTAAGTATGTATATATTGAAGAAAACAATCTACTTACATAATAAGTAATAGTTTTTCAGTCACTTTTATTGGCAGCAATGGTCACCTAGCCTTTACATTGGAGATTTTAACAAATTCTATATAAATACATAATGCTCAAATAAACTGATGGTAATAATGTAAAAGGTACTTATATCTTCAAATGTTTAATATGTATACATAGGTATTTATGAATGCAAATCATGCTGTACGTAAACCAGCGGTGTCAAAGGTTTACATTAAAGTATAAATAACACAATAACAATCTACAGACATTTTAAAGACGAAACAGGAGCTGAGATTTAAATATTTTATGTAAATATACCCGTCTCGCTAACGGAAGCGGCTCCTAAAACTAGTGCGATAAGGACAAGCTGAAAAATCCTGCGTAAAAATCTCAAAAATCGAGGTTTCGTACTCGACTGTTTCCTCCTCCAAAACTTAACCAATCATAACCAAATTTGGAAATCTAAATGATTATGAAATTATCTGTGTCGGACCGTTTTGCTGTTTTTGGCTAATTGATATCAGTTTTGAATACCACGCCTCTCATTGCGGCATAGTCAATTAGGCCATTTTTGAAGGGCTCTAGCGCCTTAAAAAACAAAAATATCATAATAAGCAAAACGGTCCGACACAGATATTGACAATATTAATCTGTGTTGAAAAAATCATTGCTCTAGCTTCAAAACCAACGAAGGAAACAGTCGAGTACGTTTGTATGGAGAAATGACCACTCCTGTTGCCTCTTAAATTTCTAACTGGACGCCAAGGACGACGATTCTCATAAGAATGCTGAAGTTAACAACCTCAAATTTCAATATAGTTTCTATTATTGTACAAATGAAGGGATGTTTACAAAAACAACAGAACTGCTTAGAGCGGTTGACTCTTTTTTAAGAACATTATTGTTAATCGTTTCAGGTGTCAACCAGTGTAGTCAGTTATGTTGTTTTTGTAAACATCCCTTCAAGTATATACACCTGAGTTTAAAATCAGAAAAAAACCATATTTATATAATAGATTTACTTAGGTACTTATGCGTCGTCCAAGGGAAACTGAGTATGATATTGGTTGTTGTTTGTGTAAGGTGTTGATATACCTTAGTGTTGGTCGGGACAACGCTAGAAAGATGATGATGATGATTGATGACTTCTACCGACTGTCGTTACGAATTAATTTTCCATGTCGTAGGAACCTTTGTCATGATCTTTTATTACTTTCAATATTATATGTATATGAGATAGAGATGGGATTATCGCATTGTTAATAGACGACATCTCCAACCTGCGTAACGCGTCAAATGAAAGATGTTAAAATAATAACAATATTGAATTATTCTAGTTCGCCCAAAACTTCCGCACCGCCATCGCAAGCTGGAACAAGAACACGAACGCGTGGCTGCGCTGCGTGGCGTACTCGCGCGGCGGCGCGGCGTGGCGCACGGCGCGCGTGTACGCGCTGTCGGCCGTGTGGCACGGCTACCACCCCGGCTACTACCTCACCTTCCTCGCGGGAGGCCTGTTCACCGTGGCCGCTAGGAAGGTAAGCCTTACCCGAAGGCACATACTACGCAGACGCCGCATTATGAAGTGTTTACAAAGAGCACGAGGTCACTACACATAGGTTCAATTTTACTTATGAAATGCTACGATTCTAGCAAGTAGCAGCACAACGAACGCCGACCGCCATACATTGGTTAAAACAAATGTAAAACTGCCGACTTCAGCGTCGAGCGTGTATTCCGTCGGGTTAGGTATTTGTCTACGGTTGACATCGTAAGCTGCGTAATGTAGGTAACATTAGAAATGTACGCTGTACATTAGGGTCCAACAAGGTCTTAAAGGACTTTAACATATACTTGCCCATTAAAGTTACTATAACTCCAGTCGTAATACATACAATATAGGGATGTACAGAGTAATAACATGTTACACAACGAAGGCCGCAGAAATATCTGACACGATTTTATTCGTAGAGCCATAAGAGCGTGTCACATATTTTTGCGGCCTTCGAAGGGTAACATATTATTGCATGTACTAAACAAACTTGCCTCGTCCTAATACATAGACTCATATTTTTGTGCTTTCAGATTCGATCAGTGGCGCGTCCGTTGTTCATAGATAGCCGGCCGAAGAAACTATTCTACGACTTGCTGACGTTCGTTACAACGCGTGTAGCGATGACGTACGCAACCGTGCCGTTCGTGCTGCTGCACCTGGCGCCGAGTTTGGCTTTCTATGGGTATGTACCTGTACAAGTTCTACGACTTGCTGACGTTCGACAACGCATGTAGCGATGACGTACGCAACCGTGCCGTTCGTGCTGCTGCACCTGGCGCCGAGTTTGGCTTTCTATGGGTATGTACCTGAACAAGTTCTGCGACTTGCTGACGTTCGACAACGCATGTAGCGATGACGTAGGCGACCGTGCCGTTCGAGCTGCTGCACCTGGCGCCGAGTTTGGCTTTCTATGGGTATGTACCTGAACAAGTTCTGCGACTTGCTGACGTTCGACAACGCGTGTAGCGATGACGTACGCGACCGTGCCGTTCGTGCTGCTGCACCTGGCGCCGAGTTTGGCTTTCTATGGGTATGTACCTGAACAAGTTCTGCGACTTGCTGACGTTCGACAACGCATGTAGCGATGACGTAGGCGACCGTGCCGTTCGAGCTGCTGCACCTGGCGCCGAGTTTGGCTTTCTATGGGTATGTACCTGAACAAGTTCTGCGACTTGCTGACGTTCGACAACGCGTGTAGCGATGACGTACGCGACCGTGCCGTTCGTGCTGCTGCACCTTGTAACGTTATTTATTCACTAATAACGTTGTTGTTAATAATATATGATGATTAATTTTAGCAATGGCATCCAACTTCGTCCACGAGTAATAACGCGAGGGCCGAAGCGCTTAGCAACCGGTATTAGTCGGACTCGCGCACCATATATGGTAATATTGTAGGCAAACGTTCATGATTGGCGGCTGCAAAAAGGCCCGTTACTCGTCGGGCGACCTCCGTCGACCGCTAGCAGCCATTCTGCGATGTTATGCATAGACCTCTGCCCGCGTCGCTTTTGCGCGGTGTCTTGTGTACGAACACGCACCACAAATTGAATTCCGATCATTCTTTTATGCAGATGTTATATATACCTAGCTTAGAAATCGGTGCAATACTGTGTAACTGTCGTGCTTGTGTAATTCCCCACTTTTGGGAACACCGTACGGGCCGAGGCTGGCGTTCCCAGCAATTGGACATCTCGCCAAATTCCCGATCAACGGGAAGTGACTACGACATTTCGACGCTTATCTGTATCTCCGTGTCTACGCCGCGCCGCTACCTGCGCTCAGAGCAGCCACCGCCGGCCGAACGGATCATTAAGGGAAGTGTCGATTAGCGGATTCCCAAGTTTATAAATTAGGATGTTCATAACCCACGACCCGTAGTTAATTTTTATTTTATTTTATTGGTAATAAACCTAGTGTTTAAAGTTTATGTTGTTTTAATTAATCCGTTATTCTAAGTAATAACGCGACAACCTGGCGCCGAGTTTGGCTTTCTATGGGTATGTACCTGTACAAGTTCTACGACTTGCTGACGTTCGACAACGCGTGTAGCGATGACGTACGCAACCGTACCAGTTGTGCTGCTGCATCTGGTGCCGAACATTGCTTTTTACGGGTACCTATTTACCAAATATTCTACGACTAGTAAATGTTCGTAACCGACACGCGTGCCTATAACTAGTTACATTTATCGCTCCAAAAGGGTGTAGCAGGATAGCCTTTGAAAAATTGCCCCCAGAGCTTTTGGTTCGAAACTATAACTAAACGATGTCTTTTAAGAAGATAATACTCTGCACAACATTTGAACCCCCTCCGGTCCCCTGGGGGTCCACAATACCCGATAAACCCGAAAACTATTTTATTTTTTTCCTCCAAATCTATGAGACGGACCGATCCCCAATTTTGCTCAAATATTAATTGAACTAAAGGCCATTGTTGAAAAAAATTATAGCTTTCTATCTGATTCCTTTGAAAAAAAAAAAACAAAATAACCTAACTTCTTAAATTTTCAATACGACTTTTCCTACAATGCCTTAAAGTATAAAAAGTAGACTAGACGCATAATTTAATGATTTCCTTGCAAGTTTGAGAAAAATTGATAGTGTTTTATAAGATTGGTATGTACTTACACTTCTTATATTGTTTGTTTCAGGAAACTGTATTATTCCCTGCATTTCATTGCCCTTGGCGCACTGCTTATCCCTGAACGACGATCACGCGCCTCTCCTGTCAACTCCGAGCTTTCACAAAAATGTTCCAACACCAGTAAAGAATCGCACGAACCTAATGGAGATACTAATGGTAAACTGAAAATAAATTAAACGTACAATAATGGTGTCTATTTTTATAAAGGTAAAATTAAAAATTGTAAAGAGTCTCCCAATATTTTGACTGACAATATAGCTTCCAGTTTATGAAAGTTGCTCTTATTAATGACATATTTTATTTTTAAGGTCAGGTAAGCGAAACATCCACTTACATTGCCTGAAGTTGGGGAGACAGTTTTACATTATAATCATGTGGCACTTGTTTCACTTACCTAACCTGAACCTATTTGTTTATAAAAGTTATATAAGGCGATAGCTCCGAAATTTTTAGCCGGTAATATTCTGTTAAATATATTTTTGATAATATATAGTCATTTTGAACGCTGGCAGGATAAAAGTTTATGTTTGTTGTGTATAACTTTATGATGACAGGACATTTTTCTTCTGCCTATTTTTGTATCATTAAATTATATATTTATTTGAAGTATTAACTAATAAGACGTTCATTCTGACTCAAATATTGCATTTATTATTTTTATCATCAAAAGTATGGTTTTGCTTCCATTATATTGTACCGTCTCAAAATATGGAAAAAAATAGGTACTTACATATTGTTTTACGAGTAGTACTAAAGTACAGCCAGCAAGTTGAGATATATTTTGTTTAATTTTTAACAAGCAGAAACGTCTGCGATCGATGCTATTAAGCTTAGAATAAATTTAAAAGTGGAAAAATTACTGTCTTGGGTGAGACTTGAACTCAAGAGAGTAATGTTTTCACTTTTAAATTTATTCTAAGCTTAATATATTTTGTACTCTGTTTGGCTACGCGCTATGGTTTATTGTTGGCCTTTACTCCTGACAGCGCCAAACACTATTTGTACTGTACCCTCTTCTTCACAAAAGTATTCAAGCCTCAATACGTTATGTTATGTTTGATAATTAATATCAAGCACACTTAATTGCTGTTAATATTGTTTCTCATAAAACTCTTTTTATTAAGTCCACCACACAACATCACTTTTTTTCTTGTTACTTACATAATTTATATTTCGCATCACATGTAGTACTAATTATTATACATCCTATACTTGAACTATTTTGAACTTAGAGCGTGAGTTTCTAATTACTCTGAGATAAACTAATGTCTTTTATTTTATTATTTGACTTTGTTATTATGTCGGATCTTGTTGGCTATGCTTTTGATATTATTAACATTCAACCGGTTAAACAGTATTATGTTCAAATGATTCAATTAAATACAAAATAGCATTATTTAGACTGCATTCCTAGTAAGTAGTAATAAAAACAAACAAAAGGTTGCTACATTGTTAAAAATATGCGCGTTGATATTTTATACAACATTTATTGTAATTAAGTTTTAATAACTAGTAATGTACTAATGTATGTCTAGAATTTTTTTCTACTACCTATATTTTATTCATATTTATGACGATCGTAAATACGATTTATACCTGTCAGGGGATATAGGCATAAAGAAGATACGGGCACTAAAGATCGGTTTTCCTAGGATAGCGGTGCCGTCATATAGCGGCCGTCTCCATTCTAAATAATACGACTAAATATGAAGTCGTATTATTTGTATGAAGACGGCCGCTATATGACGGCACCGCTGTCCTAGGAAACCAGAGCATAAGAATGGTGCTAGGTCAGCGGTGTCACTCACGAATTCGAGCCAAACGTGCAGTCTAACGCAATAGGCTACATGACTAATTTTTTTTATGGTATCAATCGATCGGGTTTGTTTTTAGGATCAAATGTCTATATGGGACCCATTGCATTAAAGTAACACAAAAGTCAGAAATTGTAGTCAAAATTGCGTTTTTGTCGGTGAAATATTGCGTTTATGTATATAGTTGCTATACAATATTGTTTTGGATGAAATGTAAGGAATCGAATGGTACCCTTACTTTTATCGTTTTTGGAAGTTAAAAAAAACTTAAATTTTGAAACTTTCAGGTTCTGTAATTTTGTAATTTTTCAATATTTTATTTTAATATCCACATTATTGTGATAAATTGCTCGTTTGCTATCTATTTTATTTACTAGATTTTGTTATAAAATTCAACATGTGTCATCATCCCTATTAGTTGCGACCAATCGCGTGCGTAATGCGAACTCATCAACCAATCGCGTTGTGGCGTTAGACGATTGGCTCGAATTCGTGTGCGTGACACTGCTGTACTGTCAGTGACACCATTCTTAGTGCTCGTAAGTCCCGTCTTTACAAAATAAAATATAAGTCAATGGACATAGGTTAATATAATATACATACAACAAAGGAAATTCAAATATTGTTTGCATATTAATTTGAACTCAATGTTTAATTAATCATTTCTGAATTCAAAATACCTACAAAATTTTACAAAAACAAATCCAATTCATTGACTTGACTACCTGTGATAATGATAACTTGTTTTGTATCTAGTAGAAATAAGAATACATTATAAATGAAGTGATTCATTGAACTAATCACATCACATCATTATATTCCGCCTGACAGGTTAGATTTTTCATAAAGTTAACCATGGTGTTACTAGTAAGGTAAGCTCTTAGTTAATTTGACTAAATTCTAGAATAATTTATTAATCACTATTTATGTTAGTTAAAAAAGCTTTTTATATAAATAAAACTACATATGTGAATCGTCTTGTGTGTATGTTGTGTCATGAATATGTAAAGAAAGTTTATTTGTTTTGTCAATATCAATACGTACAGAGGGTTGTCATTTGAAACTGCATAGATTAGAGATTAGATATATATTTTTTTATTTGACTAACAGAGACGGTAATGTTTCGAGTGTATGTAAGTTTTGCAAATTCTGGTGATGTATTAGGTCGAAAGTATTTATTTGACCATTATACGTTTGGTTTAATTTTAAAAGATTTATATCGTGCAAATTTCTTATAAATACATTGTTATACCAGTATTGTATAGGGGCCAACTGTAATTATAATTCCATTAAACGTATTTATTATGAGATTATCCCCATCTACTTGCTTTTAAACATGATTAACGTAAATGTCGGTATAACTGGTTTCACTCTCAGTATTTATTTATCAGTTTAAATCAATATTCATTATTTTTCATAGCTTAGTGCCTTAGGGCTTAGTATATTAGATCTAAGGCTTAATTTAAACAGATTATCTGTCGAATGGTAAATAAGGCACATATATGATGACACAAATTAGCAATTAAAATGTGAGCCAAATATTGTTACCCATATGAAATAATATTTTAAATTCTTTGACTTGAAATGTTTTCAGATGTTTATACTACTTCAGTTGGAAAAATCTCAATGTTAAAAAAGTAAAACATATTCATATGCAAGTATTCATTTATTTACAAAATATAGCTAAAGAATTACAATATAGTATCTGTGCCATAGCTTAAACTGAACACACAAGTTCATGTCATGTCGCAAAACAAAGATGTATTGTCTTTCATGAGGGGTTCCATGGAGTGTGCCCTCTTATTATTTTTAAACTCCACTTATATCTAAGGAATTAATAGTGAATATTAATTATATCATACAATGTTACAAAGCAGGGATGTTGCGAATATCCGCATCCGCATCCGCAACCGCGGAACTTCCGCACTATTTTCAACATCCGCATCCGCATCCGCATCCGCATAAAATCGATGCGGATTTAATGCGGATGTGGAACAGGTCGGTACAGGAACGTCTTAGCATCGGCGTAAGTGCTAGACTGCTAGGTAATTTAGTCATTAACCAAAAAAACCTATTAGAAATGAGCAGTCAAGCGTGAGTGGGACTTAATGTACGGAACCCTTGGAACGAGAGACCGACTCGCACTTGGCCGGTTTTTTAAAATAGAAATTACTAAAATGTAATATTTGACGTTTTTTATGGTACTATCTTGACATCCGCATCCGCATCCGCATCCGCGGATGTGAGCCTTTAAAAATCCGCATCCGCATCCGCATCCGCGGATGTCAAAAAATCGGCATCCGCAACATCCCTGTTACAAAGCAAGCAGCAGCTAATTGAGTTAAAAAATATGAATCATTATTTATTTTATCCCTTCATGTTTGTTGATACCTAATAAATAAATATTTTTCAATTTATAAACTTATTTGCATTATTTTCAAATTATACCTGTTGTCGTCTAGGCAAGAGATAGATATAATACATTATACACTTCTTGAATCTAAGGACAGAAGTGAATATTTGCTGCTAATAAGTCATATTTGGGCGTTTTCTAAAATAAATATTGAAAACCCGATTCTCCCAGATCCTGGTGTTTTTGGGTTCTTTCAACTCAGAATCACTAGCAATACTAGCATATTCAATCCTGATGATAAAAAAAATTGTCTCAAAATTTTGTATGAAAATTGTACATTCCACTACGTAATGATGCATACAAGTGAAAATTTTTCTCCTACTAAAAACGTGACGTAATGTAATGGACATTTTGGGACATCTTTTTTTAATGGTAGAATGGAGAGTGCTGTCGATTCGAGTAGAATGAGTCCAAAAATGTCCAGATTTGAAAGAATCGGGTTTTCGATATTTATTTTAGAAAAAGCCCATTTACAAGTCAGAATATCTTAGAGTGGAAAAGATGACAAAGTAATATTTTTCAATTACGAGGGTTGTTTGAGAAGTAACTTGGTTTCATATCAAAAAATAATAATATTGCAAATGTATTTATTTTATTTCTCTACGTAATCCCTCCGAAGTTCTACGCACTTGTCCCAACGAGTCTGCAACTTCTCTATGCCTTCACGGAAGTGCGTTTCTTCAAGGGCCTCGAAATACGCATTGACCTCCCATATAACCTCCTCATCGGACTTAAAATTTCGCCCTAAGAGAAATGTTTTCAGTTTCGGGAAGAGGTGATAGTCCGACGAAGCCAAATCTGGTGAATTAGTAGGGTGTGGAAGAAGTTCCAATCGTAACTCCGACAATTTTTGTGCAGCGACAAGACTTGAATGCACCGGAGCGTAGTCATGGTGAAAAATCACATTATTTTTTGCCATACCTGGACTTTTTCAGCTATTGCCGCCTGTAACTGATCCAAAAGTGATGCGTAGTATGCTCCAGTTATAGTTTTTCCCTTGGCCAGGTAGGCAATTAAAAGTATCCCTTTGCGTCCCAAAACACAGACGCCATCACCTTTCCAGCAGACGGAATGCATATGGCTTTCTTTGGAGTTGGCTCACCATGACCAGCCCGTTGTTTCGACGAATGTTTCGTCTCCGGGATGTAGTGATGGATCCAGGTTCCATCCATAGTAACAAAACGGCGAATAAAATCTGTTGGATTTTTTTTAAACACCTGCAAATCTTCATCAGATGTTCACATGCGAATACGCATTTCTTCTGGAGTCAGTAATCGCGGCACTTACCTTACACAAAGCTTTTTCTTGTACAAATTGTTGTGTAAAATAAAATGCACCCGCTCAGAAGAGATGTTTGTGGCTTCAGCTAATTCGCGTATTTTCAATCTTCGGTCGGCTAAAACTAAATCATGGATTTTATCGATGATTTCGGGTAAAAGTGCTGTTTTCGGGACTCCAGGGCGAGGTGCATCTTTAATGCATGTCCTGCCTCGCTTAAACTCATTTACGCAAAGTCAAATCGTTCCCTAGGAAGGACACGAACTACCCAACGTAGGTAAAATCCTTTTATGGATTTGTTTCACAGTTTTGCCTTCCAAAAAAAGAACTGAAAAACTCCACGAATTCCAATTTTCTCTATTTTCCCGCGTAACTCAGACCAGTTTTGTTTGAACTACTGTCAAATGTCAAATTCCTGCCAAAAATGACATGACGCCACATATTAAATATGTTTAATTACTAAACTAAATCAATACATACAGAGTTGACGCCAACGCCATCTATACGTAGGCGAAACAAGTTACTTCTCAAATTACCCTCATAATAACCATTTGGGTACTTATTATTTGTAAAAAATAAGCCTGAATAATGTAGTGATTTCTATGAATCTACCTTTTTCCCTTTTTTCATTTTCATGAAATGTTGTCTGATGTAGCAAAGAGCACCGGGCACATCATCCGTAGCCTGAAGTTTCTGTTGAACTTCTTTACAAATCTCTTGCCCTGGTCTTATCTCCAACACTGAAATGTTGTTTGAAGTAAATAATCTGGACTAGTAGCTTTGGGTTAGTGATACATTGTTTTTTTTTATTATTATTATTATTTCCATAGAAAAGTGACCTCACCTTCATAATGTTTAGTTTTTGAGTCCCTCAACAAATAAACTGAATTTCCTTTTGATTCTTTCTTTGCTTCAGTAAAGAACTGTAGAAATATCCCATCTTTACCATCCTTTCTTGATTCAATGGTGAAGTAAATTTTTAAAAATTTCTTATAATACTTTTTTGCCATTAAAAAAGCCTCATGGGTATCCTTGATTTCATTTGCAAGTAATTTTTGCTCTGAAATATAAAGTTAATCATCAAATTGAGATCAGGTCAGCAAATGGTTGAATTAATATAAAAATCTTCAAGAACATTTGTTTACTGGACTTAGAAACTTAGACCTCTTTAGAACTTGACCTGTCAAAAGCCTTTACTCACAGAGGGCTCACCGTGAACACCAAACTTCGCAAACAGCGGACATCGGGTGATTGACAAGAAAAAAAAAGTGAGAAGTAAAAGTTGCTTGAATTGAATGGCGCAAAAACCAAAACAAAATGGAATCGGCATTGCGCGGCGGATTGGCGCCCCGGGCGATGGCCCTAGGGTAAATACGCCCCTGTTCTAAGACATACTATTCTCTTAACGTATACAAGTTTTATTAAAAAAATAGAAATGTTAGTGCTTATTCAGCACATAATATGCACGAATTACAGGCATCATAACAATATTTGTTACTAAAATACAAACCTGACTTAAATTTGCTGTATTTCACTTGTTGTTGCTCGTATTCTTCAACTTTGAATTTTATATCGTGTACCAATTGTTTGTTTTTTTCAGTTATCATCCTTAATTCGTCGTCACTGTTCTTAGCTGACCTTCCAGAGTAATTAATTATGTTCTGTGTTTGTAAACCATCTAACTGGTTCGCGATTTGTTTAGATAAATTTCCCACATCAGATTTGAATTCACAGAATAAATTTTTATCTAATTGTTTAATATCTATTTTAAAGTCCCATGTTTCGTCGATTACACTCATGTTTACAAATTCTAAGCTGATCTTTTACAAAGTCGGGGTTGTTTTAGCACAACAAACAATGATAGTCCAACTCCAACTAACCGACTATTTGATTCAAATCATTCAAACAAAATTTCCAACGCTATTTTTTTTATAACCTTGACAATCCAGAGATGTGTTTTTGCGCACAAAATGGCATTTAAGAATTTAAGCTATGTCCAGACGGGCTGGGCAAATCGACCGATTTGATCAGGAAAATAATTGGCGTCAATCTCCAATTTAATCACCATTTTAAGATTTATAGTGATATTTGAGCCCTCTAAGCTAGCTACATATTATTAATATGGGCCTCTAAGTTAAAAAATGCTCGAAAACGAAAATACTAGCGTCACAAATTGGTATTCTTGCGTCCGCACCCTATTTTATCGGTAATAATCGGTGGTTGAATTTTGGCGATTTGCAATTTATTACGGCATTTGATCGATGAAATTTAAGTCGTTGCTCTTATTTGGGCGCATGGTACACTGCATCCGATTTGCACGTCAATCCGACGTGCGAGCGGGATGTCGGTATAATTCGCGCATAGCGTTATCTCGCTCAAACATCGGAGCGACGTGGGAATCGGATGCAGTGTGCCATTCGCCTTATAGGCGGATTAGATAGCCGGTTTAAACTCTCGTGCGAGCCACGAGACGAGCCGCGAGCCGCGCCACGAGACGAGAGTGTAAGCGGTGGGCTCGCGGCTGGTCTCGTGGCTCGCAAGCTCGTTGAGCTAATATAATTTAAACACTTACGGCACGGCATAAGGTTTATAACCGAATGACAAGCCGAACGCGAGTGTAAGCGGTGGACTCGCGTCTCGTGGCGCGGCTCGCGGCTCGTCTCGTGGCTCGCGCGAGAGTCTAATCCGCGTATTAATCAGTTGGGTATCCCAAATCGCATGCGATTATCGTGATAGCCGATTTAAACTCTCGCGCGAGCCACGAGACGAGCCGCGAGCCGCGCCACGAGACGCGAGTGTAAGCGGTGGGCTCGCGGCTCGTCTCGCGGCTCGCAAGCTCGTCGAGCTAATATAATTTAAACACTAACGGCACGGCATAAGGTTTATAACCGAATGACAAGCCGAACGCAAGTGTAAGCGGTGGACTCGCGTCTCGTGGCTCGTCTCGTGGCTCGCGCGAGAGTCTAAATCGCCTATGAAGTTTTGAGAGGACATTAAGGGGCTATACATACTACTCTACAAAGAGAATATAATCACTACGTTTTAAGAGACGGGACTTCCATACTAGCCACCTGAAATAATTCTGAGTAGTATGAAGCGTATGCCACGGATTTAGAGTTAATAAACTGGATCGAGTACATTGACCAAAAAGTGTGTCCACATGAGAAGTCAAACTAGAGCCCTGCATCTCGTTCTAATTAGGGTGACCATAAGACATCTGTATGTGGGATATTAGGATAACATGAAATATATCAGTAGGGTGTGTCATTTTCTAAATAAAGTGAAATTTTAAGTAGTCGGGTTTTTTCTTTCATTTGTAGTCGGCCTCTTTAGGGAGCGTTCAAGTATTACGTAACGAATTTGGGGGGAGGGGGGGGGGGTCTTGTAAAACGTTACGATGTGTTACAGGGGCGGGAGGGGGGGTTTGAACTACGCGTTACGTAACATTGTTTTTTAACCTTTCAGAACTTTTCGCCACTTTACGGTAAGTACTTTACACCACATAATTGTGGCCTTTAGGTAAAAAAATGGTCACTTGGTGGTTACGTAACGTTTTACTAGGGGGGAGGGGGGGTACAGAAAAACGTTACGGCGCGTTACATGGGGGGGGGGGAAGGGGGGGTCAAAAATGTCCAAAAATTGCGTTACATAATACTTGAACGCTCCCTTAGCACTCACTCATGGTATGTTCATAAAGGTAGGCTTCCCTTTTGTCCACTTCAGCTTTTTAGGGTTCCGTAGCCAAATGGCAAAAAACGGAACCCTTATAGATTCGTCATGTCTGTCTGTCTGTCTGTCCGTCTGTCCGTCTGTCTGTCCGTCCGTATGTCACAGCCACTTTTCTCCGAAACTATAAGAACTATACTGTTGAAACTTGGTAAGTAGATATATTCTGTGAACCGCATTAAGATTTTCACACAAAAATAGAAAAAAAACAATAAATTTTTGGGGTTCCCCATACTTCGAACTGAAACTCAAAAAATTTTTTTTCATCAAACCCATACGTGTGGGGTATCTATGGATAGGTCTTCAAAAATGATATTGAGGTTTCTAATATCATTTTTTTCTATACTGAATAGTTTGCGCGAGAGACACTTCCAAAATGGTAAAATGTGTGTCCCCCCCCCTGTAACTTCTAAAATAAGAGAATGATAAAACTAAAAAAAATATATGATGTACATTACCATGTAAACTTCCACCGAAAATTGGTTTGAACGAGATCTAGTAAGTAGTTTTTTTTTATACGTCATAAATCGCCTAAATACGGAACCCTTCATGGGCGAGTCCGACTCGCACTTGGCCGCTTTTTTTTAAGTGTAAGCGTCATTGAAGATCTGTTTAGCAAATATGACGTTTTTTTTTAAAGTTGGTGCCTTTTTTCTATTGACGGAAATGTGTCCTACCTATAAAGAATCGATTGCATATATATAAACAGTTTGACACACCTTTTCCGTAACAAAATATTATGTATAAATGAGAGTCTGTAATGTTTTAAGGAGTTAAGCACTTTGGTGTTTAATTTTGGCAATTGAAGGGATGTTTACAAAAACAACATAACTGACTACACTGGTTGACACCTGAAACGATTAACATGTTCTTAAAAAAAATGACAACCGCTCTAAGCAGTTATGTTGTTTTTGTAAACATCCCTTCAATTAGGTATTCTATAATAGTCTGGCGTTAAATTAAACACAAGTCGTCTCCTTCACGATTTTCGTAGACATCTCTTCTAAATACCTAAAACTGGTATGGATGTGTTCCTCGTGGTCTCTAGAATACGAATTGACCGGTTTTAGTTTATGGAGAGGGGGACGTGTCGATAAAAAGGGGGGGAATGTGGGCGGCCGACCAGCATTGATATTTGTTCACATCTTGAGTCCTATGGGACCGATCGGTTCGTTTCAGGTGTCGTTTGAAAGAGTATTAAACGTGCTATTATTGCTTCATAATAACTGTAGTCATAACTGTAGTCGTTTAGAAAATATTTTAAAATATATGATTTTTTACCGTGCATGAATGGCATAAGTACTGACAAAATATGCGTCTAACTCAATAAATTATAACTTTACCGCAATTAATGTTATTACAAAATATACGAGAAATTTCATTAGCTTTCTAAAAACATAAGGTTTATTGGTGTATGGTATTATATAACCATGTAATGATGAATTTTGTTCAGCATGGGTCACTACGCACCGTCACGTAAATGGCGGGCGACCGACCACAACTGTTCATTGTTTCTCGGGTTCTATTTTACTGATCAATTGGTGATGGATACCATTAGAAAGAATGTTAAATGTACAATAATTGGTTTCTAATAACCGTAGTCATAACTGTAGTCATTTACAAAATAATTGAAAATATATGATTTTTACCGTGCATGGACATAAGTACTGGTAAAACATGCTTCTAACTCAATAGATTATAACATTACCGCAATAAATATTTTCAAAATATACGGGAAATTTTATGAGCTATCCAAAAATATAAGTTTTATTGCTTTATAATGTTGTATAACTAAGTAATCATGAATTTTGTTCAGCATGGGTACTGTGCACCGTCACGTAAATGGAGCCC
Organism: Cydia amplana; assembly: GCF_948474715.1. Classification (NCBI taxonomy): domain Eukaryota; kingdom Metazoa; phylum Arthropoda; class Insecta; order Lepidoptera; family Tortricidae; genus Cydia; species Cydia amplana. The sequence continues at coordinate 7,320,717 of NC_086077.1, read as the reverse complement.
GGCCATCGTTGAGTTTTCATTATATTTCAGGTTCTATTTTTCTGATACATGGTGGATACCATTTGCAAGCATATTAAATTTTCTGTGAATACTCGATTGTTTGAAATCTGAGGCCCAAAATAACCATTTTAAAAATATTAAAGAAAATGTTTAATTTTTACCTTAGAGGTTTGCTTAGTGACTGAAATAATTTGAGAAAGAGATAATGTAGTAAATATAGCGTGAAATTTTTAGAGTAAAATCAGCAAACTATTTATTAACTTTCCAAAAATATTGTTTAGTTACCGTACAACTATAAACATATATGTAGGTATGCCAGGACCAATTTCGCCAAGCAAGCAAACACACGGCGCGGCGAGCGCCTGGTAGACCAGCAGCATTCTATTATTGTTTGACAGTACATTTTATAATGTAGGTATCCAAAATGATAAAATATCGATATAAATGATGGTTTGTTTGTTTTGTTTTTTTATCACAGGAAACTTAAGTATAGTTTGACTCTTTTGACAAAAGCCCAGTTCTAGGTTCATAACATCGTTAAGTTCGTAGCTTTCATGATTGCAAAACCACTGCATATGAAGTACTTAATATCTGTGTTGTTATTTGACTCACGCGTCTACACGTAAAACGTTTTCAAACCCACTCCATAGTTAATAATTTAAAATCACCTTTTTAGTGAGATCTGAGGCTTGTGGCGTTAAAGAGATATTTGTCGCCGCACGCTCCAGGATGCAAAATAAGTGACTACTATTTGAGTAGCAGCGTATGTCCACATAATAACTATCCGTGAAGTCCGGTTTTAAGTATAGTAATAGTAAGATAAGGTCAATATTGAGTAAACTATCTATATTATATTTATTTACTATTTTATTTTACGGTCTAATTTATAGTTTTTGCTTACCTATTGATTCATTGGCGTTTGGCATTGTAGTTTTAGCTTGTAAGTATGACTCTATTGACAGTTATAAGATGTACTACGGTATTTAAATAACGCTCGTCTGTAACTACATGATCTTAGATCTATAATAGCGACTCATAACTTCTCTGTTCGACTGTAAGTCATACAAGAGAGTTAAGTAGCGATTGCGATATAAAAAGCTATAAGTAGAAGGCTTTATCACACGTTTAGAACCTTAAGTGCAAATTGCAGATTATTACTCATATAGATGTTAAGGTTGTTCAATTCACTTTGAGCTATAAGCTATAATACTAGCAGCTTAACATGCAATATAGCGCCCAAAACAGCTACTGTAGATCTTAAATCTTTAGATGAACCTTTTAAACACTTTTATCTCACCAGAGCCTGTAAACTGTAAACTAAGACTATAGATGTAGCTATTCTAGAGCCAGGCTGTCTTTAGGTAAGAAAATAGGTGCTAAGTGTCGCCTAATTGTTTGTTGGGATTTATATGACGGTGCACAGTGACCCATGCTGAACAAAATTCATTATTACTTGGTTATATAATATCTTACACCAATAAATCTTATGTTTTTGGAAAGATAATGAAATGTCTCGTATATTTTGTAAATACATTAATTGCGATAAAGTTATAATTTATTAAGTTAGAACCATGTTTTAGCAGTACTTATGTGCATGCACGGTAAAAAATCATGTTTTCAATTATTTTGAAAATGACTAAAGTTATGACTACAGTTATTGAAAACCAATAATAGTACGTTTAATATTCTTTCAAATGGTATCTATCACGAACTGATCAATAAAATAAAACCCGAGAAATAATGAAAAGTTGACACCGATCTCCTGCCATTTACCTGACGGCGCTTAGTGACCCATGTTGAACAAAATTCGTAATTACTTGGTTATATAATATCATACACCAATAAAACTTATATTTTTGGAAAGCTACTGAAATTTCACGTACATTTTGTAAGAATATTATTGGAGTAAAGTTATAATTTATTGAGTTAGACGCATATTTTATCAGTACTTATGCCATCCATGCACGGTAAAAAAATCAAATATTTTAAAATATTTTGTAAATTACTAAAGTTATGACTACGGCTATTAGAAACCATTTATTGTACGTTTAATAACCTTTCAAATGGTACCTATCAGAAATTGATCAATAAAATAGAACCCGAGAAATAATGAAAAGTTTACGTCGGTCGCCCGCCATTTACGTGACGGTGCGTAGTGACCCATGCTGAACAAAATTCGTTATTAATTGGTTATATAATATCATACGCCAATAAAACTTATGTTTTTGGTAAGCTAATGAAATGTCTCGTATATTTTGTAATAAAATAATTGCGGTATTGTTGTAATTTATTGAGTTAGGCGCATATTTTATCAGTACTTATGCCATCCATGCACGGTATAAAATCAAATATTTTAAAATATTTTGTAAACGACTACAGTTATGACTACGGTTATTATGAAACAATAATAGCACGTTTAATACTCTTTCAAACGACACCTCACACGAACCGATCGGTCCCATAGGACTCAAGATGTGAACAAATATCAATAATGGTCGGCCGCCATCTTTGCCCCCCTTTTTTTCGACCCGTCCCCCACTCCATAAACTAAAACCGGTCATTAAACAACTGTACCGATATTCGGAACCTAAAGTAATATATTGAGAGTGGCAACACTGTAGTTAGTCGTATTGTCCTTTTCTAGCATATACGTCCATCTCTCTCCCACACCCCCACCACTTCAGGCAGTTGCGTTTGACAATTTTGACAGTTAGAAACAAACGCAAATTACCTCATTGGCTTGCTGTTTTTCCATCTGGAAGGTCGTGAAGCTAAACTGCTGGTGAGTTTTTGAATTTGTACCCCAGTTTAGCTGACTATATTGAAAAACAGTTTCTAACGGCTTTTGCCGTTCGAAATAAATATTTAAATTTAGTTGTCCGTTAAACTATCTAGCAAATAAAAATGATCCGGAATAGTGATGTGCAAGTGTTTTCAAAGGCTGCCTGCGCGCACCGTGGCTATGCCAATGAAAATACTAAAACACATGGTAGAAAACACATCGAGCTGGTAAAGCGTGCACGTGTCACCATTATAATTTAATTTTATTAAGTCTCTTCCGAGTCTTGTTAGTTTAAATCTTTGTGTGTGTATAATAACGGTTGAAATTATATAATACTTAAATGGTGATGTGTGGAGGTATACCCTTTCAAGTGATTTGTGTTTTCGAATACGAATGGATCGGATAGTTAATACGTGTTACGTAGAACCTACGTATTAAGGTAGAAGCTTATAGACGTGTAGGTTTTTTATCTGTCCAAATATCTATCAGCAATTTATCTTTTTATCCCGTTCCGGGTTAATATAATATTGCAAAATTAATTTTTTGGTAATAAACTTGCTGATAAATAACGTGTACCCGAATAGGAGTCGACGATATTTCCGCTCTAAGGGACACAAAGTAACGAACAAACCTACATCGCAAACATTGCATTTATTTTTGTGGAAAGTGAGTACTTCGGCAGTACATAAACTTAAATCTGACTAGACATAGAGAGAGATTAGCATGGCTCTGCGCAAGAATGACATGTGAATTCGTGAAGTATTTCACTCTGTATCTATCAACTTATATCTCTCCAACTAGATCTTTGATTTATGTAGGTACCTACTTAAATATATAACTTAGCAGGTACTTACAGCTTTAAAGGTTAAGGAAAAGAACTCTTGCATGTAGGTGCTATATGTGCTTGTGTTATTTTGAATTTGAATAACTTGATTATTAATTCTATACGTAACTACATACAAGAGGGTCAATTCTTAAGCCTACTTACCTACCTACATAAATAGTACACTTAAATTAAACGTTTCAAATAAAATCGGAAGCCTGTGACATGGAAGGGCATTAACGATACGGGAATCTTTAGATTGATTCATTGACGAAGACGCATGGTTTGGTTCATATTGTCAAATTATATTAGTTAACTGTAGAGTTAAAGTTTAGTTTTGGCAAATCTGCGCGTCACCGTGAATGACACTTTCTAAAAGTGCCTGTTAAAGCCGGCGTAAAGCCTTTCACCTTGTCGAGCAAGGAACCCGCAACTTAGGGAATATTACCCATAAACTCAGGGTATATGATTTGAATGATACTTATTCTTAAACTTACGTTTGTTATGGTTCCACCTGCTAAGGTGCGCCTAAGAGAATCTTTTATTCGTTCACAAACTAACGTCAAGTTATTTGTGATGAAACCAATATATTATGTACCTATCTAAACCTGCGCAAGGCTGCCATGTTTACACCTGCGTAAGGTGTGCCAAAAGAATCTTTGATTCGTTCACAAACTAACGTCAAGTTATTTGTGATGAAACCAATATATTATGTACCTATCTAAACCTGCGCAAGGCTGCCATGTTTACACCTGCGTAAGGTGTGCCAAAAGAATCTTTGATTCGTTCACAAACTGACGTCAAGTTATTGATGATGATATTATAACCTATGTAAGCCTGCGCAAGGCACGTCAGACTTATTCACAGAAATATAAATGATATGGTCATAACACAGGCGTGCGAGTGGACCACAATCACAAAAATATTACAAAGATTAAGTTGTAAATATCTCTTTTTAGAGAATGTAAAAATGGTTTAAAATAATGTTTTGGGTAAAAATCAGTCGAAATAGGCAAGGCTTCGTTATTAGAGTTTTCATTTTTGTTTACCAATCTATTTCAACGGTCCCGAACACCCTATTGGCTAAACCCGAAATTGGGCTAATTAACTATGGTAAAAGTGAAAACTGCTTTCCATTTACATAACATTTCTAAAATTATAATAGGTAAAATAAAAACCTAAGATTCCAGGCCTATCTCGACTCATTTTTATTTTAAAGATGGAAAAAATCTTTGCACCCTAATATAAAATTGTGGTCTGGAGACGCTAAGCCTCATAACTTGGGTGGCATAGATAATACTAAGAGATTTAGTCACCTAATTTCGACTATAAGCCCAGGCAGAATATTAATAATTAGAAAAAGGAGTGGTCAATCCTCCAAGGTCCATACAATCTGTGGACTCTAATTAAATCAGGCTCGGTAAGCTCACGACACGACAGAGCTTACGATTCCATTCTGAAATAAGCTATGTTTACAATATATATTACCCATGGTGTGAAACAAACAGCCTGCTCAAGGTGTACAAAGGGTCCGTTTAACGGCCCTATAAACATCCACAAACCTTTGAAGTCTAGGCCTGCTACAATATGACAGACTAGAAATAAATACATATGATCCCAATGTAAGAGCAGCTCACAGTTGCATAAATTATATTTGGCTGGAGAGCACTTGTCTTTCAGTTAACATGTTTACGAGTACCTACCTATGTACACGACATGACCAAGGTTACCTACCTTTTTACATAATTATTATATCCCTGACTGCCATGGTATATTAGGAAAATTATCATGTGCTGGCGGTGCTGCACAAGCATGTTTGAAATAAAATATACAAAACTGGCCTAACGGGCGTTTATGAATTATGTATTTTACACCCTTGTGTCTGTATTGTGACCCTGGAAGTTTTAAACCACCTGTATCGTAAGTGCTCCTATGCACGGATTAAGTTTATAATAAACTACCCATGCCCTAACCTCAAGGGCAAGTGCTTCTATGCACGGACCAGATACTGTTGTCACTTATTTCACTTATCATGACTTGTCATAGTTTGATACTACACGTTTAATAAATTTAAGACCGTGGAATGTACCCACTACAAAAGGTTTTTAAAAATAGTGACTGAATGGTTTGTACGAACGGTTCTAGCACAGTTTCTGGGCGGTCACGTCTAGGGCATGACCCTCTAGTTCTCAATTTATACAAAATTATAGCATTGTGATACTGTTCGCTTTGCACAATAAAATAGGGGAACAGGAGCACGCCTTGCGAAAAGGCGAAGCTATTTTGAAACGCAAACCTTTCAAAAATAGATTGAAATATATAAATAATTATGTTTTTGGTGTGGAACATGTAATTGTACACCCAAACAAATGCAATCATTTATTATATGTTAGCAAAACTCTGCCAAAGTGTTAGTCTGTCTCTACAGTGTAACCTGAAGGCACGAATGCACATGAATCTCTTGAAACATGGTGGATTAACTAATTTACACCCCGTCTGTGTCTTGCTCCTACCAAATCCACAAGTTGAGGACCTCAACCTATCTAGGCACCCTTCTTGCTCGAGACCTGAAAAAATAATCTCATGCAGTCAAGTGTCGGAAAACCAGGTCCACACTCTTAGCACTACCGTGAATATATCTAAGAAGTCTGTATACTGCCTTCCAGGAGGCGGGATGTTAATAGACTAGCCTATATAGTAGGCCAGAGATATAGTATACAAAAGCACACTGGCCCAAATCCAGTAATATTATATGCACTTCAGAATACAAAATAATTGACTATTCTGCGTATATTTGATATCAAAAAGTTACAATTACCTACCCTTAGGTCATAAGGAGGATAAATATACATAAATATCAAATATATTCGACAAAGTGTTGACCCTAGCATTGGATAAAATAGAGGTTCCTCTTAAACGGCATCTGCGCTGTTGGCTTTGGGCCCACGGGTGCCCGGCAAAAGGTCGGGGACCCCATGGTTCCGCACAGTTATTGCAAATAATGTAAAATCACAAAATAAACACAAATTTTCATTTTGGTTAAAAACACATATGCGATGAGCTAAGGTTTCGAATTAAGTACCTTATTCTTAATCTGGAAAGAGAAGACTGAATATTCAGAATTAAGCTATGTCTATGAATGGTTTACATAAATTAAGCCACTTTAGCGTTCAGAAACAATCAAGTTTATGTCTACTAGTAGGCACCAGATAAGGTAAACTACTCATACTGCATATATAGACAATAATGAGTACAATTAAGGTCACTTGATGATAGCTAAACATGAACATAAGCAGAATGAGCTGCACCTATACAAATATCATTGATAAAGCTCTGTGGCAATTCTACATTTACCATTTGAACGCCAAGAGCACCAAAAAGCGTCGTAACTAGTGCCCACATGAGTATTATGATATGGCTTAAGCTCTCAAAGTAACCTTCACAATTTTAAGTAAGGTTTGTTTAGGTCCATTAGCTCGCGTTCGCGTTAGTAAAGCGTACAAACGATTAAATGCATTTTATAGCTATAACCAAATAAATAGCTCACACTGGCTCACAGTCATTAAAAGAATTCAGTAAAATCATTAAAAGTATTCCCTATGATATTTTATTAAGTACCTACCCAATATTAACTTTGTGGGTAGTGATAGTGATATAACGAATATTTAAAATATTCGTCTACTTAATCCTGAGGGATTCTGGAAATAAGAAAGGTCTTGTCCTTGTTATATCCTGCAACTGCTTACCTTACTAGATAATTATTATCAAATTTGTCAATAATTGGGAGTTATAAATAAAAACTACTCGAGTACTTTATGATCTTTATCTTTTCATATTTTAATTACATCACTCCATATCACAGATGTTGTATGCTCCCTGAAGAGTAGACTGACTTATCTTCTTTTACATAGTCTCACATACATATAATTAAGTACTATAGCACCCTTGTGGTGACTCACTTATTTTCGTTGAAAATTTATAAGTACCTACATTAAATACGTATATAAAATGGAAAGTTAGTATCATAATATAATGGTATATAAAATTGTATGCTTTACTAAATACCTCTCTCCTCACATGTATTAAAATAAAGGGTGTACTACATAATTAATTAATTAATTAAACACTCCTAATATAATAATATTACATATACATAATATGTAAGTACATGTATAATCACATTGGCTTGGCGTCTTCCCACCACCAGGCGATAACAAACACGTCTCAATATATTACTTTAGGTTCCGAATATCGGTACAGTTGTTTAATGACAGCGTTTTACACAAAAATAAAACGCTAATTAAATAACTTACCATATTCGGAACCTAAAGTTTTAATCCTGCCTGGTGTAAATATGTATAATTTTGAGACAATGAGGTAATTTGCGTTTGTTTCTAACTGTCAAAATTGTCAAACGCAACTGCCTGAAGTGGTGGGGGTGTGGGAGAGAGATGGACGTATATGCTAGAAAAGGACAATACGACTAACTACAGTGTTGCCACTCTCAATATATTACTTTAGGTTCCGAATATGGTAAGTTATTTAATTAGCGTTTTATTTTTGTGTAAAACGCTGTCATTTCGTATTCTAGAGATCACGAGGAACACATCCATACCAGTTTTAGGTATTTAGAAGAGATGTCGACGACTTTTCTCGAAACAGGCCGATTTCCACCTGTCTATAACAAATCTTAAATTAAACATGCCGAAATAAAGACATACCTATTAAGTTAAACTTACTTTTACATTACCTACGTTAATAATAAGAATTCTGTGAGACCGATTCACAACGTGCCGACATCATAGTCACCCTAATGAGTTTGACAATGTTGTCTTGTATTTTTATAGTAAAATGTAATAATTGTGGCCTTCTTGTGAAACAATATTCTACAATTAGCAATTATTTCACTCCAACAACCTTTAACACAACATTTCTTCACAATTTTTAAGAAATTTCGCATTCACGTGTTTTGAAGAAATGTCATCAAGTTGGGGATACCAATTAATATTTAAAGTTACTACAAATCCTACCATACTAAAATTTAGGTTTTTTTTGCTGTGTATGCGCTTGGTTTAATCAGTTAATAATATTGGCATCATAATTATTTACAAATTACTTAAAATATATCAGAACTGTAATCTGAATATAGCACTAAAATTGTATAAGAAGGTAATTAAATTCAGTAGTTTAATGATATAATTTCTACCACAATGGTATCTTTTTAACATTGGCAACATGTGCGAGTGAGACACAGGGCTCGGGTTTTTCTATCTCAAGTGGACCGTATTCTCTAGTCTGGTACGAACAACTTTCTGTCTCGGTGATAAGGTTCAAATTAGTATGGCAAAAAAAGTGACAACTCGCTCCAGTTTAAAAAATATAACTTCATGGTACCAATAGGACAGAAATTATGACAGCTTGATGACAGCAGATGTGGACGGCACTGCTGCCAACATGAGCAACAAAAAGGGATGAGGGGACCCAATAAATGTGCTTCACACACTGTTAGATATTTTTATCGATATCGATAATTAAAAAAAAATGCGTTGCTTTTAGACTAATTATTAAACTTTCGCAATAAGTACTTTTCGTAACTACTATTTTTTTACTTAGAAGTTACGAAAAGTATGATTGTAATAAATGATAACAACAGTTTTCTTTTTAATTAATTAATTTTATTAGATCTTTTAAAATTATACTACTTTGATATACCCTGTTGTTGACCTTTTTTTACAGTGTCTACTAAGGGGTCTTCTAATTCCGCGAAAGATCTATTTTTAATTCGGCATTCGTTTCTGATTAATAAGAGGCTTAGTCGCTTCAGCAGTTGGTCAGTCATGGTTACTTGATTTTCAATATGCACATAGGCTAAATCTTCATTACCCGTCACTTGAACCCATCTTTTACACCTGGAAAGGAGCAATTTTTTTCGATATTAATAGAAAGATATTATACTCGGGTTATTTTAGTCAAGTAGTGTTTTTGCTCGTCTCTTTCTACTTATATATATCCATGGCAAGGGAAACCAAAACATTTTTCAATAACATGGACCTAAGAACTGGTCAGAAAAAATATCGATATTATCTGGGTACTTACTTAGCGCACTAACTTTTACAATGATTATTATTTTATTCCAGAATTTATTTTAATTTCTAAAAAAACATGCGTTATGTGTTTTATGTAAAAAAACAAATTGATTTTTGAACTTACCTATCTTCATCCAATGGAAATTTAGCCATAAATGTTCGTTTTTGACCACCAACCACCAACACGACCGGCCTTTAAACCGCAAATCTCACACGTTTTGTAGTGCATATTTGCTTTAGATCACGTAATGCTGGCTACACACGTAACGATAAATCGTAGCGATTAAACTGTGCAGTCCGATTTGCGCAGTTTTATCTGCCGTGTGTATGACAAATCGTTGTCGATTATCGTTGATCGGTGGCAGTTGCAAATTATATTAGAAAAATCGTTGTCGATGCGTTTGCACAGTTTTATCGTTGCGTGTGGATGGCGATCGGTCATTTCGGCAGTACTTCACGTAGCTTAAGCCCTTGCTACACGGTCACCGACAAGCCCCCAGACCGCGTGGCCTTGGTCCGTCCCGGACCGTGTAGACAGTTGTTTACAACAAAATTTGACCAAAACTGACCAAGGACAGACCAAGGTCAGACGGTTAGAAGGCTTGTCGGCGACCGTGTAGCAAGGGCTTTACTTGTGTGCGCACGTTCGTTCCTCAAGTAAATAATGAAAAATATAAAAATGAATCCATATTTCTCTTGGTTACGGCATCATGCGTGAACGGCTGGACCAATTTCGCTAATTCTTTTTGTCTTAAAATTGGTCAAGCAGATCTTGTCAGTAGAAAAAGGCGGCAAATCTGAAAAATGTAGGCGCGAAGGGACTTCGTCTCATAGAAAATTTGAATTTCGCGCCTTTTTCTACTGACAAGATTTGCTTGACTGTCTATATGTTAGTTATTGTCAGGAGAAGTTTCTTATGACAGATAAAAAATAAGAAAGTTGCGCGGAACATTAGAAAATTTAAGAAAACTTAACTACCATATTATAGTCCGTCAACCAAATCTTGTCAGTAGCAATGTAAAGCAAACTAAAGTAGGGCAACACTCAAAGAGCAGTATTGCGCTAAGAAAAGCAGCAATGTACATCGAACCAAAAGATTTTTTTTTCCGCTGAGCGCGCCCTGCGTACGTCAACTCAAATTGTCACTCGCGGTTTATTGAAAAAATTTGAAATTGTTGACGCTATCAAGTTCCCCTCAAGTTTCGGTTTCCGCATCATTATGAAAGCTAGAAGACTGTCCCGTAAGGTGCACAGAGAGGGCCAGCCACCAGAGTGGGTCCCCTCCAAGACAATTGTTATAACCTTTCACTCTCAGGACCTTCCGGAAAAAATATATCTCTTCGACATGGCCATGCCAGTAAAACTATACGACCTTCCCATAATCCAATGCAGGGCATGTAGTAAATTTGGTCACATTGCTGCTAAATGCAGATCAAAACCTGCATGTTACTGTTGTGCTCAAAATCACACGGGTGAGTCATGCAATGTTACCGGTGATAAGATCACCTGCATTAACTGTTCAGGTCGACACAAGGCGACTGACCCAATCTGCCCAGAGCATAAAAGACAGAAATCCATCAAAATGCTAATGGCTGAAGAAAATCTAGGTTACCTGGAGGCCTCCAAACGCTTCCCCCCAGTACGTATAAGCTATGCAGAAATGTCCCAGAAGATGTTTGAACCCCCACCGGCATTCACTGGAATGGCACCTCCGATACAATATGCTCCAATACCTAACTACATAGAAGAACCGGCAGGTCCTTCTCAAAAACTTCATAGGTCATACACCAAAACAATATATAAAGCCCCAAAACCTCGCCAACCTCTTGCCCCATCTTACAACATGCGAGCACATAGGGACATTGTCAGAGACCCTCAGACGGCTATGCCTAATGGGTGTGCCCTCAATAATAACGATCACAATAGAGATCCCTCCCAAAATGGATACCTTCTGGAGACCCTTACAACAGCCTTAGTCAATTTAGTTAATTTAATACTGCAAAGTGGGTCCACACTACCGAACAATGTTATACATCAACTACAGCCTATACTCCCCCTTATCACAAAATATGGACCCCAAAGTCCTTCAATGGAATTCACAGAGTGCTAATAACAAAAAATCCGAAATAATTCATCTAATTAACAAATACAAACCTGTCCTTTTTGCCATATCTGAAACATGGCTCAAACCTGGTTCTCGCTTCAGGATCCCAGGGTATGCCTGTTTCAGAGATGACAGAAAGGGTGGAAGAAAAGGTGCAGGGTGCGCCCTGCTTATCAACAGAAATTACACATATACAGCCTTCCCCCTTGTAAACCACAGCTCAGAACTCTTTATTACTGCTGCTAAAGTACTCAACATTACATTTATATCAGTTTACATTCCTAAAGCAAATAGAAACGTAATAGAAGAACTTCAAACATTAATATCCAGTGTTCCTGGGCCATATATAATACTAGGAGATTTTAACTGTAAAAACACGCTGTGGGGCTCCCCTATATGCGATCCTAACTCTTATTTCCTATTAAACATGGTTGATGAATTAAATTTATGTGTACTGAATGACGGATCGAATACTAGGAGGGCATCTCCGCTGCAAAACCCCAGTGCTTTGGATCTCACTCTAGCTTCCGCAAACTTGGCCTCCTCAACCTCTTGGAAAGTGTTAAACAATACATATGGTAGTGATCACTTCCCCATATTATCCACCATCCTTAGACCCTGTCCCCCGGCTCATGTACCTCATCCACTCCTAAAATACAAAACGGCACAGGCTGACTGGAGTAAATACTCCTCTAACTTAGAAAATAGAATAAAGGCAATGCCTGAAATTAATCACAATAATTTTGCAGAATTGTACACTAATTTTATAGAGCACATCTGCCAGTCTGCGGATGAATCTATTCCTATTAAAAACACAAAAGCCCGCAAGATTCCTTCTCCCCCCTGGTGGGACCTGGAGTGTACAAATATAATAAAAGACCGTAAAAAAGCAGAGAAAATCTACTCTGAAAATTTCACTATGGAAAACTTCTTAAACCTACAAAAAACGAACGCTAGATCCAAGAGGCTACTTGCAAAAAAAAAGGCTGAAGGTTGGTCCAGTTTCTGTAAGTCCCTATCTCCAAGGTCGCCATCTACATTAGTATGGAAAAAAATAAAGGCATTCCGGAGGAGCCAAACTGGTAAGGACCCCTTATGCAATGATACTAATACTTGGCTTCCAGAATTTATAGATAAATTATCTCCTCCCTTTGTTCCAAATGAAGACCTCTTCCCGCAATCCATACCAGCGGACCAAAGCACAGATAAAATGAACGGCCCTTTTTCCTACCCAGAATTATTATGTGCTATGGACCACCTAAAGGACTCCTCTCCTGGCATCGATGGGATACCGTTCTCATTTATAACCCAATCCTCTAAAACCACTAAAGAGTACTTACTGAAAATAATAAACCATGTGTTCATCACCGGAACTGTTCCCGAACCCTGGAAAACCCAAATTGTCATCCCTATACTAAAACCCGGCAAAGACCCAAAAGAAGCCTCATCATATCGCCCAATAGCACTTTCCTCAGTTGTGGTTAAAATAATGGAACATGCAATCAAAAACCGTCTAGAATGGATTCTTGAAAATCGCAATTTACTAGCTAACTCGCAATTCGGATTTCGCAGGGGCAGGGGCACTGTTGACAGTCTCAGCATTCTAACCACAGATATTCGGCTGGCCTTTAGCAATAATGAGCAAACTATAGCGGTCTTCCTGGACATTGCAGCTGCATATGATAACGTCAACCTCTCACTACTTAAACAAAAAATGGAACGGTTAAATATCCCTCCAAGACTGACAAATGTAATTAGCAATTTGTTTATGGCCAGATACATATGTGTCCGATCAAATGGCAATGTACTTCCTCCCAGGCCAGTATGGCAGGGCCTCCCCCAAGGGTCTGTCCTCAGCCCCATCCTATATAGTCTCTATACTTATGATCTGGAACCCACGGTAGACTCCTTCTGCAATATTTTACAATATGCGGACGATATAGTCCTATACAAGAACTCCTCATCTTTTGCAGACTGCTCGTCCCGACTGGCCTCGGCCCTGTTCTACCTAAGAGATTACCTTGAAGCTCATGGACTTACCCTATCTGTCCCCAAATGTAAAGCTGTAGTATTCACTCGCAAAAAAAACATTCCACCTATAGAACTCTCCTTGGAGGGGCAAGAAATTGAAATTGTTAACTCGGTTAAATTTCTGGGAGTTCTGCTCGATTCTAAAATGACTGGTAAACCCCATCTGGACTACATTGCAAAAAAATGCGAAATAAGTGTTAATGCTATGCGCTCACTGTCTGGCGTACGCTGGGGGGCTCATCCGTACACCCAGAAAATTCTATATAATGCTATAGTTCGAAGCCACTTTGACTATGCTAGTTTCATTTTGGAACCCTGTAATATGAAAGCACTGGGCAAACTGGATAGAATCCATGCTAAGTGCCTGAGAATTGTGACTGGTGCAATGAGGTCATCTCCAACAAATGCTCTGCAAGTGGAATGTCTAGATCCCCCTCTTATATTGCGCAGACAGTATTTGGCCGACAGATTTTTCATAAATATAACACAATATGAGAATCATCCACTGTTAGCAAAATGTAAAGCCCTACTGGATATATCTCCTGTCTCTAAGTACTGGAAAAATAAAGAACTCCCCCCATTAATTAAAGCTTACAAAAAGTATTCCAATATAAATTATTACCAATTTGACAAGAATCAAATATTCTGCTTTAATTACGACACTTTAGTTTTTCAACCCACAGTCGTCCTAGACTTGGGAATTTCTAAAAAAACACCCAATGCAAACACTGTATTTAACCAAATTATGGACAGACAATTTAAGGGATGGCTACAGGTCTACACAGATGCCTCTAAAATAAACCCAAGAGAATCCGTAGGATCAGCGGTATGGATCCCAAAATATAAAATAGTACTCAATAATAAAAGCCCTCCACAAGCCTCAATATTTACTGGCGAAGCAGTCGCTCTATATGAAGCTATCACCTACATTAAATCGCACAATCAAGACAAAAGTATAATCTTGACTGATTCTCTGAGCTGCCTACAGGATCTGAAGAGACTACCATTTCACTCCAAGGATAACTTCTACCTAACCTTAAAAATAAAAGATAAACTTAGAGAATGCCATGATGCCAATTTGCAAGTAGTGTTGGCATGGATCCCTAGCCATTCAGGCATAACGGGCAACGAGGTCGTGGACCAATGTGCTAAAGCTGCCATACACCAGAGCTTCGCTTCTGACCAAAAATGCTTTACTCGCGACATAAGATCTTCGATAAGATGTCTTCTATTTGAAAAATGGAATAAATTATGGCAGCTCTCACGTAGAGCCAAGGGTCAACATTACGGTAACATACAGCCAAATATCCCTCCTAAACCCTGGTTCTTCAAGCACAAAGGCTACTCTAAGGTTGTTACCTCGAATATTATCAGATTACGACTTGGACATATTTGTTCGCCAGTGCGCCTGGCCAAGAGCCGAATAAGGGATAGCTCTATCTGTGAGTGTGGACTGGACGAAGGTACCACTAACCATATACTTCTGGAATGCCCCTTAATACGTTATCCAATATATGATTTTCTCCCACGTGAGATAAGCCGTCCTATAAATATTAACTTCCTGCTAACCCTAGTTTATACCACATTTGGTGGTATTTTAAATAAATTCCTAACTAAGAATGAGTTCAAACTGTGAATTATGAGCATTCTGACAGGTGATGGGTCTAGTAAACATTATAATAACCTTAATAATATATATATATATACAATAAACGTTGTCTGGTTTGTGACGTCTTTAACAATTGGAAGTAGTTGTGTTGTCCGTAGGTTGAAGTGCTTGTGTTTGTTTGTAGGGTGGATGGATACTCTACCGAACACCGTCTATACATCACCGACGATCTTTATCATACTGGCCGTGTGTTATCCAACCTCGACACTGGCGGAATCATCAAGCCCTGATGGAGCCATAATACACAAAAATTGATTGATTGAAACGGACGGACAATTTATAAGCGATGTTAAAACAATGTTAATCAAAATGATGAACAAATTTGAAGATATCAAAAACAACTCCCTATCGTTGTGCTTATATTCTCTTTGTTCCCTATCTATGCCTTCTAAGTTTACTAAAATAAAATCATATCAAAATGCAGATAATTAGATAGTGCATATATTTGTTATTTACAATATAATATGCCACTTGTTAATGTAAATTAGTGTACTCTTCTGGATGAATATGACATACCTGTGTAATTTTTTTGATTGGTATATATTGTACAATAGGATTACATATTAAAAATAAAACAACTGATATTTGGGTGTTTATTTAATTTAAAGGTAAATAAGATAAGGGTCACTTTAGCTTACACTATAATTCAGGTCATTAATTGAAAAAATATAATGAAGTTACCAATGTTACCGGGTCACTTCAACCAAGCATAATACTCTGTAGTATTCTATTGCATCTTTGTAAATAGTCACAACTGATTGCTGAAAATATTAGACATGTGGGCCTATGGACTGTTTCCAGGACACAATTTATGGTCTTGTTGGATAGATTTAGGCATACGTTTTAATTTTATTTATGCCTTTTAACCCTAAAACAAAAAAACTGAACATAATCTTAAAAGTTCGAAAGAGTTCTTCCAGTGTGTACTTGTCATAACCTCAATTTTTAGTAATGTTTACCATCAACGAGCATGATTGTACATTGTAGGCCCCTTAGCTTTGCTTATTCTTATTTAATGTATTGGTATTTAATGGTGACAGCAGAAATATCTCTTGAAACAGAAACGATTCAGAATGAAAACCAAATGAAAACAAATAAGGTGACGGCTGTCGTTCACGATCCACATTCCACAGATAAAACACAGATGACACGCATTTTAGAATTATTCGAACACAGTGTTGCTAACCCGCGATTTTTCAAATTTGCCGCCTTTTACTACTGACAAGATTTGGTTGACGGACTTTAACTTTGATGACATTGATAACATGTTTCTTGCGTGAGCTTCTGCGGAGAACTGACGATCGACGCCGATATCGGAGGCGTGTGGAGGCACTAGGAACGTTCGATTTATCTGCACAGTCGGACTGCACAGTTTAATCGCTACGATTTATAGTTACGTTAATAAAGTGTAGAATAAATCGAGAATTAGTTTTTTTCTTATATTTTTTCAGTGTATGTTTCGACCATCGTTCAAATACTGATCTCAAATAGGTATTTACTTTACGCTTGGAGGATATAATCAAACGGAGACGCCATGTCTGTAATTTTCTGTACAAAACAGTCTGCCGATTTTTGCGGGGGAGGGGAACGTCAAATGTATGCGTAACGTAAAAATAGCCATGTCAGATAAACGTCAGTCCATACATTGTGTATGACCGTTGGCCGCCTATTTGCGACAGAGGGGAAAGCCTGTTAATGGCTACTCCGTTTAGTTGTATCCTCCAAGACTTTACGAAAAGCGAGGGAGGGCGCCACTGCCACTAGAAGTCAGCTATCTAGTGGGTTGTTGCCAGTGCCACCTGCATTTATAACTTTGTGAGAATATATTATTATAGCTATATATTCAAGAAATGCTGCCTATTTGACTGATATCAAATGAATTATCTCGTGTTATTCCAATAATGAGGAGAATAATCGCTAGCTTGGGCTACAAACATTACTAATTTGTGTTCTATTGCTCAAGATTTTTTAGGGTGGATTGGACTATTTCCAATCCGCTGACAATGTTTTGGTGTACATGTCATATCATCGACATACTAAAGGAATGAATCCGTGTTATATATAATACGAGTAAGTATTTAATGTTACATTACATTTCATTTACATTTTAAGTGTTTGGCCTTGTCCAACTTCTAATTCTTTTTTTTTGTTTCTTTTAGGTATATTTACATAACTTCAGGTTTTTGTCGAAAACACTTCACGAGTCGGATTGTCATTATGTTTTATAGTATTCTTGATACAAAATTTCGTAAGTGTACTTGGACCGTTCGTGACTTCAATGAATGTTTTATGTCTGTAAAGAAACTATTCCACAAATTGTCCAATGGGCCATTGTCTCAGCTGTTTCGAAAATCAAGCTAATGCTGATGTCACAGCCTCCCATAGAAATAAAGATGGTAAATACTCTTTCTCTTGCTTACTAGTTTAAATTGATATGATTATCCCTGGAAATAAAATGTAACCATAAAATTAACTTGCATAACTAATTTTATCCATGTCGCGTCAGCCAAATTATCAATCAGCATACATTTTTCTATGTACACTTTTAATCTACTTGCAAATTATTTGACTTTCAAAACCTAGTACATTACAACATAAGATCCATATTTAAAAACATTTGTGTTTTATGTTACAGATATGACAGAGATTGTAGCTTCCCACCAGGTGCCTGCTGTTACTATTACTGATTATCTACAAGAAGTGCCACTACTGCCTGACAATGACAACACTGTGAACAATTGTCACTATGCTAGTAACATGAATAATGATAACATAATAAATACATTCGGAGAAACATGTTCTACAGAAATGGTGAACTCACAGAAGTCATATACTGACAAGGTTCCTAAACCTTTCTATCAAAAGTTACCATCCATTCCGAGAACAATGTCCTCACTGGCATCAAGTGAACCTCGTGTCTCAGAATGTAAGATAAATCAGTTGTTTGATCAATACAAGGACTCGTTGGAAGAAGCCATCCTTGCAGAAGGCATCGAAAATCTTTGTAATGACTTGCAATTGAATCCAGATGATTTTAAGGTCCTTGTACTTGCTTGGAAATTAAATGCTAGTCAAATGTGTAGGTTCACAAAAACAGAATTCATACAAGGCTTAAAGAATATGAAGACAGACTCCATTAAAGGCATACAACATAAATTAAATGAGGTAATAAGCGAGCTGAATAGAGAATCTGAACAGTTCAAAGACTTGTATAGATTTACATTTAAATTTGGGTTGGATGTCAGCACTGGTCAAAGAATATTACCATCGGACATAGCTATTTTGCTCTGGAGGTTGGTGTTCACCAACAATGAGCCTCCCATACTTGATCGTTGGCTTAGTTATTTAGAAAAGAGCACTCACATCAGAGGAATCCCTAAAGACACATGGTACATGTTCTTGAACTTTTGTGACTATGTGGGTGATGATCTCAGCAGCTATGATGACACAGAGGCTTGGCCAAGTCTCTTTGATGACTTTGTGGAACATGAAAATGATCAAGTTAATCAAAATGTCACAAAGAATGACATCAAAATACAGGATTGAATTCCTACATTTGCCAAAATATAGTATAAGTACTTAATAAAAGATTATTGATATTGAAGAGACTGATATATCCTGTATTGGTTAATACATCAATTTTAGTGAATGGATTATTATCATGCAGTTTCAATCTGTGGTAAATCACAGATGTATTTTCAGAATGTCTTTTGTTTTGTATTAAAAAGAGATAATTTTTTATTGGGGAGTTTATAAACTTATGAGGTCATTTTGTTATGGCTCTACTGTATGCATTAATTTATTATACATTTATTTAAAAATATATCAGTTCCTGGAAAAGATAAGGTATCTAGTGATCAGTGAACTGCAAAGTTTTTGTGTCAAATATTACGCATCTCTTTTATTTTGGTACCTGTCTATAAAAAATATACATTACTTGTAAATATATTGCTATATTTTTAAATAATACTTTTGGTTGATTTTCAAGTACATACATAGTGTAAAAGTTTTGTAAAGATATGACATTCCAGTTTGGAATTTTATTATTTGATGGACATAGCCAAAAACTGTATATATTCTAAGGTCCCTAACTCATTGTAGCTTCAGATGGTCCACATTGCCTGCAGAGCTAGTCTTTATTACTTGCATTTTGTCCAGTTCTAACGCCATTGAATGTTACCAGACAAATCATTGCACAAATTTCCTGGCATGTGGTAGCAAAAAGGTCCCTGTAAGTAATTATTGTCTTGCTGCAGAAATTCCATCTTTAATATTTTAGTTAGTGTATCAAGTAAATAATATTTAAATACAAATTAAGTTTTTCCTTTTATTTCTACATTCTTGACTGGGTACCCACTTGTTTGTCGAGCGTTATTAAGAATATCTAAGCACTTACTGTGAAAATCGAAATTTCGTTATCTACCACCCTTTCGCTCGTATAATATGCAAGAGTGATATAAAGGCAGACAATGAAATTCTCTTGCTTTGGCAATATAAGCATTTAACAGCGATTTGTGGTGCGAAGGAGCAAATCGCACGAGTCGTCGACGACGCACGACGCGCCGCAGGGTATGCCACAACGAGCTTCATAGTACCGTACGGATTATAGTTAATAAATAAATGAAATTCGTCGCGCGTCCCAGTGTCGGACGAAGATACGGAGAAAATCGCACTTTGCAACGACATGTGACGCCAGTGTGATAACCGCCTTACGGAGAGGGCGTGCATTGAATCCTGAACGAAGCGAAAGATTCAAAAATAGAATACTGAGCATAGTAAGGGATTCAAGGAGTAACGCTCAAGGTGGAAATATTGCTACCATGTGACAATATTGCTTTTTACATCTGTGAGCTAAAAAATAGTGTCCTAGAACAGAAAAGTGCCACTTAGATTCCTCCTAACAGGAAAGAAAAACCCTTTTCCGAATAGGTGCTGTGAAAAGCAGTTATATTCTTTATGGTCGTCGCTAACAAATGAGAGTTCACAATAAAACACGTAATTCTTAATAAAATTTTATTTAAACAAAATAATATAGTCGCAGCCTGCCAGTGTCGCTCGGTGTCGGCGCGCGCCGCTCCGGCGCCGCGGCGGGGCGGCGCGCGCCGAGAGACTTGTCCACTGATATACACAAAATATTGATAATAATATACAAACGCCCCTAGATATTAATCGTTAACCTGATTATATTAAAAAAGCTGAAAACTTTATAAATCCATAATATACATTACTTTAACAACTCGGGCGCTGAGCCTTTACATGTATATTTTTTGGAAATAAATCGAACCATCTGTTTGCACGACCGCATGTAAGTACTCTCGGCGTTCCTACTGGAGGAGCGGCGAGTCGGCGACCCGCGCCGCCTCGGTAGGGCGCGGGGCTCATGGGGCTCCGCCCGGATATTGGTCACTTAGAGCAATAAATTATTATCTATTACCATAATACGATAAAGTATTGCGGATATTATAATTAACACGTGATCCAGGCAAAGCCGAGTAAGTTTGGACTTATAAAAAAGTAAAACTGACACCCCAGTACAAGCGAAACTGAATAACTTTATGTGCGTGTCCTACAGCAAACCAATTAAAATTATTTACTTTCAAAGTGATACGTTACACTACAATAGTATAAATATTATGTGTATAAAATGAACATGTGAGCGTAACTAATAAACAAAAAGTTATGGTGATCATCAGACACGAACTCTTAGAAAAGTAAAAAGTAACACCATTTCAAATTATACATTTATAGAGAGGAAATGCTTACAGCCGGCTACCTTTTACTAGAACTAAGTCGATGATCCTTCCCATAGAGCCGTACTTTATGAATGGTTTCACCGGGTTCATAGTGTCGTAGGTCCACTTGGGAACAGCAGTATATGAAGAGAATGTGATACCTAAATAAGCATTTCATTGTTTGACATTTCGCTCACCGGTTCACTATAGATAGAAGTTTGACTCCTCTTACGATAATTAAGGCAATCCGAAGCGATGTCATTTAGTATTAACCAAATTTGTTTCAAACTAAGCAGAATATAATTTAGTTATATTAATTCTTGTATATTAAGAGTATTAATTCACGGCTTGCCTAAATAAAATAAATAATCACTGTCTCAAGATAAATTCCATAACTTATTGTTACCATCGTAATAAAAGGTATCGGTTTATTTACGTTCACATGACGGTACAGAGGGCAAAACGATCTCTACGTAATGCTTCGTTAATGCTATCTTTGACTATCCGCGAATACATAATACTACGCGGTGTCTCGTAAAATAAGACATTACATTTTAAAAGTAGTAAAATTCAAACGGCTAGGCATATTTTGCAGGCATCAAACGATTTACAAAGCGTCAATACCTTTAGAGCCATGTGAAAATAAAATTAGCACGTTGAATATATAACATGGTGCTGTCATGTGGAGATACGAATTTTCACTTGATGGCAGTGGCTGTTAAAATATTTTCTTTTCTGAGGACTAGCTGTTCTATCAATATTAAGAAAATAAAAGTTACAACGTGAACATTACAACGTATTGAAGCAATATACCACTCGAGCTCTCACATGATACAGATCCCAAAATTCAGGATTACATATTACATGCTTTCTCTGATAATATAGGTTTTGGAAAGGCCTATCCTAGCTAAATTACAAATCATAGTGCCAGTTTACTCAATCACTTTTAGGACTTTACCGATAGCAATAGTTTTATCTGAAAAGAAAAGAAAACATTATAATTAGACAAGAAATAATAATTAAAAAAATCTATAAGCTAGTTTCGTAACTAATTAGGCCAGCAATTATAGTGGCATAGTTATGAATGAGCTAGCCCAGGTAGACCTGTAATTATTCCTAAACAGGAGTTTGGTAGTTCTTTGGTTAAGGAAATCATCGTGAGGAAACCAGACTTCTTTACATGGTAATTTCCCTCTGGGTCAGATGGCAGTTGGCTACGGCCCGGGTTCATCAGCATTCAACCGAAAAAGCAGTAAAATAGTGTAAACAAGGTAAAACTTACTCTCGTCTCTTAATGTGAACCTGCCCATTTGAGCAAACTTCTTGAATGGTTCTAAGCAGATGATCCCGGCGCACTCTATCCTCATGATGGCCACTTGGTCCTGCTTCACGAAGCGCGGCCGCGTCTTCGACTTGTCTCCGGTTTTCTTATCCACCAGACAGATTAGTGCCTGTACATACGCAAATAAACTTATAACTGTTGCCATCATCACATACGTATATTGGAGCAGGCAAGCTACTCACAGATAACTTAACACGATTTTTTTTATAGTGTTTAGATATTTTTGAGCACTTTGGCCGGTTTAATATATCAGCACAGAATACACAAGAGCTAGAAAAAATAGATGGATTGAATATGACATCAGAATTGTGCGAGTTTCGTCAGCATACAGGGCCATTACTAATTGAATGCACAACTGTAATTAAGATTTCCGGGTTATTCCTACTAGTTACCAGTGGTAACTACTGGGAATTTTTTTCCCACCTTTTACCACTGGTAACTACTGTTGTACTACTGGGAAAAATAATTCCCAGTAGTTACCACTAAACCGAGTTGGTGGTAACTACTGGGGATAATTTTTATTAGTGGGAATAACCCAAATTTCCTTGCAAGCTGAATTTTATAGATTTATGGCACCAATCTACGTAAAAAAAGTACCTTTTTTTAAAGTACCTAACTACCTATACTTATATGTATTATAATATACAAATACTTAAATACATAGAAAATATCCATGACTCAGCAACAAATATCTGTGCTCATACAAATAAATGCCCTTACCGGGATTCGAACCCAGGACCATCTGCTTCATAGGCAGGGTCACTACCCACTAGGCCAGACCGGTCGTCAAACAAAAACAATAAATTCTAAAGTGTTTTCTTACCTTTACAGTAACCTCTTCGGCTGCGCAATGTATGTGCATGACAGCCGAGTATCCCGCACAAATGATCGACTTATGCTCCAAAATCACAACTTGTGCATCAAACACCTGAAAATAAAAACGCATTTTCATATTATTTATTAATATTATTATGCTAGGTAACAAAATGTAAATTATTTCCATACTTTTAACATAGTTATAATAAATTGACATTCCATTAACCCTGAGCACAACAGATTGACAATGGATTAAATATGAAATAACAATAATTAATCCGTGGAGCGCACTAGTATCACACGTGTGATATTAGCTCAAATTGGGTCGTAGCGACTCAGTATCAGACGGGTCATTCCCACTAGTTATCACCAAGTTGTTACCAGTGGTAACTACTGGGATTTTTTTCCCACCTTTTACCACTGGTACTATTGGGAAACATAATTCCCATACTACTGGGAATGGTAACTAACTACGGTAACTACTGGGGATTATTTATCCAGTAGTTACCAGTGGCAAAAGGCTGAGAAAAAACTTCCCAGTTGTTACCACTGGTAACAAACTTGGTGGTAACTAGTCGGAATAACCCTATCAGACGTGTGTTACTACAGATCTATGGGTCAAATTGCTTTGCATTAATATGTATCGTGACCGTTCGACGGGTTAATAAAAGTGACGCCTATCATACGCGGCGCGTCATCGTAAACCTTGTCGGAAAGCACAAAGGTTGACAGTGGACATTGGGATGTAGCCGCACGCGTCGGATCACGTCTTTGGCGGTCCAAAGGTAACATAACTTAGCGTGCGCGAACTGTACTTTCCATGGAACTTGACTTTTATCAGTTTTTGTTTCCAGTAATAAGCAGTGATCGGCGCGGACGGTGCCACAGCGCGGGATTCCGAGTAGAAATCGTAATATGGACATGACTCAAATGCCGCGATCTTGTTCGCAAAAGTAATTTTATTGAGTGTTATTTTAAATAAGATTTTTTAAGAGTATTTGAACAAGCTACCCGGTATGTGGCACCGTCCGTGCCGATCACTAGTAATAAGAATGACTTACTCTTCCAGTAGTAATGGGTTCCGTGATGTCGCAGAGCACGAAACCAGGCGAGACATCTTCTTCTTCGATGCCTTTTAGCTTGACTTTAACGTTCTCGCCAGGCCCAATGGATGTAACCTCAATGTCGTCAGACCACAGCTGATCAACATTCACTTGCACCTGCCAAACAATAATAGATTGTGTCACAAGGGAGCAAAATTACATGTTTACGGCGAGTAAAATTAAATGTACGCCACATTGAATCCTGAGCGTAGTGAGGGAATAAGTGTTAACGACTAAGGTGGAAATAATTTTGCTACCATGTGACAGATACTGTTTTTCACATCACCTATGAGGAAATTATTATGTTTTAAAAATATTATTTAAGCTAAAAAAATAGTAAACAAAAATAAATCGCGGGCTAGAACAGAAAAATGCCACTTTAATCCCTCCTAGCATGGAAGAAAAAGCCCTATTCCAAATAGGCGATGTGAAAATCTTATTTTCACCTCAGCAGCTCGAACAAGGGTACTTTGCTACTTAAAAACAGTGAGCAAAATCGCATTTTGCTCACTGAGTGAGACAAAATGACATTCAAGTGACCTTAATATTCAAATGTCATTTCAACATGCGGGGTCTAATACAAGTTCGAAGTACTTGGATTCTATTATCTTTGTCCCTTTCACGTCTTTAGCAAAAAGAAAGACAAAAAAAGTTCAAACTACATTCAACAGTACATTGACAGTTTATAATAGACCCCCGAAAAACGTCGGAACGCATCGTTCCAAAATACATACGAGTATGGATTCTTAATAATTAATTAATGAAAATAAAATTTCAGATTTCACAAAAACTGATAAAAACACTATATTTTACGTTATTTATTGTACGATTAAAATAATGAACTCAAAAAATACACAGAATATCACGTAAAATAAATAATTATAGTTTTAAGAATCTCTACTATAGTTTACAAATAGTAAGTATCCGCAATTCGGACCGTATCTTACCTACAATGTTTTTTTTTTTTACAAAAAAAAGTTGTGGATTGAAGTGTCAATCAATTGATGGTCGTTGTTTCCATATATTACCTATTTAACTGAAATTTACTACGTTTTGTTTTTGTGTTTGATTGTGGTAATTCAACTTAATTGTTAGCATATCTTAAGAAAGCATGCGTGAATAGGTAAGTGATGAAGGAGGATTACATTTTTCAGGTTGTCTAATATGTTCTCACTGCTGAGGTGAAAAGTTTTGTGAACTACACGAGATCAAAGTTATTTACATCTCGTGCGCTTTTGAGTCCCTTACTACGCTCAAGATTCTAAATTAGATTATTATAGAATCTTTCGCTTGCACGGGACTCAAAATAAGCACTCGAAGAAATATCAAACTTTGATCTCTTGTTGTACAAATAACTATTAAATACAGTCATTTGACTATAGTAACCGAACTCACCCTATTGGGCATGAGGAAAAGGATGCTGCCCTTTCTCGTGGTACCCGCCTCCACTTTGCCCATGAGCACGGTGCCCATGTCCTTGTACTTGTCGACGACGGGCATGATGAAGGGCCCGTCCATCTTGCGGTTGAGCGACGGCAGCTCGTCGATCAGCTGGATGAACGACGGCCCGCGGTACCAAGAGCAGATGTCTTCGGACACCTACATAAAGTAATACATAATAAATAATAAAATAATTTGAGCCTACATACGACCCACTGCTGGGCACAGGCCTCTTATGCGCGAGAGGGCTTGGGCTATAATCCCCACGCTAAGTAATACATATTTAGGATAATTAATTACATATCTTACTATTTTCATGTGTCTCGGCCAGGGCTCGGAACCGGCTTTTTTCTAAAACCCAAAATAGCCCAATATTTTTAATTATTTTATGCTCTTTACGTAGGACTGAATCATGTTAATCATGTATATAGATAACAATTTCGTATTATTAGATTGTCCCATTAAAAACGAAATAATAAGCCAAAGAACGAAAAAGAACTTAATAATACCGGTATTTTTTGTATGAAGAAAAAACCGGTTCCGAGCCCTGATGGTCTCGGCACAGGATATGGCGGGTTCAAATAAAACGAACATTGTATGTACCCGCCTATAAATTATTGCATAATCGGAAACTGGGGCCTTACCATGATGTCCTTATTGCGATTCTGTGTAGGACCTAAACTGAATTCCTAAAGGACGGAGCTACATAACTTCGTCCCTTAGCATTTCAGTTTAGGTTCTAAACAGAATCACAATAAGGGCATCATGGTAAGGCTCCTGGTAGAGTTAGACCAAGGTTGGTCTAACCAACTTAGCTAAGTTGGCAGCGATTTTGACAGCACAGAATGCGCAAGTGTTATTTAAAAGTCATCATTTCATAGAAGTTTCACGTTTAAAATAACACTTGCACAGTCTGGACTATCAAAGTAAGCCAACTTAGCTTGGTCTAACTATAAATGATTTATACCAGATGTGGTCTTTGAGGAGTTTGATAACATGAAAAACTATCGGTCACAATTATGCTTATATAGAATTAAGTTTTAGGCACTTACTCTTTCTAATAAGCCTTGTCCAGTTTGGCCGGACACAGGTAGAAAGGAGAGGTCCTTAGCTGGGTTGAATCCGAGCTTTTTCAGGTAAGGCATGATTTTGTCTCGACATTCATTGTATCTGTAATAAAAGAAAGGAGTTGGTGAATAATAAGAAAGTAATAAGTTGGAAATAAGGAAGAAAACTAAGTTGACAGATGCTCTTCAACATGCACTATCCCAGAAATGGAAATGGGCAGGACATTTGGCGAGATACCAGGACGAGAGATGGACTCTCCATGCAACCAGACTTGGCAGGTTTTAATTGTGAAATTTACAAGAGTATACCTAATGCCTAATAGTAATGATGGCAATAAATATTAGTCCTGACAGAAGACAAGGAACTGTGTTGAGACTTAGCAATCAATGAGATGAGCTGCTTGCACATTTTGTCTCAACCCGCGAGTAGGACAGTTTGACACAAGGAAAGTTTTGCTAACCATGTTGGCGTCACTCTCATTATACGATTAATATTGTTCTCTATTTCCTGAAATGGGACCCTGTTTGTAATTAGTGCTAGACCAAGCTATGTTGGCAGCAATTTTGATAGCCCAGACAATGCAAGTGTTATTTTAAACGTCAAACTTCTATGAGACTATGGCGTTTAAATAACACTTGCACCGTCTGGAGCGTCTGGGCTATCAAAATTGCTGCCAACTTGGCTTGGTGTCTCATGGTATCAATACATACCTTTTCTCATCCCAGTTGACAGTGGGATCATCCATTTTATTAACGAGAGCTACTAAATGCTTCACTCCGGCAGTCTTGGCCAACATGGCGTGCTCACGAGTTTGTCCTCCTCTGTCGAAACCAGTCTCAAATTCACCTTTACGCGCTGAAATTACCTGAAAAAATAAAACATTCAAATGAAAAAACAATCTTATCTCTTTTGAAGTTGTACATAAATATAATCGTGCTTTACGTATTAAAACTGTTTGAAAGAATTTGCACCGCATTCGCTACACTCATTGACCTGTCGCGTGCGCTTATCGACAAGAACAGTTAACCACCATAATGGCATATAATTTTATAATTGCATACATTTTAATTACGGTTTAGTATCAAAAATAGAACGGGTAATAGAAACTGTGCCCGCGGCTCTACCTGCGTGTGGTTTTTTCGAATGTCGAATTGAAATTTCGAAGTCAATTAATGACCGATTGATGCCATTTGCTTTTATAATGCACTAGCGACCCGCCCCGGCTTCGCACGGGTTAACAAATTATAGATAAACCTTCCTCTTGAATTACTCTTTCTATTTAAAAAAACCGCATCAAAATCCGTTGCGTAGTTT
Organism: Cydia amplana; assembly: GCF_948474715.1. Lineage (NCBI taxonomy): Eukaryota > Metazoa > Arthropoda > Insecta > Lepidoptera > Tortricidae > Cydia > Cydia amplana. The sequence continues at coordinate 7,292,407 of NC_086077.1, read as the reverse complement.
TAAAGATCTAAGCATACATAGGGTCAGACAGACAGCGAGAAGCGACTTTGTTTTATACTATGTAGTGATGATAAACACAATTATGACACAGAGTGTGACGCAAACCTTACGTCCTTAACGTCATAATTTAATAAAACACTCATGGTTTTATTTGATTCACACAGGAACTTTCATGGGAATCAGGAAGTATACACCACTGGGTGTTAAAGAGACTGCTATTCTTTGGTCTCAATTGGTAACTTAAATTTGACATTAATGCTTCACGCCAATAAAAAGTGGCAGCAGCTCCACAACCGTTCCTGTATAATTATAGCACTATCAATGCGGCCCCATCCGTTTGCGGGATATTCCTTTTTTCTGTCGGCTACAGATATTATCTCCTATTGCTGCTGTAACTACGAGCCAGCCTTCTTTATTGATGAAGTTAACAATAACAAGTGTCTTCTTCCTCGCGTTATCCCGGCATTTTGCCACGGCTCATGGGAGCCTGGGGTCCGCTTGACAACTAATCCCATGATTTGACGTAGGCACTAGTTTTTACGAAAGCGACTGCCATCTGACCTTCCAACCCAGAGGGGAAACTAGGCCTTATTGGGATTAGTCCGGTTTCCTCACGATGTTTTCCTTCACCGAAAAGCAACTGGTAAATATCAAATATTTCGTACATAAGTTCCGAAAAACTCATTGGTACGAGCCGGGGTTCGAACCCGCGACCTCCGGATTGAAAGTCGCATGCTCTTACCGCTAGGCCACCAGCGCTTCTCAATAACACGTGCAACAACAATAACTTAACAATAACAAGTGTACTACAGTTTAATAATTACGCTTGGATTTGACCGCATTAGCCGCATGATATGTAAGATACGTACCAGCACGGCTAAATCGGCCTGCGCCGCGCCACCGATCATGTTCGGTACGAAGCTCTTGTGCCCCGGGGCGTCAAGGATCGTGAAATGCTTCTTCTCAGTCTCGAAGTACGCTCTCCCCACCTCCACGGTTTTTCCCTTGTCGCGTTCTGCACAAAACAAATTGCCAATGTATTCTCAATTTTATATAATAGCTAATTTGTAGTCTACTTACCAAGTAATTGGCTAAAATAAAACATAAAGTTGCAAAACACAGATTTAAACATCACTCAAACGGGACTTAATTTTAACGGGGTAATTAGGGTTCCGTACCCAAAGGGTAAAAACGGGACCCTATTACTAAGACTCCGCTGTCCGTCCGTCCGTCCGTCTGTCACCAGGCTGTATCTCACGAACCGTGATAGCTAGACAGTTGAAATTTTCACAGATGATGTATTTCTGTTGCCGCTATAACAACAAATACTAAAAACAGAATAAAATAAAGATTTAAGTGGGGCTCCCATACAACAAATGTGATTTTTGACCGAAGTTAAGCAACGTCGGGCGGGGTCAGTACTTGGATGGGTGACCGTTTTTTTGCTTGTTTTGCTCTATTTTTTGTTGATGGTGCGAGTCCGACTCGCACTTGGCCGGTTTTTAAACACGCGGTTGAGTATCGTTTTAGAGAATAATAGGTTGAGTTGTGATGAGAGTTAAACTTAGCACTTTTCCACCCAGATGCACAATATCTATAGATATTACTATAACAACCCTTATGTAGTCGCCATCAGATATATCGGAGCGGCCAAGGTGTTCACAATATCTGAACACGCACTCTAACGCCCTGACAATAGAGGCGTGTTCAGGTATTTGTGAGCGTCTTAGCCGCTCCGATATATCTAATGGCAACTGTACACTTTAATTGAGATACCTCACGTGAAAGAGTTAAAATGAACACATTTCTGCAATGACATTAATCTCAAGTCAATGTTCGTAGGTGAACGAAAGGATTTGCAAATATAGTTCGTTAAACTAATTTGTCAGTCAGTAAGAAGTGTAAGAACCAGGAAAACTATACTCTTTTCTTTTGGGTGCTAGTACTAGTGTAAGACAAAGAAATTATGATTATCTCTGTCTATGTTTGAAATGAGACAGTCCTTTGACAAACTATAGATAGAAAACAGAATAAAAATGTAAAAAAAAAATGTTGCATACCTTCTTGGTTGGTGTCGAGCGCCCAAGAAAGGTACCACGACTCTCGGGACTTCTCTCGCGCTTCTCTTTCGTATTTGTCCAGAGTTCTTTTATCTACCATGCCCGTTAAGGACATAATTTGACCGCCAATTGTCGATTTACCAGCATCTACAAACATAAATTAAACATATTTTATAAACCTCACAAACGTAAATCTACCATTACATAATAACCGCGGGTGTATCAATTTTAACAACCATGATGCACTTTCGCCAATGAGGTAGATCAGCGGTTCTCAATCTTTTTTTTTGACGGAACCCTTTTGGAAAGCGAAATACTTGATGGAACCCTACAATAAAACAATAGTTTTTAGAAGTGTATTTTTTTTATAAGCAAAATATTTATGCTTATTTTATTATTCTAAATTCTTGCGGAACCCCTGCAGGGGTGTCGCGGAACCCTAGGGTTCCGCGGAACACACTTTGAGAATGGCTGAGATAGATAATCACAAGCAACGGAGATAGAGATAGTTACATGTTGGCTTCACTTTTTACAGAAAGCTACACTGAAACCAGGTTTCCAGGTTTTTAAATTCTTAATTACTCATACGTGGTGTATATATCTGTGCAAACTAGGCCTCCAATGTTGCCAATATGCGGGGCTGTGACATTGTTATTTGTTTCATATAATACAAACATTTGGGCCCATTCAACATCACATTTTAGCTATGCCGTGCGTTCTCACGCTGTTTCTCCACTAAACACTTTGTCCAAGGCTGATGTTGGAATATAACCTTTTAATTAGTAATGTCATTATTTTCTTTAGTAGATAATTACATAGTTTTTTAGGATTTTTATACTAACAACGTTATGTATCAATGATCTGTTTTTAGGGTTCCGTACCCAAAGGGTAAAAACGGGACCCTATACTAAGACTCCGCTGTCCGTCCGTCCGTCTGTCACCAGGCTGTATCTCACGAACCGTGATAGCTAGACAGTTGAAATTTTCACAGATTATGTATTTCTGTTGCTGCTATAACAACAAATACTAAAAACAGAATAAAATAAAGATTTAAGTGGGGCTCCCATACAACAAACGTGATTTTTGACCGAAGTTAAGGAACGTCGGGCGGGGTCAGTACTTAGGTGGGTGACCGTTTTTTTTGCTTGTTTTGTTCTATTTTTTGTTGATGGTGCGGAACCCTCCGTGCGCGAGTCCGACTCGCACTTGGCCGGTTTTTATTTTATTTTATTACAAAGCAAAAGTATTGAATGTGAAGTGGTCTTACCGACATGGCCGATGAACACAACATTCACATGTTCCTTCTTGCTCCTGGTGTCTTCCACTCTGGGGGGTTTCTTCTTGGGAACTTTCTTTGCCAACTCGCCTAATTCATCATTTTCCTGAGGTAACAACAAAACTTGAGTAGGGTATTATGACTTTCATTAAAATTTACAATTTGAAACATGTAATTTATCTGAGTTATTGTGCCACTGAGACTACATGCTAGATCATGGTATAATAATATACTCCGCCTGGTACTCTCTTCCGACCACGTGACTGACACAAGCCTACGTCATCATGCGACAGCGCTATAATAATAATATGCAATAGCGCTATATAAAGTGGCAATATTATTGTGACGTAGGCTTGTGTCACTCTGGGAAGAGAAGATCATGTTTTATTAGACTATGATCCTAGATCAAGTAACTACAATTATACACATTCACATACACAACACAAAACACAATAACCATATCAATCCATGCTTTTGTGGTTGCTATGATTAATATTCTTGAGTTTATTATGAACCAATTCTAATTTCACATGGGTTAGTAGATACTTATTAATAAATTAAATACCTTTCACACATAAAGCAAAATTGAAATTAATCAACTAGAGTCTGTTTGAAAAGACAAAAGTCGTGGAATGTATTGGGCCCCATACAAATACTTATACTTTCAGCTACTTGTAGCCTACTAATACTTTTTTTAATAATAGTACTTAAACTAAAAGCTATACATTTTTGGTTAATCTGCAACTTTCATGCTGGATGGTCAGCCTATGACATGGTCAACCAATGTTTTCCTGTTTACTTGTCAGTCAGGAGGCAGACTTATATTGTACTCAATATAATGATTAAAAGATTAGTGGTAAGACATAAGCCAATGGGCATAAGAAAAACGATAATCAACCCATTCTAATATAATGCTAGATCTACTAATAACGCAAGGAATCATGCCAATTACAGTGTTTAGAACCTGTTGCTCGATCTCATCGTCATCGGGGTCGTTGTTGTCCTCTGGTGTGAGCAGCGCGTCGTCGGCCTCGGCCTCCCAGCTGTCGACGGTGGGCGAGACGTCGGGCGGCACGGGCGGCGCGGCGGCCGCGGCGGCGGGCGGCACGGGCGGCGGCTCCTCCACGCGCGGCGAGGCCGACGCGCCGTCGCCGCTGTCGCCGCCGCCGTCCCCACAACCTGCGGCGACAACAAGCTTGAGCGGCCCTGAAGGGTGCAATGTATTCACTGAAACTAACTTTCTGAACATCTTGCACTTGTCAATAGGCCCGCCTCGCGAGGAAATTGCCGCGCGAAGCAGCTCGGTCTGTGTAGACGTGCCTCGGGTGAAGCCCGCCTTATGACATTCGTTTATCAGGAGATAATAAAAAAAGCCGCAATACACGCTTTTTAACAGAATTTGTCAATTATTATTTGATATTTTTGTTGCGCACTTGAGCATATTACTCAAAATCATAAATACTACTGATTCTAACAGCATTTCAAATACTTCTGACTCAATAATATATAAAAATATTGCTCAATTTTTAAGTATATTGACAGTCCTGAGGACAAGATATCTAGTCAATTATCATATTTTATACATATTATACAAAAATACTTGGGAGTTATTTGCTGATATTGTTGCCAGGAAAGCAATAACTTTGAGCAATGATGACTGGGAAAGAAAATATCAAAAGATGTACCTAGAACACCCACAAGGCAGACGTAAATCTACACAATTCTAGATTTAAGTAGAATTTTGCAATCTCTATACAAGGTGTAACAAAAAAAGCTGATTAAAAAAAACTTTAGGGCACGAAAATTTTTTTCCTCTGTATGGAGGGCTAGCTGACTTGGATGACCTGCCCCATAGAAACATTTATTTTTTCACATCATTCAATTTTTTTCATCTACTGTTTCCTTATCAGAACATGATACCGAATATGCATTTAAAGGGATCCCACTATTTTTGTTGGACCTTGTATTGAACACTGAAATAACGGCATGTCCAGCAGACAATTAGGCCATTTCAGCATTTTCAGACGAATTGCAACCCTTATAAAGCTGGCCATATACACTATAGTTCGTTTTTTTTTAGCATTAGAAGGAACTTGAACGAAGGTAAGCGATTTTGACATGTCTTTTAATTGAAAAACACTTTTTAAAATCAATAATTATTACTTATGAAAGCAGAAGACTATAAAAGATCGTATTAGATTCATAATTGTTACATATTTACCGTATCTTATTTTTAAAATGTGTTATTCAATTAAAAGACACATCAAGATTGTTTACCTTATTTCTAATCTTAAAAAAAACGAACTATAGGGTATGCCTGTACAGTTCAACTGCACAGGTAAAACCAGTTAGGAAACTGCACAGTTAACATCAAATGCCACATATGCTCCTTCTTGCCTGTGCAATTCAACTGTACAGGAACTGTGCAGGCATACCCTAGCGTGTATGGCTAGGTAGGTAGATGTCTACATACATTTACATGTGTGACTCATAGGAATATTGAAACCTCTCATTTCCCAGTGGCTCCAATATGAGTCAGAATTGTATGGATTTGAGAGGTCCTGGGAAACGAGGGGGTTAAGTATGAGTCAATTTCTATTGGATTGAGAGTTCCAGGTACACACAAATATAAATCTTTTTAGCATTCATTAAGAATCCTAAAAAACTAGTACATTAAAAAAAAAACATGTATTGACTTGCAAACTTTAGATAGATAAACACTTTATTCTAATTAAACCACTCATTCTCAAACTTTTGTAAGAAAAGAATACATACAAATGCTTTCTAAGTGTGCCCAAGTGAAAAATCGAAGGCTAAATTTTAACCACTTTTGAAAACATGCAAGATGTATTTCCTCACGCTATTGTAACAGGACAAACCTCTAATCAATGGACTCACTTAGAATAACATAATCACAAACTTACATGCACATTATAAACTAATGATCACAGCAAATAGAAAACCAGACATGATAAACTGAATATGTAAAAATGTTCCAGTTGAGTAAACAAACATGATCAAATATCCGAAGATTGGGTTCGTGCCTTCGTTTAGAGAGGGAATTGGATTGTAAGCGGTTGAAACGAAAAAGAAAATTTCAAGCAGTCAAGAGTCGACATCACACTGAACAAACATCTATCCATCATAAAATATCAACGACCAACGTTATCGGTGCCTCCACGTAATGATTTTCATATAGTAAACAACTTATAAAATATTTTAATGATGATTAATATAAAAGTAAAACTTGATAAACTAATACTATTCAGAAATTGTGAATCATAACCTTATTAGGTAGGCCAAATGACATAGGCAAAGGTAAAGAAAGGTTACCTTTGTCTGATTAGTGATTTATATTGCATATATTGACTTTATTTACACATTAATACTGATAGATAAGCACATTGAAGCCAATTTATTCGTCAAAACTAAAGCTTTTACTTACGTATGTTGCGTGAATCTTGCATTTCAAGAGTTCTTATCAAAGAATGGTCGTTATCTACGTCAGCATAGTGTTTATTGGCTCGCACTAGTGAGCAGAACTGATAATTCACGCTAATTTCAATGTAGAAGAATTAAATCTTAGGTGAAAGTTGCGAACTCAAAAGTAGGTATAGGATAGGCGCCGCGTGTCTCGACATAACCCGTTAAAACTGGATTTGTAAAAAAAATATATACTGCATTCAGCGTTTACATTTTGGAAATGTAGTGTCATGAATTAATTACGTGCGTTTTTTAGAAAATTAGATTATTATACTCAGCAAACTATGTTATAATTAGTTCTAATGCTTCAATGCAGATAGCTAAAATGACAAGACAACCGACTTACCGTTCAGGACGGGACTATCAGCAGAATTCGTAGAACCGCTTTCAGATTTTTGTGGTGATGAGGGGGATTCGGAGGTTTCGTTTGCCTGAGAAGGCATACAAAAAGAAGGCACGAACTCCACGGCATTTACATTCAACGTGGAAAATTTTGTAGACACATCATTGGAATCTTTTGCACCTTGTTCACCTATGACATCGGCTTGATTTTCCCAAGAGTCCGGAGCACCGATATTGGACATTTTTATTAATCAGACAGTGTAAAGTTATTAAATAAGTCTTTCTTTTCTAGTTATTTTTATAATTATTCGCGTTCTTTTCTCGATAGATCCGCGTGTGTCTTTATCTCAGACCGGAAGTTCATGGCAATTTGCCAAAAATGTTATATTACATATATACACAAAACAAATAAATATCGTATATAATTTAGTCAAAATATTACAAATGGTTATATTATCAATTCTTTTTCAAGCTAATATTTATATTACACATGTACAAAGTATTTAATGGAACTAATAAAATAATAAATGAACCTTATTTGATACGTTACGTCCGGTGGTAAAATTGCCAGATACAAAAATAAGGTGAAGCGCACAGTAAAACCGTTTACACACGATCATACATTCCGCGATTTGGTTCCGCGTTCAGGTCGAACTACGACATTCGGGCGGTTTGCACTTTACCAGTTGTTAGGTAAGTGATTTCATTAGTACAAAACGGACCTCAACATTGGTAGTTGGTAGAAAAAAAATCATGAAAATTAAAATGGCCGGAGATATTGCCGATCACAGCGTTTCCAAGCGTCGATAGCGTTTGTTCAATGTGATTGTGATATTTGTGTTGGTTTGTTCAGGAAACTAAATATAATTCCATGACATAATCAAGCTAATGTTGAAGTTTATATTTAATTTAGTTAGTGAATACGTGATATATTTAGAAATTGTTTCTACGTATAGTTTAGGTTAGTAATCAGCAAACAGTTTTATATTATATAGCATTTAGGTAAATTCAAATTATTTGACATGATAGCAACAATTTGGCTTACGTCCATCTTCGGGTATGTCTGTGCACTATAAGTTCAAAAGTGCCCTAGATTATGACACGGTCACATTCGATGGTCTGCATATATCAGTAGGAGATTTGAAAGCTGCTATTTCCCAGCAGAAAAGGATTGGAAAGACATCTGACTTTGATCTGCAGATAACTAATGCTCAGACTAAGGAAGGTGAGTAAATTACAAAACATATGTTTTAGTCTCCTAACTTGGTACAAGTCTGTTGGTAGTAGTAGTGCATGATTTGGCTTATTCTGGCTTAAGTGTTCTTAAAACTGACGACCGTGCTTGTGATCCCATAAATTTATCAATTTGTAAGTTCTTTTAACACTATTTTGCTAATACAGAAATTGCTAGTTTCAGAAAACTAAAGTAAGTTTGATTAAATTTGCCTTTATGTCTCATAGTACATTCTATTCATAATAATTTGATCTCATGATGTAAAATTTGATGCAAGCAATAGTAGCAAATATGTTGGGCAGCCATTGAGTATGCTTATATTACTAGACTTCTTTTTTTTTATTTCGCAGTGTACAGTGATGATGGTACTTTAATTCCTAAAAACACATCACTCCTAGTGGCCCGGGTACCACTGTCCCAGCAACCTAAGAAACAGTGGGAAGGCTCTAACAACAATGCAGCATTGCACAAAGATGTCTCTGTTAACAAAGGGCTGGCCGATCTGTCTCGCATGGAAGGTAGCGAACAGGATAAAATAAATGCTATGATTTCTCAGTCCACTTTTGACTACGACCCTAGCAAGTAAGGCTAAAATGGATTTTCTTTCAATATTCTCTGGGTGTGAGCTCCAGTTCCTCAGTATACTTGTTATCATGTACAGGTCAAGCTTGAAAGTATTTGCATGCTCTCTTGAGTAGTTAGTAAGGAAGGTACTTTCATAATATGTAACTTAGGTTGGATTGTTGAAAGCTGATGTGGTTTATTGGTAAGTGACCACAAAAGCTCACTAATTGCAAAAACATAATTCAACAAAAATCAACCTTTGTTTTGGTACTAGTATGGTTCACTAGGGCTTTGAACTTGTGCTAGTAAGTACTGAGTTTTGGTTGTTACCTCACTAATGGGGAATTTGACATATACATTTGAATCTCATGAATCTATCTATCTCATTATATCTTATGAATCATATTGCACAGTGCAAAGTAAGTCTGTGTTATTATATTATGCATGTTTTTTCTGTTTTATATCATGGGTATCATGGGTAAACAAGAAAACAAGAATGAGTTAAAGCAGTAACAAGCAATGTAGGATAATTATAATTGTTAACTTCTTCATTATCTTGCTAGTTATGCTAGTATCCAGTGTAGAACATAGGGGTAGGCTTTTTACTGGCATTAAACAACCATTTCCACCAGCATCGGGGAAACTGATCGTGATCAGAATGTAGTTCTTTGTTTTCATAAGTTCGAAAGACGCTAGATGTGGGGTGGCCCTTAAAAACATCAAGCTGTTTCAATTACCAATTGAATGTGTCATTATCATCAACCTTTTTAAAATTTTCAGTTATCAAAAAATTAGAGGACAGAATCAGAGAGGTGTAGTGCCATCAAATTATGTATGTTACAAGTGCCAGAAACATGGACATTGGATCAAGGATTGCCCTGTAGCTAATTCAGTAAGTTGTAATTAATCAAGACTGGTCTAGAAACTAGTAATTTAAATACACATTGACATTATCTAAATGACATAATTAATTGCAACCATAAAACTAAAAAGAAAAACAACACAAGTAATAAAACTTATGATGGTCAAGCAAATCTTGTCAGTAGAAATTCAAATTTTCTATGGGACGATATCCCTTCGCGCCAACATTTTTCAAATTTGCCGCGTTATTCTACTGACAAGATCTGCTTGACCATCTATACTAAACCTACTACATTACACTAACTTATGCTACAGGTAAAAAATAAATAAAAATATTGCCCTAAATCGCCGTCAACAGGCAGGGTGTCCAGAAGACTGGCCGTGTTGCCTTGCTGTATAGGCAAGCATGAGTTATTACAAACATCAACTTTTTTTGTCACCTGTCTTGTCATAGTAATGTTTCCTTGGGTTACTCACTGTAGTTTTTTGTGTCTAAATTTGCTAATTATGCAGTTTTGTGGTAGTTATAAGCCTATTTATCATGAGCCATTAACTTACTATACAAGTTAGCAATATGTACTGTAGGTAGGTATGTGCATATTTTTTCTAACAAAATTCGCAGGGAAGAATATTCAAAATAGCAACAAGAAACTCCTTTTATCAGACCAGGATCATCTGGTATATGATTTAAATCATTTAACAAAAACTTTCTTTTTTTTAGACTGACCCAATAGAGATAAGAAGAAGTACAGGAATTCCTCGTAGTTTTATGGTCCCAGTTGACGGACCTAAAGCCCCAGGAGCCATGATGACCCCAAGTGGAACCTTTGCTGTGCCTGCCGTCGATCAGTGAGTATTGCTTCAACATTGTTAGATTGCGTAATATTTAGATTGGCTTGATCTACCAAGATTGATAGAGCATGTCTCAAATGATATGATCAGTGTTTAAATACCAATTTTCTTCATTACATATTTATACATAAATATTAGATAATGTCTATTTCTATCAAAATTTACATTATAGATTTTTTTTTATTACAAACTATTCTTGATAACCCCAAAGTATTCAATCTGTAGTGTCTCTAATATTGTCGTCTGGATCAAATATCTATACTCATAATAGTTCATCTTGATACAATTTGCAAGATTTTAATGTTTGTTAATTATCTAGTTGTAACTGAAGCTATATAACCACATACAAGATACTGATAATGCTACATATACAACAAAGTAATTGTTAGTATGGTTTACTGCATTCTATTTTATATTTTTTTACTACTGGCTAGTATAAGCACGATATTGCTTTATAAATGTGGCCTTCTAGTTGTCCATAAATTCGCCATTCTCATAATGTATAACGAAGTAGGTTGATGGACCTAAGCCAATTAAGTTTTATGACTTTTACGCCTTAGTTATAATTAGGCGTGTCTCAATCCGCAATTTACATTATACCACTAAAAGTACACGCGCCACTTGAGGTTTAAATTGTCAAGCCTCGTGCCGTACTGTCACTTTCAACAATACAATTTTTAGGGTTCCATACCCAAAGGGTAAAAAACGGGACCCTATTACTAAGACTTCGCTGTCCGTCCGTCCGTCCGTCTGTCACCAGGCTGTATCTCATGAACCGCGATAGCTAGACAGTTGAAATTTTCACAAATGATGTATCTCTGTTGCCGCTATAACACCAAATACTAAAAATAAAATAAATATTTAAGGGGGGGGGTCCCATACAACAAACACGATTTTTTTGCTCTATTTTTTGTTGATGGTGCGGAACCCTCCGTGCGCGAGTCCGACTCGCACTTGGCCGGTTTTTTTTTGTACTGTAGTATACTTACTCAGTGGTACTTAACCTTAGAGCCTTAGTTAAGCTTACAGCTTTTTTGTAGATATAAATAACTATTCGGAAATGAGGATTTGTTGATGGCTTCTTGAGAGCAATCAGTAGAATTTTCTGTTCTAAGACTTCACATAGAGGCCGGCTCGCTGTATACTGTACTATGTACTATTGTACATATCCCTCCATATGCGTAGGATTCTATTCTAGTGATACAATCTATATTGAGTACTAGCAGGCGTCGATTTCGTCGCTTTGCTACAGGTAGCTAAAAGTACATCCGTTCCACACCAATTTTGGTGGCTAGCCATAAGCCGCGCGTGGCGCTGTCGCCACCTAGCGGCCATATCTGTGCTGATCGTAACAGACGCGTTTTGTTAGAGAGCGAGTCTTCTGTACCTAGTATTATTATTTAAGCCCTTGCTACACGGTCGCCGACAAGCCTTCTAACCGTCTGTCCTTGGTCTGACCTTGGTCAGTTTTGTTGGAAACAACTGTCTACACGGTCCGTCCAGACCAAGGCCACGCGGTCTGAGGGGCTTGTCGGCGACCGTGTAGCAAGGGCTTTATTCAGTGGTACTAGAAGTAACGTTGGTTGATACCACAGTGAGGCGTACTTGGCGTCCGAGAGCGCGGGCGGCGCGGAGGTGGCGGCCAACGCGCCCGCCGCGCCCGAGCCCGCCATTCCCGACGAGCTGATCTGCAGCCTGTGCCGCGACCTGCTCACCGATGCCGTCATGATCCCCTGCTGCGGGAACTCCTTCTGTGACGAGTGTGAGCATACCAATAGGGATGATGACACATGTTGAATTTTATAACAAAATCTAGTAAAATAGATAGCAAACGAGCAATTTATCACAATAATGTAGATATTAAAATAAAATATTGAAAAATTACAAAATTACAGGACCTGAAAGTTTCAAAATTTAAGTTTTTTTTAACTTCCAAAAACGATAAAAGTGAGGGTACCATTCGATTCCTTACATTTCATCCAAAAAATATTGTATAGCAACTATATACATAAACGCAATATTTCGCCGACAAAAACGCAATTTTCTTATTTTGTCCATACTACAAGATGGGCGATGACGTCACGGCCCTTGGCCGTTTTGTATAGGGCGTTTCGCGAGTGAAGTGCGACTGTCGGCCTTTGACTACAATTTCTGACTTTTGTGTTACTTTAATGCAATGGGTCCCATATAGACATTTGATCCTAAAAACAAACCCGATCGATTGATACCATAAAAAAAAATTAGTCATGTAGCCTATTAGAGTCAGATTTGAACATAACAAAGTGAGGGATGGTCATTATAAACTTCATACTTTCATAGAAATTTTACATGAATTATGACATGCCACACTTTGCAATTGCTAAACTGTTGTATGAACATGATGTATTTCCGGACCGATACGACCTTCAATCAAACCTTGAAGCGAGTGTACTCTTGTCTTACAAGCCGGCAACGCACTTACAACCCCTCTGGTGTTGCGCGTGTCCATAGGCGACAGCAATTGCTTACCATTAGGCCAGCGGTCGGCAACCCGCGGGCCGCATGCGGCCCGTGAACCTGTCACTTGCGGCCCGCGAGCCTCCCTGACTATTTGTATGTAATATTGACAAACGACAATGTCTGATAAAGTCATAAATATTAACAAAGTGCGGCCCGCGTCAACTTCGTTAACTACTATGTGGCCCTTGGCTGCTAGGTTGCCGACCGCTGCATTAGGCGATTCGCCTGCTCGTTTGCCTTTTATGTCATAATAAACATTTTCATGATTTATTTATATTCTCACGAATGTTTTGTGTTGCAAAATTTACAAGGTCATATCACTACATAACATAAAACAAAGTCGCTTCCCGCTGTCTGTCTATAACTAAAATGTCATTCAATAGAACTTGCTAACTATGTAAACAAACCGCCATACTAAAATTGACACTAAATGTCAATTTACTAGTAACTTTTGTTTACATTGTTCGCAAGTTCTATTGAATGACACTTTATGTATGCTTAGATCTTTAAAACTACGCAACGGATTTTGATGCGGTTTTTTTAAATAGATAGTGATTCAAGAGGAAGGTTTATGTATAATTTTTACTTGTCGCTAGTACATAAATAAATATCAGGGTCAGGGGACATCTTACACAGATCAACCTAGCCCCAAACTAAGCAAAGCTTGTACTATGGCTGCTAGGCGACGATATACATACTTATTATTTATATAGATATATGATTACAGGCATACGAGGAGCATTATTGGAGTCTGAGGACCATGAGTGCCCAGATTGTCGCGAAAAGGAAATCGCGCCCACAACATTAATTCCGAATAGGTAACAAGTTAACTCAACCTTTAGTTTTCCGTATGTGTTTACTTTTTAGGACAGTTATTCGTTAGATTTTTCTGTTTTAAGAGTGACAGAAACTGTAATATACAAAATTACAAAGTAAGTATGCTAAGCACGAAAAATATCGTTCATTGACCTGAGGGGCTACCGCGAAAACCGAAATTCGCAAATTGCGGGGAACTTTCTCTTTTTAACACGCATTTATTAGGTCGACCTGTATGTAACTATGTAATGCAATCTTGCAAGTCAACTTTGATCCACTTCCCGGTTTCCGATTGAGCTGAAATTTTGCATACATATGTCGGGTGACAATGCAATATTATGGTACCATCGAGCTGATCTGATGATGGAGACAGGAGGTGGCCATAGGAACTCTGTGATGAAACAACGCAACCTAATTGTGTTAGGGGATTTTAGAATTGTCTCGATGAGTATTAGTTGTCTGTCGTAAGAAAAGTACAGTCAGCGATAAAAGCTTGTACCAAAAATGAAATTTTTGCCAAAAACTTATACTCCAATGAAGGCGTAATTAGAGTGACAGAGAAAAATGCCCGCAATTTGCGAACTTCGATTTTCGCAGTTATAGCCCTGGCTGTTCCTATTCATCGCACGCTTATTATTATAATTATGTGGGCGGTCAATGCCACGGTACGAGAGGGACAGCAATACAATTATGCGCGTGCGATTGAGATAGGAACAGGTGGGTCAATGTACGAAATTCTTCGTGCTTAGCGTCCTTACCTTAGTTCAAGTTTACATTTGACCTGATTTGATCATGTTTTTGTATTTATTTATTACAACATTTTATCACATGATAGGGTCATTGTGCTAGTTTCCGTCCAGGCTCCAGTTTTTGTCCACTTGATATATTTCACTTGTAATTTGCAATTTTTTATAAATATAAAATATATTGTTTAGACGTTCAGAATTGCAATAAGTCCAAATTTGTGCGGCAGGGTACAAGATAGGTCTATGTATAGTTTGTCAAAGGACTGTCCCATTTCAAACATAGACAGAGAGAATCATACTATCTTTGTCTTACACTAGTACTAGCACCCAAAAGAAAAGGATGAGTCAAGGACCATAACCAATATTGGATAAGTATAGTTTTTTTTTGTTCCTATTTACTGATAAATTGGTTTGACCAACTATATGTATAGTCAAATTTCGTCAAGTGGACGAAAATTAGCGCAATGATCCTGTATAGAAAATGTTTGTAACATTGAGGTTTGAACAAGAGACGACATCTCGAACAAAATGTTTCCGCACCTCAGAGAAGTGCATGCATGCATGCGAAACCGAAAATTGTTAATAAAGACGCCACGAGTATTTTTTGACTCAGTTAAACAACGTTGCATACAATACTTTTTCTACGACCAAACATTTACTTTGAAAACTAAATACATAATAGTAAATCAACAGTTATTCCATTGTTTACCGGTGAAATGTTATTCCATCCCTTTTATTATATTTTCTTGTGCTATTGTTGCAACTTTTTAACACGCACGAAGGCATTTTTTTATTTTATTTTTTTATTTTCTGTACATGTGTGATGTGTGGCATCTTGTCAGTGGTCGGTGACAGGGATGTTGCGAACATCCGCATCCGCATCCGCAACCGCAACCGCGGAACTTCCGCATTATTTTCAACATCCGCATCTGCATCCGCATCCGCATAAAATCGATGCGGAGCTTATGCGGATGCGGATGTCGAATAAGTCGGTACAGGAACGTCTTAGCGGCGGCGTAAGTGCTAGGTAATTTCGACATTACCTATAACGAAATCGTCTAGATCCAGAAAAGTCGGCTAAGTTACTGTTTATTAAATACAACGCACCTATATTCTTGCTCAAATACTAAACGTTTCGTTTTTTTTTAAATAAAAAAATACTAAAATTGTAATATTTGACGTTTTCTAAGTACCTAATCTTGACATCCGCATCCGCATCCGCGAATGTCAAAAAATCTGCATCCGCAACATCCCTGGACTCGGTGACGTACTAAAAGCAAAGAAGTGCATGCACTTCTCTGAGGTGCGGACACATTTTGTTCGAGATGTCGTCTCTTGTATATACCTCAATGGTTTGTAAATTGTGAATGTTTTAGGTTTTTGCGTAACTCGGTGTCGGCGTTCCGCAACCAGACGGGCTACAGCCGGCGCGCGCCGCACCGCCCGGCGCAAGCGCCGCCGCCCCTCGTACACCATCTAGGTAACATTCAATAGTAGTTTGTGTTACAAGGGATCAAAATGATATATTTCCGTCAAGGGCGTACATTGAATCCTGAGCGTAATGAGGGATTCAAGTGTTAACGCCCAAGACGAAATAATTTTGATACCGTGTGACACATACTGCTTTTCACATCAACTATATATGAGGAAAATAAAAAAATCTTAGTGTTGACACAATCTGATGCTTAAATAGATTATTTAAGCTAAAAAAATAATGTGCAATTTTTTTTTAAATAGTGTGCTAGAACAGAAAAGGGCCACTTTGATCCCTCATAGCAGGGAGGAAAAGTGCCACTTTGACCCCTCCTAGCAGGGAAGAAAAAGCTCTTTTCTGAATAGGAGGTGTGAAAAAATATTATACATTTACATTTAAAAGTTGCTTGTCTTAGGGCCAGTCGCACCATCCGCACTTGACGGAATGATCAACGTCACCCGGCGCGCCGCGGCGGTTTACTATAAAACTGTCCATACAATAAAATTTAGCGAACTCTAACGATGGCAAACAGTTTGGTGCGACCGACCCTAAAGGGGCCCATAACACAATTAACAGTCTGCCGACGGTATCGGCCTGTCAGTTAGCACAAAAATTTGACAGTTCCGAACAACTGACAGGCCGATACCTTCCGGCGGACTGTTAATCAGTGGGCCCCTTTAGGGCTCATTTAGACGGCGCGCGAACTCGTATACGATTTTAGTTACATTGCGGACCATTGAGGTGACATCAATTCAGCCGACCGATCAAATGACTCAATGTAATGAAACTCGCATGCGAGTTCTCACACCGTCTAAATGAGCCCTTAGGCTAGAACGCTAGGTCATGCATTATATTTTGCTATGAAACTGTTCCATTGTGCTAGATAAATATTTTTACAGTACATATGAGGCTACTTTTCCGCACTAGTGCGTAAAATAGCACTTTTCGTGCGTATGTCGAATCTTTAAAGTGCCATATGTACTGTAAAACGTTGTTCGATACACGTGCGAATAGGTAATTCACAACTCGTGTCGATTTAAAACACTCCCTTCGGTCGTGTTTTAATTTATCGCCACTCGTTTCGAATTTCCTCTTTTTCGCACTTGTATCGAAAATAACTATTACAGTACATATGGTCCTATTTTCCCGCACTAGTACGTAAAATAGCACTTTTCGTGCGATGTCAAAAGTTTAAAGGGCCATATGTACTGTAAAACGTTGTACGATACACGCGCGAATAGGTAATTCGCCACTCGTTTCGAATTTTCTCTTTTTTGCACTTGTATCGTAAATAACTAATTTTACACGCAATTATTTTATACCCAAAAAATGGGATGAGTATAGTTTTTTGGTTTTATTTGCTGACAAATTGAGTTTGCCAGACTAATTTCTAAGAAATTATTATAGAAAGATTATCATTTTCCAAACAGGCATAAAATTAGTAGTTCTAGTATGTAACTTTTATAAAAATACAAAATGTCCACAGAACAACCACCACCGGTGGTGCCAATGCAGCAACCGCCGAACGGCCCGCCGCCGCCGCTGGCCAACAACGGTGAGCACGCACATTTATCCAGTACCTACCCAGACAAAATATACTGGTCGCACATTCTTGTAAGGACTTGCATTAACACATTCATTGCCACCCAGCCAAACAAGACATCCGCGCCAGGCCACAAAAATTTCGTCATATAAAGCTAGTACCACGTACCACCTAAAGTACCACGATCCCGACTATCGGGTCGTCCGGCCTGGGACTCATAAAATACCATAAAATACCCGATAGTCGGGTTTTCGGCACTGAATGTGTTAAGGTACCGTAGGTTCAGAGTGCGGAGTTTTTGAAAAATAATACCGTTTTTTTAGATCACAATACGGTTGGCAAAAATTTAAATAGGAATCTTGAGGATTTTTTCAAGTGGGGTCATCGATTTTAAACTTTTTACTTTAGCTCTATAGAATTCAAATCACGAACATAGGTCTAAAACGCACTTTAAGAATTTGTAACATCTATGTACGAAAGCTAAAAAAATAAAAGAATGGCTTCTAAAAATGCGCAATTTAGGTTTTTGAGGGATCTCATCGATTACTTTTTTTGTATTAAAATTCAAAAAACATGATATCCGAGGTCCCGAGCACGCACATCCATCTCGCTCATGCTTACGCTCAGTGAGAGTGAGAGAGGAACACGAACCTTCGGGCCTTATATTTAAATAAAATTAAAAAAATTCTTTATCCATAAGAACTAAGTATCTTTTGTTTGGGTAGTGACACATCTTTGATTGTCTTATAAAGGTAAATGGTGGATGGATTGATTAAATTTAGGTGTTTTGAGCATCATTGCAAACAGCAGGGTGTTATATGTTTGAAGTTTAGTGTCTTATGCATACGTATTTGTCTATGGCATAGTAGTTTAGTTAGAATGGTTTTGTCGCATGTTACGGCAGCAGGGTATCGGTGCACGTTAAAAATAAAAATTTGTATGAAATTGCACCTTAATTTCAATAATTAATGATTCATACAAAACCAAAGCGGCAATAGTTTTCCGCCACTCATTTGGAGGACCCAATTTGGACGCAAGTTTATTGCTATAGTTGATATTTTTTATTTCATCTCGTTTAGTTTAAGTGCATTTCGTCTCTAAGAAAAATGGACAAATGTATAAAAAATGTGTTACATCGGATGTATCAACGCAACTTGCATGTGAATTCACGAGTGATGTGCCTTGCATTCATGGACTCTAAATACTTCAAAATAATCCTTTGTGATACCTTTATTTTTTATCTATAGGATGAAATATGTTATGCAACTGAGTTATGGTGCCTGTCCTATTAGTTCAGAGGTACAAAATGGATGCAGCCGTATTTGAGTTATTAAGCGAATACGCGTCAAGAACATCACAAGTAATTCCAGTTCCTAAAAAATATCAACTATACATTTAAAAATTAAATTAGTGAAATGAGTCTTGAACGCTCGTCGTTAAGTACGACGGTGCACACGCGCCTGACTAGCTGTAACATGTGGTAGATGTGGGCGGGCACTCGTCGGACGGCTCGTCGGACAACATCACCGTGCTGGTGCCGCCGCGCTACACGCACCGGCGCACGCGCCGCCCAGGCGACGCCCCAAGGCCGCGCAACAGACACGGTACTGCCGACCGACCACCCTGTCTGTTCAAAGTGTCCATGTCCAGTGTCTGTCTACTCAGCGGGAGCTCTCGATTGACACATATTGCGTCGGAATGTTTCATTTGTCTCGAACTTGATTTGTTATTAATGCAAAATTTAGTTTTAAATTGAGATTTTTGGGTCATCAAGTTCATTGTTAATCATGAGTCAATTTCTTGACAACATTTTTAGTGTTGTCTATAAAAACTAATGCAAAATCGACGCGTTTTTCATTGTTAATTTAAAACGGGAGATTTAATTTATCTCAATATCTCTGTTGCTTCAGGACCGCCAGTTTTGAAACCTCCTGGCATGGATGAACCTCCCAACATGCCAATGAATGTAAGTATCACTGATTTGACACCAGGTCAACTTTTTTTTTGTTGCATTTGCAATATCAGCCCCCTAATCACTACTTCTTTTGTGAAATTGTATAGTGTTTGTTATACTTAAAAAAATATTTATTTAAAGGGCTGATTTCCACACTAAAGGGCGACCCTCATTATTGTTTTTCTAATGTTTTTTGTTGTACCGATGATTCACAGAATCCAATGTGTGCTAAATTTGTATTGCTTTCACTAGGTACCCCGAGTTGACGAGCAGCGTGCTAGCACTCCTACTATTGATGAAGGAAGAGATCCCATGGCATCTCAGGTAAAATTATTTACAAGATAACACATTTTAAAGACATTAATGGGTCCTGATTATACGTCAAATTGTGTTGTAAAAAGCACATGTCCCTAAAAAAATATATTGAGGTTTCTTTGATTTTATTTTCTACTAGCTTTTTCCCGCGACTTCGTCTGCGTGGATTTAGTAATTTGGGTAGCTTATTTTTTATCCAATGTGCTTTTTATCGATTTCCTATACAAACCCCCCCCCCCTCCCCTTTTCACCCCCTTAAAGGATGATTTCTGGGATAAAAGCTACCCTATGTCCTTTCCCGGGACTCAAACTATCTCTACCAAATTTCAACTAAATCGGTTCAGCGGTTTTAGCGTGAAGAAGTAACAGACAGACAGACAGACAGACAGACAGACGGACACACTTTCGCATTTATGGTACTTATGGATTTTACTTTATGATTACCTACTATGATCACCATAGTTAATTTTTTTATGTTGTTGCAGGGATCGTTTAACCGTGGTGCGCCGCCACCGTTCGTTCCAGGGGTCCCGCCACCAGGACACAGATTTAACGAGTGAGTGTTTCCTGTTAATGTTTTGTTTTGGTTCCAAAGTGCTATAGGTACAACTAGGGAAAGTCTTTATTTATTGCAAAGTGCTGTTGAGTCTAACACCGCTTTTGTTAGACTACTCATTTTAAGTCGTTATAGGTTAACTATCAATTATTAAAGCGCTTAATTAGGCCACAGTAACTTTATATGCAGTTAACGGAGCGGAATATTATCTAGCTTGAGTTAAAGACAATTTTATGGTTACCTAATTTTTGTTATACTTACAGAAATATACGCTAATAAGTTTTTGCGAAAGATTGAATTTTTAAAGTACATAATACATTGAATGCTTACCGACCGTACTTAATTCCAAATTATCGTATTGTTATCTGTATAGTCGTACTTGCAAAGTTTTAAAACGATACGGCTATTAGTAGCAGGTAGGTTAGAATCCACTTGTAAGATTGTATGAAGTACCGTCACCCGGGGTTAATAGGGCCACCCCATCCATGGGGTTAATAGGGACAAAGATTTAAATTACCTGTCAATTCCTTAATAAGTACCCACACGATTTGTATCATACAAAATCTACTATTACTTTCAATTTAAGGATATATTTAGTGTGAGTATTTTTTTAAAGAAATCGACAGGTTTCACATTTTAAGTTTTGTCCCTATTCACTCCGGCCATCCCTATTCACCCCGGTTGACGGTACCATCGTCTGTTACTAGGGAAGTTAATATAAACATGTGTCAACATTGGATTGTACTATTGCTTTGTTTTGATTTGTATGTACTAATTTTATTTTACTTTATATGTTGATATTCAGTTCTATTCTTATTATTCTAAAAAAAAAAAACGATCATCATACGACAAGTAGTACAAGCTGAAATGTATGTATATTTTACCTGTATGAAAATTGTATATTGAGATAAATAAACTAAACTAAACTAGTTTAGAAAATTAATATTGGCGGTGAAAGGGTTAACTAATGAGTGTGAGTGTGTGCAGCCCGGGGTACGGGCGCGGGCGCGGGCCGGCGCGCCGCGGGGCGCCGGGCCGGCCGCCCTACGAGCGCTTCCCGCCGGAGCCCTACCAGCCGCCGCCGCCCGGCATCAAGGACGAGCCCAACGGGTAACTACCACAACCACACACACACTCCCACAGTCTCATTCACACCTGCCAGTTCTATCTAAACGGACTTGTCTGCCCGCTGGGGTAAGTAGGGACGACGGAGCGAATAGGGCTATCGATCCGGAATGACGTTTATCTGATCATTTCCGAAAAGCATACGACATTAATCATGCGATTAAAAAGAGTAGATTTTGCATGATACAATTTGTGTGCGTAGTTTTTAAGAAACTTATCAGGTAAATCGCGTTTCCCGGTTTTTATCCCTATTCACCCCGCCATTCCTATTCACCTCGGTTGACGGTAATCCGAAATCAGCATAATCGGTAAACTTTTTTTAAAAGCTTGATAATCCCCAGTAAACTCGTTAGGTGTGAATTATGCTGTATTTCATTGAATAATTGTGTTTGACAGTTAGTATTATTCCGATAATACTATCAATAATACTTACTATCACGTTATTCAAGTTCATCAAATCATCAGTAATCATTGTGGTCATTGCCGATGAATTATATGTCATTATGAGCATAGCTTTTCAGTTATTGAAATTAGGTTAAAAGATTCTTAGATTATTTATGTTACATAAATTGACAGTTTACTCGGCGATACCGTACACTATTTAAAATCCATCAATCTTCTTTGAGAATCGAAATTACATTTGACGTCCCGAATATTTAATTTGCAAACGAGACCCGTCGATTTTCTGTCCCCTCCCCACCGTTTTTACTCGAGTTATCCCCGCGGGTCATCGACTCGACCGCGAGCCCACAGAACAAAAGATAGCCGCGCGTTTCTATTTAAAAAAAAATAAAGAAGGGAAGGACACCCGTAAAAATCCGGGCGACCCGCGAGGAGAGCGAAGGCGCTGACGTCGTTTTGTTCTGTAGGCACGGCGAGGACCCGCTCGAGGCGTTCAACCGGATGATCCGAGAGAAGGAGATGCGGGCGGCGCGGCGCGAGGTGTCGCGGCGGCGCGGGCCGAGCGCCTCGCCGCCGCCGCGGCGCCGCCCGCCCACCGCCTCCCCGCCGCCGCGGCGCCGCCCGCCCACCGCCTCGCCGCCGCCTCGCTCCCGCTCCCCGCGCAGCCCCCGCAGCCCGCGCAGCCCCCGCAGCCCCCGAGTGCGCCCGCCCAGCCGCCACCGGTACTCTAGGTGCGTGCCGTGTGCATGATCGTGTACCTCGACGTCGCCGCATGCTTCTCGCTGACTCTTCGCCGTCGGACCCCGTGGAGGAGTTAGGGTTGCCAGATGGTCGGGATTCGGTGGGATTCTCCCGATTTTTAGCATGTGTTCCCGATTCCCGACAAAGTGAAAAGTGTCCCGAAAAACAGCATCACGTTATAAAACAATAATTTCAAGTTCTGAACTGTCGTCGAGCGAACCAGCGACCCGCGTCGAGCCCGTCAGCGCGCGCGCGGGGCGCGCGTGGCTAGATTGGGCAGAGCAGCTGACGTAGTGCCAATAATGTAAAATATTGTTGTTTTTAATACAATTAATTTAATTTGAATGGTTCATTTTCCCGACTTGAGGCCCAAAATCCCGAAAAATTGATATTTTTCCCGATAATAGCGCCTTTCGATCTGGCAACCCTAGGAGGAGTTCAGCCGGCCCCGGGTGGTGGTGTCCGCCCGCATGCTTTGCGCTTTAGCCTCGGTCGTTCGTGTCCCCGTGGTCCTATCGTTCTGTAGTCTGCTTTTGTATCATCGTTAGTTCTTTAACCTCTCTAGATAAGTTCACTAATATGCCGAGGCCTATTCCGGCAGCGTATTCTTGCATGTTGTACGTACACGTTTATAATGTTAATTGTGGTGGTTGCCTAGCTAGTATCTTTTCCGCCTGATCTATCCCATAATTCCCATATGAGGAGTGTCTTTTCAAAAGGGTTTATTTTTTTCTTAGCGGTACTTCTAGAGAGAACCTTGCTCAAGAAAACTTAAGGTCCAATTTAGAAATAGATTCCCAGAAAAAATAAACCCTTTTGAAAAGACACTCCTCATATATAGTCATTCCTCTAGTTCCCATTTATCTTAAATATATAAATAAATTTAAAGTCGAAAGTCTCAAAAAATATAAATACCTCCGCGCTTGTTTTTTTTACCACCGACGAATATAATGGGTTGCACATAACGTGTCTATCTGCGTATTTGTATTTTATAATATATGTTTTCTATCAAGTATTCGAAAAATCTCTATCGAGAGTATTCTTCATTCGTTTTCACTTATAAATATTTATATTTGGTAAAAATCGGGTTAGTTTGAAAATGGTTGTTAGTTGATGAAGGGATCTTGTCATCCTGCTACTTAAATGACAGAACATGCTGACAGCTGAAACAGAGACATGGAATCTGCTCTCAAAGCTATTGATAAATTTATTTCTCTTGTTTCTTTAGTGTAAATATTAAATCTGCTGATATCTTATGGATATATATGAACTACATCATTAGTCCGCACCTAGTAAAACTAGTAAAGCATATATAATTCAGCAATCTTTTATATAATTTTACAGTTATTTGAAGGTTAATTTCTCTCTCACAATAAAACACTATTTTCAAAAACTTAATCGCATGAATAAAAATTTTTTTTTAGACTGCACTCATGTTTATGTTATGTTCCTGTTATCCGTATTAAAATTTTAAAGCTCGCTTGCATATTAGTAGTGGAAGTAGTGGGATTATTTTGCGAATATTAATCCCTCGAGCCCCATCAACTCTTAGAAATATAAAGCGCTTGATACACCTTACTTAACCTTTTGGACGCCAATGACCGATATATCCGCACCGTAGTTTCAACGCCAAAGACCGATTAATCGGTCACAGACCACAGAGCAAGATCGACCTACGTGCATATACATAAAGTTCAACTTCAATGATGAGTTTTGACACTTCAATGATGTGGCGTCTGAGTTACAGCTTTTTGTGTTTGACACCAATCCTAAATTAGTTAGTACTATGTGTATTTGTGTAACCGTGTTTAGAAAGTAAGCATTCTTAAAAGTAACGTATTAAGTGTAGTTTGACTGCACTACTTTGAGGATGCTAGTTGAAACGACTGAATTAACTTGTCAATTCCCACTGTGACGTCACCCATAAGCGTTGTGGCTCATATATGAGCCGTGGGAGTCAACAGATTAAGTAAGATGTATCAAGGCCTTAAGTCCCAGGTAGGTTACTCGATATCGCGTCCACGGTATAGGTAGTAGAAATTTTCTGAGATGATATTTTTCGGCTCAGGCCCTAATCTGTTAAACAAAAGCCTGTTTATTCTATGCAGAATCGTCTTCGGCACGTGCGAACACAACAATGTCGTTTAATAAGCAACTAAAGTAAAAAGTATTAAGGTTCAAATTTATGTGACAGCTCATTCGGAAAACAATCAATCACCCGTAATCAGGTCGTTTTTTGGAGAAAACAAAACGTGTTAGCTCCGAATGGGCTGTTCATGAATTTGAACTACATACACTTATGGACAAATGTATTATTTATTATCTTAATATTATCATTATTTATTAATTCCTAATTTTTAAATGACTTTGTCCAGGACTGACGTCCACTTTGGACTGTAATCCAGGAAGGAAACTTTTTTTGTGTACCCTTTAATTTGTCCATGAGTATATATGTCGCAGGGAAATGATCAAAACAGAGATTTGAACAAATCTCTAAGGGATATGATCAAATCACGCAGGATGTTAAAATGGCGAATCCATATCATCATTTCCCTAGAAAAATTCAGTCATTTGACCAAATCACTGACTCTGTTTAGTGAAAAGACAAAATCGGCCTATAAACTCGAAACGCTTTTTCATTTCACTAGATTTGTTTAGGGATTTGACAAAATCCCGAACCACGACAGTAAGTTGACGAAACGAACTCAAAAAGTCAACTAGTTTTATCATTTCGCTAAACAGGTTTAGTGAAATGATAAAGTCTCAACTGGAAGATATATGGTGATTTGATTAAATCTCTGAACTTTTTCTAGGGAAATGATGATATGGATTCGCCATTTTAACATCCTGCGTGATTTGATCATATCCCTTAGAGATTTGATCAAATCTCTGTTTTGATCATTTCCCTGCGACATATATAAATATAATGGTAAAATTGGTTTTTAAACGCCTTTTGTTTAACAAAGGGAAGCTCAAGAAATCACCTCAGTAAATTCCAACTATACTCGAGTCGAGGGGATAAATGAATGTAAATAAAACGCTACCATCAATAAGGTCATTAGACATGAGTGTGAAGTACTTACATTGATTTGTATCGCCCAGGTCGCGCTCGCTCTCGCGCGGTCGCCTGCGCCGCTCGCCGTGGTCGCCGCGCCGGCGCCGCACTCGCGACCGGTCTCTGTCCCTGACGAGGTAAGCTTACACTTGCTATCTGGCGCTACCCTTCGATCAACACGGGCTTCCGACACGTCGGAAGGGATAGGCCCAAACAATATCTTAACATACAAATCATTCTGCCATTTTTCGCGGGGGGAACGTGCACACAGTCGCACTTCTCACACACTTACGTACAAAATCCAATGACGACACAAATACATAGAAATTAACACACTACACAAAAATCTTGCACACCTCGATCTGTTTTTGTGTACGGACGAGTCACAAGTGTCACAAAACGCACACTAACACATTTTCGTCAAAGAATTTTATTGTTTTCTGAGAGATGAGAAGTCGGATTTGTCGCTCGACCGATCCGCAATTTGTACTGGGCGAGCAAAATCGATAAATCCGGCAATTACAAGAGACTAAAATATAATAATTGTGTTTAAATGTAATTAAACCGACCTCTTTTTACAACAAAAAACCGAGCAATTAGGCATTTTTTCTGCTGCTGCGTTCACTCGCGCGACTGGACTAGGGTCTAGTTAAAAATCCGAGCGCAACTAGTTTTATTACCCGCGCTAGATCAGTTGATCTTGTACCTAGGCAGAGGGGAAATAGTGCGAATGCCGCATCCCTTCCGTGTTGATCGAAGGCGCTACCTATTGATTGCCATGAGATGAACAAGCCTAGAGCAGTTTTGCACGGTTGTCACAATGAAGTTGTTTGAGCAAGTTTAATTTAGTAGTTGTGATGGTGTAGCTATCATGATGAAAAATATTTAATAAAGAAACCTCTAAACAGCAAAGTACGCACGTACCGTAACATTTGTTGATGTTGGAGCGTTTATCAAGACTCACGTTATTGTCCCAGGTCGCCATCCCCTCGCCGCCGGCACCGCTCGCCGCTGCGGTACCGCTCGCCGCTGCGCTCGCCGCCCCGCTCGCCGCTCCGCTCGCCGCTGCGGTCCCCGCCGCGCTCGCCGCTCCGGTCGCCGCCCCGATCCCCGCACCGCACCCCGCTCCGCTCGCCGCACCGCACCCCGCTCCGCTCGCCGCACCGCACCCCGCTCCGCTCGCCGCACCGCTCGCCGCACCGCTCGCCGCTGCGTTCGCCGATGCGCTCGCCTCGTAGGTCGGCGATGCGATCGCCGCCGCCTAGAGCGATGTCACCTCATCGGTAAATATTGCGTTATTTTAAGTTATACAGAGACCTAGAATAAGTAGAACACAGTAGTTAGACAGTAGAATAAGTTTTTGTCAAAAATTTCATTTTTGGTACAAGCAAGTTAATCGCTGACTGTACTTTTCTTACGACAGACAACTAATACTCATCGAGACAATTCTAAAAACCCCTAACACAATTAGGTTGCGTTGTTTCATTACAGAGTTCCTATGGCCACCTCCTGTCTCCATCATCAGATCAGCTTGATGGTACCATAATATTGCATTGTCACCCGACCTACATGTGTATGCAAAATTTCAGCTCAATCGGAAACCGGGAAGTGGATAAAATTTAACTTGCAAGATTCCATTACATAGTTAGTTACATACAGGTCGACCTAATAAAAGCTTGTTAAAAAGGCTGCTAATTGTATTCAAACTATGGTTTTGTATTTATTTAAGTTCCGATTCCGAAAAACTCCGGTACGCTCGGGCCCGAACCCAGGACCACCGGCTTGGAAGCCGCACGCTTTGCTAGCTATGTACTAAAGTCTATTTTTTTATTCCGTAGACTGAAATGACATTTCAGAGTATGAACATCATGTGTCATCTCATACTATGAAATGTCATTTTAGTCTACCGAATAAAAAAATAGACTTTATGTAGCTCCATTAAATGTCACATATTAATGTTAGTTATTTGTTGTAGGTATCCCGGATTATACGACGAGCTGCTGTCGCCGCCGCGCCGAAACGTTGAGCCGCCGTACGGACCCAGGTACGATTGTAAAAGTCTAGATAGTGTCGACATGCGCCCTTTACCGTCCTATATCAACATGTGTATACTATATAACGTTATGAAATTGCCCTGCGGATTGAACCTGAGTTCGCGAAGTGCGTAGGCTTGCGTTTTATTTCGGACAACTGACGTCAAGCTAATTTAAGCGTTGTTTTTCTTCACAAATCTGCTACAAACAGCGATTGCCGTATATCGCTATTGATTTAAAAGGCGAGCATCACGACGAGCACGTATGAGCGGAGACGGCGGTTCGCAGCGCGACGTATATCAACGATCAACATGATCTACGGGTGACGGCGGAAGGCGAGCGACTTGATTTATCAAAACGTTATAATATAAGAGTTAAGACTGTTAATGCTAAGTTTTATTATAAGATTATATTATTACATGTATACATTATATTGTATAAGAATATGTGTCCATGTTTCAATGATCTGTGATATTTTCTGCTGTGATGCACGTTACAAAAGTTTCTAATCGTGTAATCGTATTTATATAAAATAAGAAAAATGTTATGTGATGTTAGCGCACAAATGAATCGATAAAAGGAACTAGCCCGAGTTGGCGCTTGTTTTAGCCTGAATAATATAAAAAATACTATATTTGTGTTGAATTTTGAGGCCATTTGTACACTCCATGTCATTTTAGTGAGATTTAAGGAGTTAATAGATAATTTTTCATCGACACAATTTTATAATCGCAGTTTTACTGTACCTGGAAACAGTTTCATTGAAAGATTGTAAATTGTAGAAGGGGCAGAAGCCTCTTATTAGATCGAGCCTTAACCCTACTAATACAAATTACAAGCTGATCATGAAACGGGTACCTGTTATACCTATTCATTGTATGAAATGGATTTAATAATTCTGTTATTAATTCTTAAAATTATTTTATTTATACTTGTTATTGTTTTAGTCTGGATTAAGTTAATTTTAAGTTGCGACAGGAATGACCCATACAACTATCGGTTATTTCGGTCTTAATCTGTAATCTCCATCCCTGAACATATGTACCTTTGTCCGTTTAGTTAGATTTATATTTAATTTGAGTACCAACACCAACGTTTTGTTTTTAATTACCTACTTCCCTTTTAGTACTTTTGATGTACATATTATATCGACTTATTTAAGTGTTAAAATATTGTTGTGTGTGGCGCACCAATACTGGCTGCCCACAACCCGTCTACATGTCTGCTAATTTATATTGAATTGAATGATACGCGGAGTTATGGATGAGTACTTATTTATAATGAAAGATTATTTACAACAATAGGATTAATAAATAAAGATTTAGGCGTCCGTGTACATGGAAAATTTAGTTATGTCAGAGTGACATCACTGACACGTTGACGGAGACATGTAGACGGGTTGTGGGCAGCCAGTATTGATGCGCCACATGTGGAATCAAGATGAAAAAGATGTATGCTCTCTCACTTATTAACTGTTTTACGTAACTTTTAATTGATCACCACAACCTACAGGGACGCAAAGAACTAATAGTTCGAATGCAGGTATATACAGGGTGCCCAGTAATTAATAGATAACCTTCTAACCACTGACAGGGCACCTTAGGCTGGTCCAGAAAATGCACTTATAGGTCTAGTAAAAGTTTCGTGGTTTTCGAGATAATCGCAGTTTTCTAAATTTGAAGTATGGTGCTAGCTATTAAAAAAGACAGAAAAGTTCGATTATCTCGAAAACCACGAAACTTTTACTAGACCTATAAGTGCATTTTCTGGTCCAGCCTAAGGTGCCCTGTTGGTGGTTAGATGGTTATCCACTAATTACTGGGCACCCTGTATATTGCTGACTCAACCTAACAAATAGTTACGTCCCTGACGCTTACTAAGTTGAGCGAATGGTTGTTTCATATATAATATACAAATAATTGACCTATAAAATATGTAATTTTTAGCATGGTCCTTGTTGGACATCATGTACTTCGGTATATATATATATATATATATGTTCGCAGGAGAATTGAGGTGATTGATTCCACACAGAGCTACATGGAGTACTTATACAAAAAAGGTAGGAAGTCAATGAACGAATGAGTGAATGTGAAGTGCACGATATTGGAGGCAGTAAATGCATAAACGTGACACCAGTATTGTTGTGGTCACGGACATGGCAAAATGCCATGTAATGACTGTGAAATTTGATTTTGGTTTCATAATGTCATGTAATGACTGCCCACTCTTGATATTGGCACAGTATAAATAATAGTTCTACCGTACAGAAAGGCAACTTCCTACAAAACCGAAGTTTGACAGCGATTCAGGGACGAATCATGCTGTCCCTTTCTAATGTATGGCACTATCCCTTTCGGCTATTTAGGGTTTTCAAAATTCAAGTAATTCTCTTCTCTGTGGTCGTGCACGCAAAGGGACGTCAAGTTGTGCCAATATAATACTTATGACAACTATTTTACAAAGTTTTTTTCCACGTGCATTTTATTTTAAGGTGCATGCGTTCTTCCGGAGGGGATACCTATTTTTTGTACGACTAGGTGAATGGATGTACAGACTAAACTATTTTATTTTAATTTTTTGTGACCATATAGGAAATAATGGAAAGATTCGCATGCTTCTGGTAAGCATCCGTAGCTCAGTTGGCCGAAAGGTGGCAAGTTTGAGCCTTGCCAGAGGCGGAGAATTTTACCATTTTTGCAGTCTAAATTTGTTGTAAAATGGTGAGAAAGATGTAGCGAACATGATGTTATACTATTTTACGTGATCGAAAATATCAGTTTATAATGCAGTAGCCTTAGCAGTGTCAAACTGACATATTCGTTAACGTCTGCGTAACTTACTTTCTATATATCTCGCTCACGCTAGCGAATATGTCAGTGTCAAACTGGTGGTAGCCGTACAGTTAATTATCTAAAATATTGCGGTAACCTGATATCCTCTAGAGTCTAGCCGTCCAAAGACCAATAAAAAGGTTTCATATTCAATTCGATCTTGAATTGACTAATCAAAATGAAGCTCTTTTGCACTCCAACAAAACAGCTATTATGTGTGTGGAGAAAACAACATTTGATTGAAGAAGCTATTCGAGTTTTATACCATAAATTATGAAAAAATGCCTCTTACCGTAGTTTTTCTTTGATGATTATCAAGGTCCTACCTTAAACGTCCCAGCAGTGTTGACCGCGTGAAAAACACCTCTTGTTAAGCACGCCGTCATCCTACCTAATAGCTTGCTGCAATGTTGTGTTTTCTCCACACACATAATAGCTGTTTTGTAGGAGTGCAAAATAGCTTCATTATTTGATTGAAGACCTGTTTGTTCTCTGCTGGTGACAAAATGGGCACTAAAATGCTATGTGATCAGTCTTAATAAAACAATTGTATCTATAGAGATCCATTTTTATGTTTGCACAACATTATTATTTTAATTACAACATGGTTATATTATATTATATTTTACTATAATTATTTTAAACAAAATATTTTTATTACTATTTTTAATAGTACTTATTATTTCTTATTTAGAACAGTTGAGATCAAAGTAAAAATTAAAAACAAAAACTTCTAATTCACTAGAAGATTTTAGTGTTCATTAACTATTTATAAAAATAAGGAACAATGATTGCAATCATATTAAATAATGAATTGAATAATAATTAAATTTCTAGTGTTACATTTATACAAGAAATTGTTTTGCCAAATGGTCTACTTGGGTAGGTGTATTTATCTTTTCCACTACCCGACAATAATGTTTCTTAAAAGTTCCCGCACTCCTCCAGTTATCTCTTTTTAATATTTCTTCTATAGGTCGTTGTTCCAAGTAGCTTCTTGAGGCTACTGCTGCTCTAATACTACCTGGAGGGGCATTCATGTCTATTTCTTTAAAAATTGTTCTTATCCATCCTGCTATTTGGGTCCTGGTAGCCGATTTTACTTTCCCTGTAATTGATATAAAGAGACTATTGATCTCTGTATTTTCAGATAGTCTCCTATTCAGGGTTACATTGATAAGTTCTTTTACATGTTTTACTGGGCATAGTCTCAAGTCTGAATGTTGTTTCAATAGCCATCCTGATTGCCTTGCGTTGGCGTTATCTGTTTTTGACCCAAATGTTGGCCACAAAATAAGACTCTTATCAAATTTTTCTATTAGATTCTCTTCTGCTATATCTAGTAGTGATGAAATACTTGATGGAACCCTACAATACGGTGGCGGTATAGTCAAATTTTTCGAGGCGACTAAAGCATAGTGTTCTAAATTCTTGCGGAACCCTAGGGTTCCGCGGAACACACTTAGAGTATGGCTGTAGTAGTGTAAGGTCATGTACTCTTCGACCAGTAGCTAGTAACAAGATGATTGCAGTTCTTCTTGATACTTCAAAAAGTGTTCCTGAATTAGGAGTTTCTTTGAGCCAATTGTATATTATTTCTGTGTCCCAAATTGTTTCTTTTCTCTCTATAGGTCTCATGATTGATATGGCTTTTAGCACTTTTTGCACGAAGAAGTTTTTTGTCAGTTCTTCTGCTGCTGAGTAAGTTATAATTGCTGATTTGTGCAGCAGTATGGTCCTGTAAGCCAAGTGATCCTCAAAATGGAGTTTAGCAAGGAATCTAGCTAGGTCATTTCCATTAGGTGATTTAGGGTCTATATTATTTAGTCTACACCAGGTGGTCCATCTATTGATTGGAGCTTTGTAAGTTGTCAGGGTTGAGTCTCTCCAGCTCTCTCTCAGGAGTTGTCTCTATGATGCAGACCAGTGGGCGACCTGGTCAGCCCACCCCCAAGTTTCCATGCTTGGAGTTTTATGTTGTTCACCTGGGTCGGCGATCTGCCTGTTGTCAAGTCGATTAGGTTGCTGTGTAAGTTCTCCAGCACATATGGTTCTGTTAAGGCTCGTGCCTGTAGGTCTGCTAGCCAGAAACACTGAGTCCACATTGGAGCTAACACTATGAACGTGCCCTTTGCTGTATTCAGATATTGGAGGACTCTTGGAATTAGGTTCGGTGGTGGAAATATCCAGGCCAATTTGTAATTCCAACTCCGACTGAATGCGTCGCAGAAAGCTGCGGACCCATCGCGCGAGTCCCGCTACGACTTTCGCTCTTTCCGACGCGAACAGGTCGATGTCGGGCACACCCCACCTTTCGAATATGGCTTCCACAGCCTGGGGCAACAGGTGCTATTCCGACACTGGTTTGTTCCTTGATAAGCGGTCGGCTATGCCGTTGTCCCTTCCGGGAAGGTATGCCGCTGATAGTGTTATATTTAGATGTTCGGCTAGCACTAGAAGGTTTGATGTCAGTTCTAGTAGGGCTAGGGACCTTGTCCCTCCTTCGTTCCTGATATGTGCTACTAAAGTTCGGTTGTCGCACTGGACTAGTATGTGTGCATTTTTCAGGATCTGACTTTTCCTTTTTATTGCTCCATATACAGCATACATTTCCTTCATGTTGGAGTGCCATGTCTTTTGGTGATTTGTCCAATGTCCTGTTAAGTAGTGGTCGTTGAGATGAGCTCCCCAGCCCGCATCCGCTGCGTCTGTTGTCAAAAAGTGTGTTACTTCTTTTTTTGAACATTGTTGTTGAGCTGGTCCCTATGGCGTTTAGCCACCAGAGTAATTCTTTCTTTGCAGGGGTTGGAACCATTTTCTTTGTTTTGGATTTTTTGTTGAATTTTCTCAAGAATCTCTGCATCTGGCGACAGTGTAGACGAGCTAACAGCGTTGTTATACTGGCAAAGTTTAGGAGGCCAAGTAAGCTCTGTGCTCCTCTTAGAGTAATCCTTCCTGACTTTAAGGTCTTCTGTAATATATCTTTTGTTTTCTTGATTTTTTCTTGTGGCAAAGATTCTTCCTGAGTTTTCCAAACTAGTCCCAAATATTCTATTGTTTGGCTGAGCATTAGGACTGATTTCTTGAAATTTATTTGCCAACCCAGTTCTTTTAAGATCTCTGGGTTGCTAACAGACATTTGTTTTGGTTGACAATTAAAAATTCGTCCAGGTATACAATCGTCCTTATTCCTTTTGCTCGTAGAATTTCTGCTATCCAGTTTGACACTGTTGCAAAGGTCCGTGGGGCGGAACATAGCCCGAACGGCAGAGCCTTTAGTTGCAGAACTTGTTTGTTGTTATTGTTACAGATCCTGAGGAAACGAGGGTGACTTACAGCAATTGGGAGATGAAAGTATGTTTATGACAAGTCTATTTTTGTCATCAGCAGTCGTTTTCCTACAGGAATTTGGAGATGTCTATGGGAGATATCAACTGAAAGTGTTTTGTCGTTATGAACCGATTGAGGCTTCTTAGATCGAATATGGGTCTCATGCTTCCATCTGATTTCTTTCTTAAAAACATTTTCGACATAAATCCTCTGTCCGATGTTGGAGGTATCTCCAGAATTCCTGCGCTTTCAGGTCCTCTATGATCATGGTTATGGTTGGTGATGTCTTAGTTGTGTATTTTTCTATCAAATGCTTGGTAAATTGTATCAGGGGAGGTTTTTGGGTGAATGGTATTCGCCCTTTTGTGATTATATTCATAATTACTGGATTGGCACTTGTGTCGGTATGTGAGCTTTGTGCTTTAAACAGCCTCCTCTGAACGTCTCCGTCTTGGTATAGTCAGGGAGCGTTCAAGTATTACGTAACGAATTTGGGGAGAGGGGGGGGGGGGTCTTGTAAAACGTTACGATGCGTTACAGGGGCGGGAGGGGGGGTTTTGAACTACGCGTTACGTAACATTGTTTTTAATAATATTAACGCGATTAAAACAATAACAAAGGTATTTTAGCGACTTTCCGGTACTTTACGCCACATAATTGTGGCCTTTAGCACAGAATAAATAATAGTACTAAGTACAGAAGACTCACTCTCTAACAAAACACGTCTGTTACGATCACCACAGATATGGCCGCTAGGTGGCGATAGCGCCACGCGCGGCTTATATATGGCTTTCCCCAAAATTGGGGCCGAACGAATGTACTTTTAGCTATTTGTAGCAAAGCGACGAAATCGCGGAGTGAGACACGCTTGCTTGCTTGTTAAAAAATGGTCACTTGGTGGTTACGTAACGTTTTACTAGGTTACAGAAAAACGTTACGGCGCGTTACACGGGGGGGAGGGGGAGTCAAAAATGTCCAAAAAATTGCGTTAGGTAATACTTGAATGCTCCCTCATTTATTTTTGTTAGATTCATCAGATCCGTTTTTCGTGTTTCTGATCCATTGTTTTATTTTTATTTTCTTTCCCAGAATTTTTGTGAGAATAACGGTTAGGCTTTTTGAAATGTTCTCCTTTGTATTGTTTTTCTTTTAAATATGTGGGCTTGTTAAGCCAAATTTGGAGCCCTCTTAGTGATTGGGTTACTGGCAGTAGTTTTTCTTTGTCAAATAGATGTTCTGTACTGGGTGGAATGTTTCTTAAGGTGGCTTTCAGATTGCTGTTCTGCATTTCTTTGAGAATTATTTCTCTTCTTATCTCAATGCATTCTCCCCATTTTTCATATTCATATTCATATTCATATTTATTTATTTTCCACAGATTATTTGCATTATTTTTTCTGAACATTTTTGGACAGGTGAGCCAGGTCCCAGAGTGTCATCATTTTCTAAAATAACGAGTCAGAGTTTAATTAGCTCTGGATTTTTTCTGACCTGGAGTATTTCCTGTAGACCTTGCATTAGTTAGGCCCGCCAAAAGGTTCTCAGTTCCTGCCAAATAATCTTTGGCTGTTCCAAAGTGGAACAGTTCTTCATTTATTTTCAGGTTTTCAAAGCCTGGGATGGCTAAAAATTCATGCAAAGTTTTCTTATATCTCATTCCCTTCCAACCTTGGGTATTAAAATGTTGTAATTCTTTTAATTCTTCCAGTCTCTCCTTCTTTGCTGGCGCTATTATCTTTTTCTCATCAAAGTCAGTGTTTAGTGTACCTAGGTTTATTTTGTTTGAACCCGTTTAACTAAAAATTGGTTTGAGGAACTCGTTCCTGGTATAAGTACTAGATGCTCCATTGTTCGATGCAGCCGGAGCTGTTTTGTCGTTATTCATATTTGTCAAATAATGAGGCAGTTGCGACAAGCAACCTGATATAAACGTCTTTTGCTTTTCCAAAGCCTCAAAGCGACGGTGTGAACTAAATTTTCTACGCTTATTAGATGGAAGCGATGCGGAGTCCTCTTCGCCTTCCGAAGACGAGCGAGAACTCTTATTCTGACCCTCGAAATAATTCGAATTCTGCCGGACCGACCGTTCCTTGTCCGAGGCAACGATCAAAATTTCTACGTCCGACTGGTCAGAAACCTCGCTCTTACCTCGATTTTCTGTTGTATCCTCGTTCATTTCTCTTGAGAAAGTCGAGACAACCCTTTTTAATCACTTTTACTTAAGTATTTGAAATTTTCTAATTACAAAATAAATTTTTCGTCATTCAATATGGCGTAACTCAAATGCTATGAAATTAGGTAGGATGACGGCGTGCTTATCAAGAGGTGTTTTTCACGTGGTCAACACTGCTGGGACGTTTAAGGTAACAAAATCATACAAATACAAAATACAAATACAAATGCATTTATTTCATCATCAAAGAAAAACTACGGTAAGAGGCATTTTTTTCATAATTTATGGTATAAAACTCGAATAGCTTCTTCAATCAAATGTTGTGTTTTCGGAAACACATATAATACTTATGACATGATAACAATTTTACAAGTTTTTTGCCACATGCATTTTATTTTAAGGTGCATGCCTTCTTCCGGGTTGGATACCTATTTTGTACGAGTAAGTGAATGGCTGTACCGACAAATTATTGTATTTAACGTCTTTATATACGTCTTCGATCAAAATCTAATTTAGATACATACTAAACTATTTTATTTTATTTTTTGTGCGGTCCGCTCCGCTCCGCATCCGTAGCTCAGTTGGTAGTAGTGATCGGACTGGTGTCCCGAAAGGTCGCAAGTTTGAGTCTTGCCGGAGGCGGAGAATTTTACCATTTATGCTGTCCAAATTTGTTGTAAAATGGCGAGAAAGATCAAAGATGTAGCGAACGCGATGTTATACTATTTTACGTGATCGTAATTTTATAATGCATTAGCAGTGTCAAACTGACATATTCGTTAACGTCTGCATAACTTACTTTCTATAAATATATCTCCTTCACGCTAGCGAATATGTCAGTGCCGAACTGGTGGTAGCCGTACAGTTACCTAAAATATTGCGGTAACCTGATATCCTCTAGCCGTCCAAAGACCAATAAAAAGGTTTCATTATTCAATTCGATTCGAGTTTTAATTTTGACATAGAGAAAAAAATACATAGACTGCTCACTCCATACATCAGTTTTGGTACAAAAAGACTATTTCAGTGTCTCATCGAGTAGCGGAACTATCAGTACTGCTACTTGACAATAGATGTATTAGCACCGACCGGAAAGTCTTAAGTTGTTGCGCATTAGACTTTCCGGTCGGTGCTACATCTATTGTCAAGTAGCAGTACTGATAGTTCCGCTACTCGATTCTAGATGTAGACACTGAAATTAATAGTCTTTTTGGTACCAAAACTGATGTATGGAGTGAGTACTCTTGTCTTACTATGTATTATCTATGATTTTGACTAATCAAAATTGTATTTATCATGGCAAGTTTATTTGACGTGTGGGCCTGGGCGGCTAGAGGTTTAGCTACTTATATTTGTTTTATTTCTGGCTTTATTTCTGTTTTTCATTATACATACATACCTATGTGTATATATTGTTGCGCTATTTTAATCTAAGTACTGCATTTGTTGATGTATTAATAGTTTAATTAAACTCTCGAAATGTAAAATAACGAGACTGGCGAAAAATAATGTTATAATTATAACGGACGATAATGTTTGTATGTACCTAGGTTTGTAGGTATTTGCTTTATGCCCGCTTTCTGTTTATTGTACATATTGCAACTTTAGGCGACACGGCCCATAAATCCTACATATTTTAAATGACTATATCATTGTTAAATGTGTAATTGATTTACATATTTTTATTTTTGAAATAGCTTGGGAACTGTGACAGCTGTCATCTCAATACAATATTGCGAGCTTTTGCGTTTTAAAATTATTTTGGTTGTCTTGTTTCTCTTGTATTTCGCTTGTATTTCCGTCTTCTATCAAATAAATAAACAAATTCGAGTGCTACATCATGTCTTTCAAGCTGTAGATTATATTTTAAATGAGAAAAAAATAAAATTAATTTCACCCCATACAAAAAGCTCCACGCCATCACATTTTTAGAGGACAAAAAAGAAGACAACGAAAATATTTTTTATCCATATTGTATGTTGATAAAAACTGTCATCGCACCCAAGCTATTTGAAAAATGCCATGCGCGCTTATTCGACATTGATCGAAAATTATTTTATACAGACCAAGTTTGGTCTCGTGTTCGCAAATCATATTTTATATGTTTTTACTTCGGTATGGTGTCAATATAATTCCATAAATGAATTCGGGATTAATACACGTATTTTTTGTTTAATTCCTCTTAGCAATTAAACCGCTGAATTAATTTTATTAAAATTTGGTATAGAGATAGTTTGAGTCCCGTAAGATAGTTTTTATCTCAAAAATCATCCCTTAAAAATGTGAAAAGGGAGGTAGAAGTGTGTATGGGAAACAATAACCGTAGAACCGATTTAGATGAAGTCTACGTCTACACATTTCCTTTAGTTTTTAGTTAAAAATGATACCCAACTTTACTTAGAACCTAAACTTAAAGTTAGGTAATACATAATACCTTGGACGTCGCCGACGCTGAAATTAAATATCAACATGCGTTATGCAAGATTTTTTTCTCTGCTTATTAAATATTCTGAAAAGCCTGCAAACCTTATATTTTAGATCTCGGGAGGCATTAAAATCTTGCGGAGTCCTTTTGCCTGTTGTAAGCGCGTTATGGTAGCTTGCATGTCATGCCTTGTGTGATAAATTTAATATATTTTGTAAATACACAATTATAGTTAACTATACTATGAATCTGCTTACATGATTGTGATATTATTAACTGTGACGAAAACATAATAAACTATTTACATTTCGAAGCTTGAGTTTCATTTGTATTGCTTATTGTTAAGTTAGAATGTAAGTCTTATTTGTATATGATGTTATTGTTACATTTGTAAATCGTTAATTATTGTTAGAATTCTCCAGCGAAACGAATTATTTTTTTATTAAATAAGGCTTATAAAGTGGTCGGCAACGCGCATGGTGGATGTCAAATCCTGGGGTTCCAAGCGTTATTGTGATTGACTGTGTAGCTTTATGATTGTAACAAGCAAATGAATACGATCAGAAGACTATCTGTAATCTGATCAAAATATTATTGCTGTCAAAGAGACGATACCACCATACGACGTCATCGTCCGGTCAGGCATGAAATAGTCGATAGTTTCATCAGATAATAATAAGTAAGTATATACGTATGTAAACAGTTTATTGTACATAAGACAAGTTAAGATACATAGGTACAGGTTAAGTAATGCATGATTTACAGAAGTTTTATATGTACCATTCGAGAATATTGAATTTAATTTAAGATGTTAAATTTCCTTGTGTCCCCTTTCCACAATGAATACGTGGGTAATACCACAGTCTACACTATCTACAGGAATATGAACTTTTTTTCTTAAGTTTTGTTTCTTAGGCCAGTAGGTACAACTACGGAAATTGTATTACAGCTACAAAGAAATATTATTTTTATCACGCTTGCTCATAAAGCGTACCTAAGTAGTATTATTTTTAGCGGGTAGCGCACAGGTTTGACGGGAGTTATAGCTCATTTCATTCCCAAGAGAGTTACTTAACCCTTAAACCATTTGACATTCCTTTCTAGTCCAGATTATCATCATAACTAATAGCCACCTTAATATTAATAAGGCCAGATGACAGCCCATACACTTACAAGGAAACTGTCCGCCTAAGATTTGATTTATTTTGATAGGACATTATTACACAAATTGACTAAGCCCCACAGTAAGCTCAAGAAGGCTTGTGTTGTGGGTACTCAGACAACGATATAAGTACCTTTATGATATATAAATACTCAAATACATAGAAAATACTCACACATAACTGAGGAACAAATTCGTGCTTCGTTTAATATCCATGCTCATCAGTCATCAACTCATCACTGATCACACACACATACCGTGATTTGAACCCAGTACCATCGGCTTAATAGGCAGGGTCACTACCCATTAGGCTAGCTAGACTGGTTGTCGTGTTAAGGAGTAGTCTAAAATAAAAAATAACAGACAGAAGTTTTGTTCCGTTCTTAGATTTTCTGTCTTGGTTTTTTTTGAAAATATTCAAAATGGCGGAAATTGGCGAAAGCAGTTAAGCGCCAGTAGGCACTTAAGACTTTTTGAGTTCGCTGTGATAATAACTCGACGAAGTAAGTATGTATTCTATACTTTTAAATTTTTAAAGCTTATCGCGAGGTCTACAGGTCACAGACAAGTTATAATGAGAACATAAAAAAATGAGCCCGTGTTTTGTTACACTCGTAAATATCGGCTCAAACTCATATTTACCTTTAAAAACCGGACAAGTGGGAGTGTCTGTTATTTTAGACTTCTCTATCATAGATGGCGCTCACGAGGAACCACGCATTTCTAAGGCCAAAAGTAGGAAAAAATGTAATATGAGTTTAGATCAATAACGCCAAAACGGAAAAAAAAAATCTAAATTGAGATCAAAGTATATATGGGTGCAAAGTTCTCGTTCGCAAGGAATCTTGGGATGTAATTAAAGTTCAGGATTTGTCTTGGCTATAGTTTTTATACCAACGAACTAAATTTTAGAAAATAACAGACAAATATGCTATATTAGCCTGTACGTAAAAACTAGCAGTCAAATCCTAAACTTTCTTACATCCCAAGCGATCTCTTATTAGGTAGGTAGGCCGGTAGGTTCATTTTATTATTATGGTATAATTGAGTTTATTGCATACCTAATTATAATTCTCTAATTGCTTTTTGTCGAAGAAAAACATTGCAAGGATTTAAGGAAATCAGAATAATATCAATGAGGCCTAGTTTCTCCTCTAGGTAGGAATGAATATGTGTTGGAATTACAGAGATGCGATTTATTTGAAATACTTCTATTTAAAATGCAAATACAAAATGCAAAATACCTATTTTGTATTTTGCATTTAAATGCCTTTTAGTAAAAAACATTTTGTATTTTATTTGAAATACTTTTCGAGATGTATTTTGCATTTTTAATATTCATTTCAAAATGCAAAATACTTTGTGATTAAGTTTAGCCAACATTACCAGTCAAACAAAATGAAATGAACGAATGACGCTTGTATTGCCGAATTTGACCGATAGAGGCGTCTGCTAGCCATGCGCGCCTTATAGCCGTTTATAGGCGAATTAGACTCTCGCGCGAGCCACGAGACGAGCCGCGAGCCGCGCCACGAGACGCGAGTCCACCGCTTACACTCTCGTTCGGCTTGTCATTCGGTTATAAACCTTATGCCGTGCCGTTAGTGTTTAAATTATATTAGCTCGACGAGCTTGCGAGCCACGAGCCCACCGCTTACACTCGCGTCTCGTGGCGCGGCTCGCGGCTCGTCTCGTGGCTCGCGCGAGAGTCTAAATTGGGGGTTAGACTCACGGCTCGGCTCGCGGCGCGTCTCGTGGCTCGCCTCGACACACTCGCATTCGGCTTGTCATTCGGTTATAAACCGTGCCGTTAGTGTTTAAATTATATTAGCTCGACGAGCTTGCGAGCCACGAGAGTCTAAACCGGCTATTATGTCTGACTAGTGTCAATGTGAAACGAAAATGACGAACATTATCTATTCTATGGCTATTCTCATGATAAATATATACCTAAAATAAATAAAAATATCTGAGATTTGGTCAAAAGGTATTTTATTTTGAAAAAGTATTTTGAAAATACCTATTTTGCATTTAGCATTTGAAATACAAAACGCAAAACTATTTGGTATTTTGCATTTGAAATAGTAAATCTGAAAAGTATTTTGCATTTTGTATTTAAATGCTTTTTTAAAACCATTTTGTACATCTCTGTGGAATTAGCTCTCTTAAAACCAGTGCCAGCACTTATTCTTGGAATTTACCCATGTATCCCGGGCTTCTCCTTTTCAAGTGGGAAAGCGCTAAGAAGAAGGACGGGAATACAAATTAAATTAAAAGGCCCTCTTTAGCTGCGAAACAAGGAGAGTGACTTTTCGTCGCTTATCTAGTTATTTGTCAGTCAGATAGTTAGGGTAATTCCGGGGTAGTTGGCCATAGTTTTTATAGGACTCGATAAAAAAATAAGTTTACATGTAATTAAATAAATATTTACTTCTTCATAAACTTTGATTAATTGACTTTCAAAAATGACAGAAACCCAAAAATATTTTTATTGCGAACAGCTTGAAAAAAATGTTAAAAAAAAAAAACTATTGGCCATCTCTTCCGAGGTATCCGGGAGTGATGATCATACCATTACAGGAGAGATGGCCATAACATAACTCTTCATTTGAGTATAATTTATTTTTCATTTTTATTCCCAAAGTCCCTTTTCTTCTCAAGACCTCGCTTAGGCCACCTAATACCAGCAAACAGCGCACTCAACGCAATAATGGAGGAGAAGAGGCACATGATATTTTTTCCCACACATGCAATAGTAATCTTTCTAAATGAACTCCATTTTCCTTTTTTAATCGTTATCATGCATAGGGGGACGTTGTCACTGATATCTGATAACCTTTGGAATACCTAATTCGTGATACATCTTCATCACTATGTGCCTTCACGGCCATATTATGGCCATAATACCCCAACTTGAACTGGCCATCTCTCCTTTTCGTCCGGGAGAGAAGACCACGCCTAAAATCAAAACAAGTTTAGACTCGAGGTTCCTTCTTATTTAGGTTAGAACAATACTACAACCGTACACTTTGCACCAAAAGCAAATAACACCATTAGAATAAGACACTTGCAGCACCATGTAAAATATGATCCCTCTAAGAAATATTTGCACTAGTCAAAACAATCAACAAGGATTTTACGTACTTTTACAAGTTTTTCCCCCAAAATATGGGCCATATCTTTGCTCCCGAGCATGACGTGAAGCGTACTAAACAAGAACTAGCGACATCTAGCCATCAGAACCATGAAATATTTGGATGGGCAATCTCCCGCTTATGGCCATCTACCCCGGAATTACCCTATAGCTAATGAAGCAGAACCTTCCGCCTTGCGTAGTCCGTGTCCGTTTAATATCATCCATACCGAGGCTCTCAACCCAATTAATAATTATGCATGTGTTTACTTCAATACTGTGCGGGTTGTCTGTTCGTCCTTTCGCGGCCTAGCTCAGTGTCTGTTAATATAGATATCTGTAAATTGGTGTAAGTATTCGCTGGGTGCGAAGTAGGGAACCACGAATCGATCGCAGCGCGCACCGTGGCCAAAAAAAGAAACTTTCGGAGGCCCAACTGTTACTTTTTACTAGTGAAATTTACGTATCCGTGAATTTTAAGTAAAAATAAATAAACATCGCGAAACCTGCTGCGTAGTTAACTGCAAGAACAATGGCAAAAACAGTGATCACAAATTCTATAAATTTCCACAAGAAAGTTGGAAACGAGAACAACTAATGAAATCTTGGAGGATACAACTAAACGGAGTAGCCATTAACAGGCTTTCCCCTCTGTCGAAAATAGGCGGCCAACGGTCATACACAATGTATGGACTGACGTTTATCTGACATGGCTATTTTTACGTTACGCATACATTTGACGTTCCCCTCCCCCGCAAAAATCGGCAGACTGTTTTGTACAGAAAATTACAGACATGGCGTCTCCGTTTGATTATATCCTCCAAGAATGAAATGGATAATCGCTGTCAAGAGGAAAAAGTAAATAAGCTAACCTAAAAAGCAACATTTTAAGACGAAGCAGGAGGTGAGATTTAAATATTTTAGGTAAATATACCCGTCTCGCTAACGGAAGCGGCTCCTAAAACTAGTGCGATAAGGACAAGGCGCAAAATCCTGCGTAAAAATCGAGGTTTCGTACTCGACTGTTTCCTCCTCCAAAACTTAACCAGGCTAATTGATATCAGTTTTGAATACCACGCCTCTCATTGCGATATAGTCAATTAGGCCATTTTTGAAGGGCTCTAGCGCCTTAAAAAACAAAAATATCAAAAAAAGCAAAACGGTCCGACACAGATATTGACAATATTAATCTGTGTTGAAAAAAATCATTGCTCTAGCTTCAAAACCCACGGAGGAAACAGTCGAGTACGTTTGTATGGAGAAATGACCACTCCTGTTGCCTCTTAATGTTATAATATTTTGTATGTTGTAGGAAGTAGCACGTTACAATGGTTAAGTTACTAACTACTTATAATTTATTTGTTGTTTTATTTCAGTGCCGATGGATCGCCATTGGTACCCAAAGGCACATGACAGGATTTGCGATGTCTTGTGTGATTGCTCGGACGGAATCCAATTTTCATAGTTAACTTGACCATGTTTAACTGAAAATACACAAAAAGTAAGCATTATTAACGACACTACAGTCATAAATGATCGTCTGTAATATACCTATAT
This sequence comes from Cydia amplana, assembly GCF_948474715.1. NCBI lineage: Eukaryota > Metazoa > Arthropoda > Insecta > Lepidoptera > Tortricidae > Cydia > Cydia amplana. The sequence continues at coordinate 7,247,862 of NC_086077.1, read as the reverse complement.
GTAATGCGTTATTCAATTAAATTTTGTTTATTTCTATACTTTCTCCTCGTGAAGTCAGCCATGAGAAAGTCCGTGTTTATTACCTACAATTTATTGATTGTGCCATTTTAGACGGGAAATAAAAAAGGTCAACGTTATTATCGACACTATAGATTTACATGTTGTTGTTGTTGTTGTCCTATGGCACCCCAGAGGTGCAAAGGGCCTTCACAAGCTCGCGCCACGCCTTCCTATCTTCAGCGACCCTTCTGGCCTCGCTCCAGCTCAACCCGACCGCTCGTAGCTCATTTGCGACGGACCGTTGCCAAGAGTGTACAGGGCGCCCGGGTCCACGGCTCCTTTTGTCCGGCGGTTTCCACCCAAAAGCGATGGTTGCGTTATTCATTTCCCCTCTTCGAATCGTATGTCCTATCCATCTCCATTTCCGTGTCGCGATTTCTTCGCCAATGGGTGTTTGCCGGCATATACTCCATAGGTCTTCATTCCGAATCGTTTTCATGATAGATTTACATGATCGAATAGAATCTAAAGGCCTACCGCGAACCACGTTCGACGTGTTGCCTCCCTGTCACACTTACGTACGAAATTACAAGTGCGACAGAGATGCAACACGTCGTACGTGGTTCGCGGTAGCCCCTCTAATACCTTTAAACGAGCAATTCTTGTTTATTTATATATTTATTTATATATATATTTCGGGGATCTCGGAAACGGCTCTAACAATTTCGATGAAATTTGCTATATGGGGGTTTTTGGGGGCGAAAAATCGATCTAGCTAGGTCTTATCTCTAGGAAAACGCGCATTTCCGAGTTATTATATGATTTCCGAGCGAAGCTCGGTCACCCAGATATTATATGTAAATTACGATATTTCATTGAAATTATTTGTTTGTTTATTAAATTTACTCTTCGTAATGACAGCCAGTCATTTGACTTTAGCAAGGCTTCTCTAAGTGTAGCCGCGCACCCAGCCAATACGTACTAAAGTCTATTTAATTTTTTTAATTCGGTAGACTAAAATGACATTTCTTAGTATGAAATGACATTTTATGTTCATACTATGAACTGTCATTTCAGTGTACCGAATAAAAAAATAGATTTTACGTATCAATCACGTCGACAAAGGGGTAAAACAAAAAGTAAAAAAAAAATTAGGTAACCTCCCGTCATAGACTAGGAATCCTCTAGACGGAGTTTAGAGCAATTATTTCATGAAACCGATGCTGCCAAAAATACGGGGGACGAGGTGAAGCGAGTCCCGTGCCGTGATTGGTCCGTTCAAAGACACGGACCAATCACGGCACGGGATTCTGACACGACTCGAAGATGAAGTAAAACTACCGTATATTTGTGGCAGAGGGGGTAGCGTTACTATGCTCAGTCTAGAGGATGTCTTGTCTGTGCCTCCCGTAGGTACGCTTTGTGTGAAGCGGGGATGTTCTTTTTGGCAATCCTATGGAAGTACCTACTCTACTTACCTACATTTTATGCTATCATTATAATATTATATTACAAACAAAAATCCCACTGAGCATGGCTCCAACATTCTCTTGGCCGGTTTTTATAACATTAAGTAACAAAAAGTGTACTTTCCCCTCGAACATGGGTGAAAAATATTAGAACATCACAAAATGTGGAGTAATAGTTAAGGTTTTAAGTAACAAAAAAAGGTCGAACCTTTTTTTGCTTGATTAAAGCATGAAACTTGGCACAGTTGTTCCTTATATCAAAATAAGCCGATTAAGATCGGTAGCCCGAGGGACCCCCCGCTTAAGCCCGAGAGGGGGGGGGGGTCAAGTAGCGCCCCGCCCGGCTTCATTCTAAAAATTCTAACAGGCCCCGTTTAGCTAATAGGTCATATTTGGTATTAATTTCGGATAAATCAATAACGTAGAATTCATTTCTGGTATAAAAAAATTGCAATTTGTTAAAAAAAAAAATAAAAAAACACAAAAAATCTAATTTTTCAAGTGTAATTTTAGTTTTTTATTTATTGTCAAAATTAAACTGCTTGGTTTTTCTACATACCAAAAATATGACGATAAAGACTATTTAATGTAGATTTTAAAAACATAACTTTTACTTACCTTTATGAAAAAGAAATTGCATTAAAAAAACATATATCGTCCCGCGCCGGTGAATATCTTGTTACCGACATAGGCATCGATATAGACAACATCCGAAGTACACACTCTGGAGACCGACTAAATGTGTTGTTTATTATTGTAGATCATATATTAAAGATAGAAAGCCGTACATAATATTTGATTAGAAAAAAAATGTGTCGTTCAGTGAAAAAAGGGACCTTGGAAAAAATTATCATAGAGCCTCTCTTTTGTATAGAAGCATAGTTAATTTCAAGCACTCCATGGACTCCATGGTCCCTGTTCTCAATGAATAAGAAGTAAACTGTAAGTATTATTTAATCTACTTACTTATTACATTATACAATAATTTGCCAGTAACTGGCCGCTTTAATAACTAGCCGCTCTAAACTAAAAATGAATTCTATTCACCTATAAACAGAATTCATTTTAGTATAAGGTTCCAAAAAGTGGCCAGCTTTCAATAACTGGCCACTGGCTAGCCTAAAATGAATTTTTGGTTTTGGGTGGCCAGTTACTAAAAGTGGCCAGTTACTGGCGAATTACCCTACCACACTTTAATTTTGCGTCTTGTGTCGTAATAGAGTTCCTTCCCCAGACACATAAATGCGTACATTTCATCATTCATGTAGTTGCATCGCGTTTTTTATTCCGGTTTGCATTTACTTCTGGTCAGTTTCAACCATATTCTGACCAAAGCAGGTGTCAGACCAGTGTGGAACCCGTCGTCTGCTTCTTGCTTCCATTCCCAAGAAGTCTGACGGACTGAGCAAGTTTGACGACGAACTAACGTCTGAACCTAAACATCAACCCCTTGGTACACTGCGCGTAATAGGGCATTTATATGGCTCCCTTTTGTTAGAAGTAGGTATACATTATGGAATTTAATAATAAAATAATTTAGCAGTGACTTAATCTCATAGAACAGGTATAACATTATACAACTCTTCATTTCAATATCCCGGTATAACTTGCCTTCTTCAATATTGCACTTATTATCGATCATATAATAACATTTTAGTATTTTAGGGGAATGCTTCTGCTATTGCTCCATCTTGTAAGAGCTTGAATCCTTGTAGTGGTTTGGTTGAACTCTGAACAGATTCCATGCTTCGAATTCACTTTTTCTCCCCTTTCCACTGAATGCTCGAAACAGGGGTAAGACTTCCGCTCTTTTAGGGTAAATAAAAGATAGTTTACTTAGCTTATAGAATAGATAATTTTATTAGCTTAAAATATAATTCCCTGACCTGGATGCAATGGTGTGTCATATGATATAATTGTGTTTTCCACTGTGTCAACGTGAGCCCACAATTCCTGTAGTTGGGGAAATATTCGTACGCATGAATCTAGTCTAGCTGCTATGACTACGTTCGTGTCTACTGTGCGTATCAATACCTTGCAATGACTGTTTTACAGCATCTGCAACTAGGGCCATCATATTAAATGAATCGGACTTTTCATGGTTCTTGGAGTATTCGGAATCTCACGAGGAACATTACTTGTGACATGTTTCTCTACACAATTTCGCGATGGCATAAATAAGGACTTTTAACTCTTCGAAGTTTTGTCAACACAGTGTCTCAAAATGATTTACCTAGTGGTGAAGAAATGAGTTTCACTAAAAGATCAGTGGTTATAAGTGAAGCTTACCGTCATGGTAAATTAAACTCTAATTTATTTCTATCGGGACCTGAAAAACCAGGAGTCGTACTCGTATTCCAAGCATTCTCTCGATCGACCTTGTAATACTGTAAGCTCAATAAGACTTGTGATGTGGGTACTACATGATATATATCATATATATTTGATACATACACTCAAAACATCCATAGGTAATTCAGGAACAAGTATTCACGATAAACAGACAAATAGATGCCTTCTAGAATTTGAACCCGGGTTCCCCATTTAATATAAGGTGTATAAAAGTGAGATCTAAGCATGGACCCTTTTTAGCCTGGCCGATACAAGGATTCAAGCTCCTACAGGATGGAGCAATAGCAGTAAATAAATAGCATTCGCCAAAACTTTATTATACCTTTATATGATGATAGGTGAAATAACCTTGTAAAGCAAAGTAAAGTGATACTTACAGATAAGCCGTTGCTAAATAATTAAAAAATGCCCGAAATAATTCTTTACATGAATCGACTACTGAAATAGAAGCAGCCTTATCAGGATAGGATTATATGTTTGGGGTCAGACTTTAGTTCCTCTTTAAACTTGCTCAGACCGTCTTCTTGGGAATGAAAGCAAGGAGCAGACGACTGTTTCCAAACTGTTCTGACAACCCTGCTGTGGCCAGAATATGGTTGAAACTGACATATATACGTGAATGACGAAATGTACCCATTCATGTGTCGGGGGAAGGAACTGTATTAATACACAAGACGCAAAATTAAAGTGTGGTATAATGTAATAAGCAAGTATATTAAAGAATACTTACAGTTTACTTCTTATTAATTGAGAACAGGAACCATGGAGTCCATGGAGTGGTTGGCACTAACTAAATACGAGTATGCTTCTATACAAACACGAGGCTGGCTGTGATAATTTTTTTAAGGTCCCTTTTTCACTGAACGACACATTAAAAAAAATTGTACGCTTTTCTATCTTTATAATAGAATCTACAACAATAAACAATACATTTAATCGGTCTCCAGAGTGTGCACTTCGGATGTTGTCTATATCGATGCCGATGTCGGTAAAAAGATATTCACCGGCGCGAGACGATATAAGTTTTTTTTTATGCAATTTCCTTTTAATAAAGGTTAGTAAAAGTTATGTTTTTAAAATCTGCATTAAATAGGCTTTATTGTCATATTTTTTGTATGTAGAAAAACCAAGCAGTTTAATTTTGACAATAAATAAAAAACAAAAATTACACTTGAAAAATTAGATTTTTTGTGTTTTTTTACTATTTTTTTCAATAAATTGCAATTTTTTATACCAGAAATGAATTCTACGTTATTTATTTATCCGAAATTGATACCAAATATGACCTATTAGCTAAACGGGGCCTGTTAGAATTTTTAGAATGAAGCCGGGCGGGGCGCTACTTGACCCCCCCCCCCTCTCGGGCTTAAGCGGGGGGTCCCTCGGGCTACCGACCTTAATCGGCTTATTTTGATATAAGGAACAACTGTGCCAAGTTTCATGCTTTAATCAAGCAAAAAAAGGTCATTTCACTTAACACCCTCACTATAATAAAGGCTTTCCATGTAAACTTGGACCAATTTTCGATTGGACAGCTGCAAGCTGTGGTCGAGTACCACATATAGGACGACGAATTTTATAGACAAAATTGATACTTAGATGTTCGCGAAACTGCATTTTGCTTTTCTACGTATTGTTTAATATTCGTACGTTTTAAAGCACAGGGCAAGGTGGCCTTAGGTATATAAATAAATGTTTATGTACATTATGTGCGCAAGTTTATAAAATTTGGGGTGTATCGCGTAAGGGAAAAATATTAAAAACTATAATGACCTGGCACACATTTCTCGTACGGTTGCCGATGAAAAATCGCATGACATTATCGTATCCGATTAGCATCTGGCGATTATTTAACAGAACTCTTCACTTATATTCATGCTATTTATAATTAGAAGTTATGAGGGAACAGATGAAAATATATACATATACGTATATCCTTTTGCTTTGCCGTAGTCTGGTAAAAACTATTAGCTTACGATTATATCATACGATAGTCGCAAAGCACGTGTTTAATACGATCTTCAGGTGAACTGCAGATCTGGTAAGTGTTTCCCCGCTGGTACAAGTCAGCATCAATAGTAGGGGATATAACAACGCGCCAAAAGTGTCTGCTCCACGTTAATTGGACGCTATTTAGGGAAAAGGATCCAATACACAAAATTCTGCAAAAAGAATAGGACAAATTTTAGAGGATGGATCATTTTCGCTAAATGGGGCATTATCTACGAAAAGGGACCTTATTGTCGATGGCGCTTACGCCGCACAGCGTCGCGCGGCATTGTATTTATATCGGAGCATCGTTAATAATGGCGTAAGCGCCATCGACAATAAGGTCCCTTTTCATGGATAACATCACAAATTACGTTCAATTATTCTACTAATATCTCTTTTTGTTATTGACATAGATATCTAGGAACTGGCTTTACGGGCAATAATAATGAGGCATGACAGGGGCCAGTACAGCGGTGTGAAATCGCTACAACGCGATTGGTTGATGAGTTCGCATCACGCGCGCGATTGTTTGACGAGTTCGCATTACGCGCGCTATTGGTCGCAACTAGTCGCGTTAGACTGCACGAGTGGCTGGAATTCGTGGGTAGCACCGCTGAACTAGTACGATGTTTAGTGCCCCATTAGCCCGTTCTTAGATATTATACGTCAATGCTTTTTGTGGAGTTATTGATCTCGCGTAGTCTCATCCGCAAGGTACACTTGATGCTGACTGTATAACTGGTTACACGCGGTATCTTGTAATTTTTAATAGGGATCTCTGGTTATTTTATAGCGGGTTGCCGTCGACTATTAGTTGCATTTCTACCCCATATAAGGCCGGTTGCACCGAACTGTCGGTCAGTGTCATCGTAGTGAGTTACATTTGCAAATATACTTGGTCAAGCAGATCTTGTCAGTAGAAAAAGGCGCCAAATTTGAAAAACACCGGCCAAGTGCGAGTCGGACTCGCGCACGGAGGGTCCCTAATGAAGGCGCGAAGGGATATCGTCCCATAGAAAATTTTAATTTCTCGCCTTTTTTTACTGACAAGATTTGCTTGACCAGCTATATATATTTTGTTTGTCACTTTTCGTCTCTATCGTCGTTAGTAAATTTGAAGCTAAATTTCAAGTGACCATTTTTTTTTCTATCCAGAATTAAGGCTATTGGGCGTTAACCCTTTCAAGGCATAAGGTATGGAACGCATTGCTACGAGGTCTGTGGTGAGTGAGAATCCTACGGGCGCACACGAATTTCAGTCAAGATATAAATAGTCATAATCATAACATTTAGACAATTAGGTTTGATTCGTGAGGCAATTTTCATTCGTTGATTAGTGACGAAGAGAGCTGTTTGTAAATAATTGACGAGAGGTCATATCGTATTTTATATACACCGTGTTTATTTCAAACTCCATTAATATTGGGTGCATTCCTGAGCTCAAATGAAATAACTTTCTCAAAGACACGCGTATTCTAATTAACTCCAATTTGGAGATAATCATTTCTTTTTTCTGATAAGGCCCCTACGAGCGTGAACTTGCCTTAGGGCCTTTTTACATGCATATTGATTGGTGTTTAGTATGTGTTTACTCGTACATTTGCTACTAAACGGAAGTACTATCTCAGAAGATGGATATTTGGTTGAGTTAAATATAATGCCCGTTACAACAACGCTATATGCAGCATATCTTTGTCATTTAGTTTCCTTAAGTGTTTTTTAAACCATGCCCCGAAGTTAATGGAGTTTAAAAAAACACTGTATGTTAAGGGTTTCATCTTAACATGTGTCTTATTTTTTCTCAGATATGGACCAAGAAACAATGGCCCACCGCCGATGTACCCTAACATGGGGCCAAAACCCATTCCACCATTATCGAGTATTCCTATTCAGGAGCCGCCTCCAGGGTATCGCGGTCGTTATGACGGACCGCCCTTTGAAGACATTCCTCCTGGACTTGAACCTCCAGTGCCTGGATTTGAGCCTTCGCCGTTCGAAAAACCACCTTATGCCCCACCTGGACCAATTGATCGTGAGAGGATGCCGCCATCTAATTATCGAGATCCTTATAGAGCACCTTTTGTAGAAGGTCCCCCAGGGTACAGGGATATGCCGATGCCGCCTGCGCAAAACGAAATTCCTGTTCACGTGGGCGATCCACCTCGATACCGTGATAACTATAGAGGCCCCGGGCCGTACCGTGACCAAGGCCCGATGCCGTATAGAGACGGACAACCCTTCCGTGAAGTGGGCCCGGCCCCACCATATCGTGATCCTGGTTTTAGAGGAGGACCGCCAGCGCCCTTTAGAGAAAACTTTAGGAATGCTCCATTTAGGGATGGCGGTATTCGAGACAACCCACCTCATGGTTTTCGTGAAGGTCCTGCACCGTTCAGGCCGCCGAGTGTTGACCCAAGAGAACCACCTCCTGCGAATTACCACGATCCCGCTTTCCGCGATGGCTTTAGAGATGAAAACAATCCGGGAAGAGAAATGCGTCCTGGTTATAGACCTGGGGTTCGTAACAGAGGTCCTTCAAGACGTAATCCAAACTTTGAGCAGGATAGATATAGGGACCCAGAAGGTCGTGACAGGGAACGCTATGGGGATGTTAGGGACCCTGCTGAAAGATCGCGCGATATGGAGAAAAGAGACAGAGTCCGTGAAGACCGACCTCGTGAAGAACGTCCTCGTAGTGATAGACCTCGTGATCACGAAAGGAACCGAGAATATGAAAAAGAGAGAGAACGTGAGCATGAAAGAGCTACACCTGAGAAAAAAGTTCGTGGGTCACCCAAACGTAGTCGTGACACACGCGATAAGCGGCGAAGCGAATCCAGAGGTCGCTCTCGTGATCGAGACCGTGATGGAAAGCGAGATAAGAAAGAAGATAGACTTCGGGATAAAACGTCTTCCGAAAGAGCCAAAGAGCTTAAAGAGAAGGAAAAGAAATTGAGGGACAAGGAAAGAAAGAAAAAGAAGAGAGAAAAAGAGAAAGAAAAGGATACAGACAAAAAGAAAAAACGAGAGAAAAAGGATAAAAAAGACAAGGATATCGTTAAAAAAGAGGACAAGGAAGATAAAGAGGAAGTCGAAGTTGAAAAATCCAAAAATAAAGATGACACCGTAGACGACCAAAATAAAGTGGATAATGATAATATTACCGATGAAACCAAGATAATCAATGAACTTGGTGAAAACAATATAGAGAAAAAACTTGATTCTCCAAAGGGAGTAGTAAAAGACGAACCTCAAAATGATTTATATGGCGATGAACCTGCAGAAGCAATAGATAAAGAAATAATACAAAATTACGTTAAAACTGAAGATAATGGAGGCGTTAAAGAGGAAATTATTGAGAGTAACGTTGCTCCCGGACCCAAAGAAGAGCCTTTTGATGGAATTGAATTACAAATTACTGCAGACGAATTAGATTTGAAAGCAGATATAGAAGGTACAACCGAAAAGGAAATGTTGGCGCCTCTACCCGAGCTATCAAAATGGGAAGTTGATGATGACAATACTGAAAGGAAAGAACCGGGTGAAATAACCTCACCCGATGAGGAGGATTCGGGTAAAGTAACTTCAGAAGTCCTGAAGCGTGCTGAAAATGCCATATTTGCTAAGGCAATTCATTCCCTCAGACCAATCGAAATTAAAAAAATAAGCAGCGATAGAGCCAAACTGTATGACGATGCCGCACAGGCGAAAGGTTCCATGAATAATATTCAAATTACCGTTCCGGTAGCAGATCCCGAACATAGATCTATAGAAATAAATGATAAAACCAAGAAGAGAACATCTAAAACTCCTCCTCCTAGATTGTCTGTAAAAGAACGATTAGGTGGTAAAGTGGATGACGTACGTAGATCGAGGGAACCACGTGTTGTGCATAGTACAGTAGAGCGAGTAAAATCTCGGTCTAAAACACCTAAAAAGGAACAACCGTATCGTAGAGTAACTGTTGATAGAGATAGAAGTAAAAAACCGGATTCAGTTAGCAGAATAGAATCAAAGGGGGAGAAGCCTCGTTTGATAGCGGACGCAAGGGGGTTGCAAGAGAAATTTTCAAGTCGCAGTCCAAATCGCGATAAAAAACGAAAAGACATAGATAAAGGTGGAAGGGAGTCTAAAAAGACAAAGTCTGAACCAGGTGTCGATTCTCACAGTCTAGATAAAGGTAAGTCTAGTACCGTAAAAACGACTGCTGAAAGAGAGAGAAAGAAGTCCACCTTGGACGAGGCACACTTTGAGCCTGATTACGACGAGACAGTAGAGTCTGATCATGAAGGAAAAGACGATGCTGTCGGTAAAAAGCGCGAGCGGTCGATGTCACAAACTGTAACCAGTGAAGTGAAAAAACCTAAACTAGAAGAAGAAACAATCAAATTGGATTTAGCTAACGTTAAAAAGAAACCTGACACCGAAAGTGAATCCTCAAGTGACTCTGATACATCGTCGTCATCCTCTTCGGATACTCGTAAACGTAAGAAGAAAAAGAAGCGTAGTAGCAAGAAAAAGAAGAAACGAGCCGCTAGCGACAGCGATAGCGATTCTGAGTCCGATTCTGATGACCACAAGAAAAAGAAAAAGAAACGTAAGCATAAGAAGAAGTCTAGTAAGAAAAAGAAAAAATCTAAGCATAAGTAAGTCCTACTTTGACGGAATTATATATTAGGCATATTTACTTGCGTAACGGTAAAGCTTAATTTTAACATTAGGTATGTTCCTTTTATGTTGTTTCCAATAATTAGGTTTTTATCAGAACATTACCTTTACAATTTCTACCGTAGGTACTGCATAAATGCACTTCATAGTTCATAGTTATAAAATGTAATAAACTAATTATTTAATAATAAACATATTCTGGTGGTATCAAGTGTGTTGTTTTATTCTAAACTCCTTTAATTTCAAGGATGCATTCCTGACCTTAGACACAAAGTTTTCAAATGTTTGTAATTCAGTAATTGCTTTCATAGGTGAGCATTTCTCAAATAATTTGTACATTTCGATCCCATCTTAGATTTCTATAAAAATTGGTAAGTACTTACCTATGCTGGTAAAGTACATGAAACTGAACAATTTCCACCATATTTCCCAAAATGTCCAAGAAAGTATGTATGAAACATTCCTTTTTTGTTACCAAATGTGTAAGGAAATCTGGTAACAAAAAAGTAATGTTTCATACAAACTTTCATGGACATTTTGGGAAATATGGTGGAAATTGTTCAGCTTCAGGTACTTTACCAGTATCAGGCGTGTCTCACTCCGCGATTTCGTCGCTTTGCTACAGGTAGCTAAAAGTACATCCGTTCGGCCCCAATTTTGGGGAAAGCCATAAGCCGCGCGTGGCGCTGTCGCCACCTAGCGGCCATATCTGTGCTGATCGTAACAGACGCGTTTTGTTAGAGAGTGAGTCTTCTGTACTTAGTACTATTATTTATTCTGTGCCAGCATACCAATTTTTAGGGTTCCGTAGCCAAATGGCAAAAAACGGAACCCTTATAGATTCTGTCTGTCTGTCTGTCCGTCTGTCTGTCCGTCCGTATGTCACAGCCACTTTTCTCCGAAACTATAAGAACTATACTGTTGAAACTTGGTAAGTAGATGTATTCTGTAAACCGCATTAAGATTTTCACACAAAAATAGAAAAAAAAACAATAAATTTTTGGGGTTCCCCATACTTCGAACTGAAACTCAAAAAATTTTTTTCATCAAACCCATACGTGTGGGGTATCTATGGATAGGTCTTCAAAAATGATATTGAGGTTTCTAATATCATTTTTTTCTAAACTGAATAGTTTGCGCGAGAGACACTTCCAAAGTGGTAAAATGTGTGTCCCCCCCCTGTAACTTCTAAAATAAGAGAATGATAAAACTAAAAAAAATATATGATGTACATTGCCATGTAAACTTCCACCGAAAATTGGTTTGAACGAGATCTAGTAAGTAGTTTTTTTTTATACGTCATAAATCGCCTAAATACGGAACCCTTCATGGGCGAGTCCGACTCGCACTTGGCCGCTTTTTATAGAAATCTAAGATGTGATCGAAATGTACAAATTATTTGAGAACTGCTCAGGTACATACATAAGGTGGTAGGTATATCAAAACAAGATCAGCTATGTGCCCTAAACTAAAGACAGACTAAACGAATCATAGAAATAATTAAAAAACAAATAAAAAATATTTAATAAAATAATTTGATTTGTTCCCCAGTTGTAACTCTGTGTTTTGCCTCAATTAAAAGTACCTAAGGTAAGGTAACGCGGGGTAAGATAAAATCAACAGTTCGAGATGCTTGAAGATATTAAGAACTAAATTAAATCATAATACTAAAAATAAAACCTAATTTTCCTCATACGGTTTCTTTTGCGCCGTAGCGAACGAAACGCTAATGTCTCTCTGTTGCACTAATAAGGAAGAGTGATCAGAGAGACATTAGCGTTTCGTTTTGGCTAGGGCCTTTAATTAAACAACGGTTTACAAATAAATTATATAATTTATTAAATTGTATACATTGAGATATCATAAGTTTAAATTATGACTGGGGTCGGCAAACAGCGGCTCGCGAGCCGTATGCGGCTTTTTAGAGGTATAATTACGGGTCTTCAAGTCACTTAAAAAAACATCACTTCAGAGTTCATAGACCACTAAAATCACCATTTGTGTATATTTTCGGTTCCTAAAACTGGCGATGTGTACCTCTTCTCAAAGGTTTGCCGACCCTCTGACACCCTGGTTTACGGCTTTATTTATTCTTCCGATGTCCTCCTATGAGGCTTCGCCCGACACGCTGTAACCAGTTGTTGTTGACGGACTCGCGATCGCGCTTGGCCTGCAGGCTGAACTGCCGCCAGTCTTCACGCAGATCCGGTTCCGATGGACCATAATTGGGCTTCTTCTTGAACGCGCGCTTCGCAGTCTGTATTAAAAAAAATTACAGGTTTTTAAATAACCATAAGAAAATGTATTTAAATCAATCTGAAAATAGATAACTAATCTAAGATATCCTCTAGCCTCAAAGGTCTCCCACCCATTCCATTGTATTGTATATTAATTGAATCTTGATTTTACAATTTTATTGTTTAGCTTGTCATTTTATGTCCCAATAATAAAACTAATAAACTTTTTACAAGTCAAAATTGCATTTGTTTTGACAAGTTTTATTTTGAAGGCGGCGAGAAGATAAAGTAGCAAGAAAGTGATAAATTTTAATGATGATCTTTTCACAAGCGCCTCTGTTCTAAAATGAGCAGAAAAAATAATTATTTATTTTAGGTTGGTAGGTACAACTTTAAATTAGAAAAAGTCATTGGAGTTGTGTTAGAGATGATTATGCTTTAACCATCCATAATATGTTCTTAAATAATACCAACCTCAGTAAATGTAGGAGATGTGTACTTCCATAAAGAGGCCACAATGAAGATAGGGATCAGCGCCATTCCTACATATTGCAGCATGTTACCGGCAACTGTAATTAAAACAACAATGTGGTCAATGTTCGCCTGTTACGTTAATTGATATTAACTGATGTATTATCAACATCATCATCAGCCCCTGAAGATTAAGTAATCGATTTTTATCTAAAATCTAGGCAACCATGGACTGGACCAACTTAATCACAAATAAATAACAGATGAGGGTCGATATTCCTTATAACGTATCTTAGACCCATTAAGAGCTCTGCCAGCGGAAAGCTAATTCCCTGGGGTAAAGGCAGTTTCTTCAATGTGTTATTTTTTTCAGCTGATTGTAATTTTTGAACGGCGTTACCGTCATTAGCAAATGTAACATATGCGTCGTAAGTTAGTTAATTTAGATTAAGTTATTTATGTAACCTATAAGTACACAAATTAACAATATACAAGAATACGATCAAAATTACAATTATTTATTAATTAAGATACGCATACGTACTATAGGCAGCCCTCGGGTATACGTATGTGCCTCCAAAGATAAGAGCCTCGGTGGTCACCATCGCGTACATGAAGACAGTGATCATCACAACTGGAGTCACGATAGACCAGCATATACGCCAATACCAGCCAGTCTTAATACCCAACATGAATTCAATGTCGACGCAAAGGTTCTCCAGACCTGAAAACACAAATTATGTCGATGATTTTGGGCAAGTTGATGAAAGCAACAAAAAATTTAAATAATAAACGAAATTACCATAAATCCAAAAGACAGCGATGGTTTCCGCAATGGCAGCGAAAAGTCGCATAAACGTTCCTCCGTAATAATCGACAATCTCAAGAACGTATTGTCCACCCTGAAATCAAGAAGCTAATTAAGTCGAACCTACTCATTTTACACTTTGAGCACCATCGAGACGAATAAATAATACACACAATCATTAATCTATATATGTTTTATGACTACATACTATGAAGATGAAGCCAACATGTGTTCAAGACATGGTATTCACTGAAGCATTTAAATTAAAAAGTGTTTGTGAATAACGCTTATCAAACGACACTGTCGGCGTCGGCATCAAAAGAATTCGCTTAGAGCGTATTTTCGAGGCCTTCAAGCCAATGTGTTTACTGACGACATCTTTGACCACGGACATAAGGGTGTCAGAAATTACGCAAAATGTAACAGCTGATAACTTATCAAAATCATTTTGTAAATATATTCCCTCTAGTGTGGTGGATTAATAATCTTACCGGCGTCACATATACGAGTCCCACGAGGAACCCGGCGATGCACGCGCCGGCGGCCATGAAGATAGTAGGCACTCTCGGGAAGGCATCCAGCAAAACGGTGTTGAGCGTGGATAGCAGAGCGACGCCTGAACCGATGCCGAGCACGGCCATCATGAGGAAGAACAGAACCGCGAACAGCTGCCAGGGAGTTTAAAATTAAGTACTAAATCATAAACTAGATAAAACATGTTATATAAGGCAGGGGATCCCCAGCTCGCGATGATAGAGCTACTCGCAAAGTATATACTTTATTGACCTAACTATAGTTACTAGACTATTAGGCTGCGGTCGTACTGCAGACGCCGCACGCAGCCGACAACGTCACGTCGCACGCAGCGTCTGAATGGTGTTGGCGGGGGGACGCCGCACGCAGCGAGCGAAAACGACCACTCCCGAGCATTCTCGAACACACCATTCAGACGCTGCGTGCGACGTGACGTTGTCGGCTGCGTGCGGCGTCTGCAGTACGACCGCAGCCTTAAAAAGTATTCTCGTCTGTCGCTCAAGCAATTCTAACTAGACTTATCAACTGTTTTGAAGGTCATAAATCGGCCAATGGGGTTATATTTTTAGTGATCCTCTGTTCTTTCATACCTAAATCATACCTGTGGTACAAACGGTGACTTGGCGATGGCATCAGGGTACGAAATGAAGGCGAGGCTCGTTCCGCCGCTACCGACGACATCTTCCACATTATCGTAACCTAATTCGTAAGCCAAGTTGCCGAGGACACCGAAGATTGTTATACCCGATATTAAACTTGTAAACGTATCCAAGGTGGTAACGATCATGGAATCTCTGAAAGACAAAACGACGTTATGAAAGGGTATGATCAACATTTCTGAAATAAATTAATAAGTAATGGGTGGCACGGCACACGTTATCGCGACTTCAGGATACTTAAGTACTATCCTGAGCTCTTCCGAATGAGCTACCGAGACTTTCTCGTCTGCGGCGATATCCATATTTTAGGGCTGGTAATTCGGAGTCGAGGGTTTTGTCTCGCCACAGACTGTAGGTAGGTAATTTAATCCACTTTACATTAATTAAAAAAAAAAACCGCCCATATTCTATCAAGTGAACTTTTAGAATTGATATGTTTACTTATATATTATATTATGTTCCGCTGGAGAAAGAGGGGCCGTCTTATCTGGATTACTACCCGTACCCGTACCCGTTTGGTGCTATCTCGATAACATTGTTGGTAATAATTTGCGATACCCTAACAGGGTCCATGTGCCTATATGTTACTATAGCTGGTCAACCAAATTTTGTCAGTAAAAAATGGCGCGAAATTAAAATTTTCTATGGGACGATGTCCCTTCGCGCCTACATTTTTCAAATTTGCCGCCTTTTTCTACTGTCAAGATCTGGTTGACCAAGTACATATATGTAGTCTACTCGTATGTAATCTAATATGTACTACATTGGATGCAAAATAAAGATCTCTATCTTTAATGTTAATCCAAGAACATCAATTTTTTTCTCTTATATTAATTTACCTGTAAACGTTTGATCTGAATCCGTTGTAAGAAGCAAACATGATGAGAGCACCAGAACACACGGAGAGCGAGAAAAATACTTGGGTCACGGCAGCATACCACACCTGTAAATAGAGATCATATAGGGTAGGTGCGTTAGTTTTCGTCCAGCTCTAGTCTTCGTCCACTTGACGAAATTTGAATATAAACCTACAATGCTGCACAAATTTTGACTTATTAGTATTACAATCATTAATGTCTAAAAAATATAGGTACATATTTATCTACGCAAAAAATATATTTCGCCAGTAGCAAATTAAAAATCAAATGTAGAGCATGGACGGAAACTAGCGCAATGACCCTACAACGTGATAATAGTGAGAAAAGATTTCTTCATACATATAATATAAATGGTTAAGGCCGTTTAAGGGTTAAAAGTACATACAGTAATATATGACCTGTACAAATGAGTGATTTTGTATAATATTGCTGTTTAATGCAATAAACTCTTGGGCATTTATGCCATAAAAACTTAATAATTAGATGTTTGGATTTATTGTACTAACCTCTAATCTTAGAATTTTCTCCCATTCAGGTGTTATAAAGAACATTATGCCTTTTCCTGCGCCAGGAAGAGTTACAGCCCTGTAAAATGGGGATTAATTATTGTTATGCCATCGAGTCATTTTGGGGGGAAATCGGCATGTTTCAAAATTGCAAGAAATGCAGTAGAATGTATAAACGAATAAGAATGACTAGATCCAAGATTAAAACACAAAAAACATAATATAAAAAAAGTGTTACTGAATTTAATAGTGGATGCAATCATTAAGTGGCTAATTGTTTAGGTTTATGAATTTGAATAAAATTATGAATAAAACTTGAGTTAAAGGTTTCATACCTGATAAGCAGGATGAAGAGCACGACGTAGGGGAAGAGAGCTAAGAAATAGGCAGCCTTGCCCGAACTCTTGACTCCTCGAGCCACAATCAAGAAGATGATAATCCATGACACCAGCAGGCATATCGTTAAATCCCAAATCGGCAACCCTGTAATTGCATTTTACGTTACTAAACCATAGAATATCAATTTTACTACTACTACTAACTATTTAATACTAATACTAACCAATTCCGTCGTGGATGCCATCTGATTGACGAAGTACCGAGTGTCTGTAAGAAAATGGAAGATTTTAAAAGTAGAATTAATAAAGAATTTTTTTTTTTTTTAATCTTTATTGAAGAGCTTTATCGCTTAGCGATTATGTCGCTCCATATAATCAACATACAATCACCCTCATTTACGATTACTAAGGCCTATATTGACTAGCTTGAAGAGAGAAGACATTTTGAACCGTTGGATACTTAGGTTAGGTAAAATATCTAATAAACGCTATCCAGAAAAGGCAGGTTCCATGATCAATTCAAACAACCATTTTGACGATTTAGCGCAATAGTTATATACTTATTGGGTAGCTAGTCGATTAATCGTTAATTTATCAGTGACTATGTACATATATTGTTTTTTTTTTATATTATGAAAAACATGTTCTTTAATTTGTGGCAGGTTGGTCTCTGGAAAGCTTTTGATATTGAATAAAAATGGAATCGATTGGCAAAAAATTTACTAATTTTTTTCCTAAATCTGTAAATGTTAATCGTCCGTAATTAAAAAGTCAGGGGAGGATTTTCATGGACTTTATTTATATAGTAAGTACTTCGTGCAAGGTGCTCCCGAGAGATTCAAAGTGCATCTCTCGCGCTCTATTTAACTTTAATAGACACTACAAGCTCCGAGTGAAATGCACGGCGAATCAAATCAATATTAAAACAAATTAACCCTTAAATGCATTGTGATGTAGATCTACATCGTATATTTTGATGACCCGTGGCTCAATATGCATATATTATTTTTTAATTACTATGATTTATTTCTTTATTTTTCCCACGATTTAATACAACATTTCAATTTAAGTATTAGGAAATTATAAAATCATGCAAAGGGTTAAACTAATTACGGCGTTACTCACAAACGCGCTACATTGTATTTGTAAGTTAAGGATTAAACATAATTTAACCAATTGAGGCTTGAGCTTGAGGCTTTTAGGAATAAGGGGGTTAAAGTTCAAACGAGGCTCCTAGGTTGTTTCTCGAAACTTTCATGCTACCTATTGTAAATAAATGTTTATCAGATTAGTATTGCAATGTCAATATTCTATCTTCTTTTGTTGTAGGCATTTATTACAATATGATGTACAATGCACGTTTGTTATGAATAGCGCAGTCAAATTAGGTATACTAGATTAACCTTGCTATTATCAGGATATTTTATTATTTATCAATTTAGTAATGCTTGATCGTAAAAAATCTATAGATAAATGCGATATTCGGTAAGTATTTTTATTTCTTTATGGACAACTAACAACAACATATTTGAAATCTATATGTAAAAATAAAACGCTTATACCTACACATTTATATATTTCCGACGTTAATTTAATTATGTGTTGTGGTGGTGTAATTAATAATTAACATATGTGAGGTTTGAAATTATGATGTCTACCGCCAACTTTTTCATATATAGGTACTTTTTCTCGGGTAGTTAGGTACACAAATCTCTGTTTTCATATTTTCTGTTAAGTAGTGAAATCTGTGTCGCAACGTCGGAAATAAAAGTAAAACAATAAATTCGCGCTATACCCGGTTTAAATATGCTTATACACTTATTAACCGATGTAGAAAATTATGTAATTCCAAACATCATGACAGAAAAGTCATCTCAAAGTCTTATAGTAGGTAGGTCCTTAGTATTGAACTCACGTGAAGTATAATTCAGCGCTGCTGACAGCATTTCCTTCCAATTGGCTTGCATTGACGGACTCTCCCGATGGCACGCAGTTTTCCCACTCGTCCCGGCATACGGCCCAGGGGAGCGTTGATTGGAAACTCATCACCAAGTAATAAAGACATAGCGCGATGATGGACACGTAGTAGGAAAGTACATAACCGGCTCCTAGGGCTTGCGCGTAGCCGGTACCTAAAATTATACACGAACAAATCATTAGAAAAAAAACGTAGTTACACATTTGTAGGTCTTAACTACTGTCTTAATAAGAGATCGAATATCAACTGAAATAAATGTCATATACTCAGAAAAAGTGACCCAAGTCTCTAGTGCCCCAGGCTGGAATCGAATCAGTTTTCTGAGTATATGACATTTATTTCAGTACTCGAAATAATAACAAATTAAAATATTTTCTAAAAATAATTTAATTCGTTCTAGTATGTAGATCGAATATCAATTACCTGGCTTATTTTTATGGCCTAAATTGTCTCCCATTAATGCTTGTAAAAATGTTATTATTACTTATTATACCTATCTGTAACATTTACCTTTCATGGCCGGCGAAAGAGCCCATATTTTTACACAGTTACTGCTGCTGAATTGTCCAAGTACTGTTTCCAGATAGTACATAGGTTTTCCTATAACTAAAAGTACTATAATATAGGGGATGAGGAAGGCTCCCCCGCCGTTCTGGTACGCGACGAAGGGAAACCTCCAGACATTGCCGAGGCCCACGGACGTGGCTATGCAGGACATTAGGAACTCTATGGCGTTGTCCCATTTTGGACGATTTTGTGTTCGGTCTTCTTTCTGTAAATAAATAAATTACTTAAATGGGAAAATAAATAATTTATATAGTTGATCCTCACACTACAGGAAACCACAATGTTTTATGTAATCCAATTTTCAAGTCATTAATAAATAAGATTAAAATTTAGGTACCTATATTCAAGACTTTTTGTTTTGTCAGGAAACATTTTTATATGAATGTTAAAAAGTTTACGTTGTATTAAATAGAAAAATGGTTTAAGTGGCGCGGTAATGTTACAAATGGTTTAAGTATGTATATTAAGTTTTTTGGTACAAGTCGTCTTATTTAGTCAAGTAGGTACCTATAACTGTCGTAACCTTTCCGGGAGCATTGTTCAAATTAAATATAGATAATGTCTAATTGTCTACTGACCGCAACTTAATAACAAAAACACTCTTAAATAATTAAGTAAAAGGAAAGATACCTAAACTAAACATTTCGTACTTCGCCCCCCCTCACCTCACGGATAAGAGTGAAATAAAAATAGAAATTTGGGATAACTTAAATATTGCTCTTTTTATTTTTATTAACCGACTTCCAAATCTAAAAGGAGGAGGTTATCAATTCGGTTGTATGTTTTTTTTTATTTTTTTTTTATCCGATAAAGTCGAAAAATTACATTATGGCCTTGGAGGATATAATCATGTAGATTATGGCGGACGAATGTCTGAAATGACAGCGTAAGTATTTAAGAATTATTTCACTAAAAAAATAGTTTTTATTTGCAAGTGTGATGAAAAACATTGTGTGTAACGGGGGTAAAAATATTGTAAACTCGAGTCTCTAATTCACTCCAGCCTGCGGTTGTCGTGAATCTATAGAGCTTGTTTGCAAGATTTTACTTAGCCCCCTCGTTGTACAATGTAGGTACCTATTATTGTTTTCTAATTGTCATAGTCTTGGAGGATACAACTAAACGGAGTAGCCATTAACAGGCTTTCCCCTCTGTCGAAAATAGGCGGCCAACGGTCATACACAATGTATGGACTGACGTTTATCTGACATGGCTATTTTTACGTTACGCATACATTTGACGTTCCCCTCCCCCGCAAAAATCGGCAGACTGTTTTGTACAGAAAATTACAGACATGGCGTCTCCGTTTGATTATATCCTCCAAGGTCATAGTAGTAGTAGTATATTCTCGTTGGTAGTATGTAAATGAATGTACTGAGTACTGACCGTATTTGATTCAAGGGATACAATGTTTACTTTTTCTGGCGCTGATGGTTCTTTACTGATGTTTTCCGAATATGGCACATCTTCAACGACGTTAATGGTCGGTATCTGAAATAAACAAAATAAATTAGCAGATTTTTACCAAAAGCTAAACGAATTAATTGCCTGAAATTAGAGACACCTGAAAAATATATTATTACGAGAATGTTACACTGCGTAACTTACTTATTTGATTCTCATGGTCGGATATTTTTTTATTGTTATTGCTCAACACTGCCTCTTAGGTAGGTATTTTTTATTCCTTGGCTTCTATGAACAACAAAAACGCACAATCGCACATTAAGTACATACACTACTTACAACATTGACTCCATTCGAAACGTCCGCCACCGATGACTCTTCTTTTAGCGTGGCATCAAAAGCTGCATTGGATTGACCCCCTTCGGGCGCATTTGTTGTGCTAGGATCCTAAATACCAGTCAGTATTAATATGTAGTAAAAAAAACAATTAAATAGGTGCCTAAGTATAAAAGGTGTGGTCGGTAACATGAGCGAATTTAAACAATTACTATCAACATGAATTTACATAAATATTCGCGTTTACCCTGTATAGTTAAAAATGATGGATAATTCTTCAATCCAGTGAAATTTTATCAAGTTATCATTTTATCATATCACGATGTCGAAACATACATATTAGTTTCGGCCATTGGGGCATCACTGGGAACCATGTCACAACATACTTATTATTTTTTATAACTGTTTTTGATCCATAAACTCCACTTAAATGAGCTGTCTTAGAAAACAGTTAAATTTTTATAAGTATGATTCGCCCTTATTATAGGCCACCCCTCGTAAGTTATCAATGTATAATCACCATTTTTATCAATATATATTGTGCGACGCTGCACGCAACGCACGCGCGTCGTTTGAGTGAGAACTTTTCAAGAAATTTTCAACATATTTATGGCTGTCGTTATCTTACGATTTTTAGATATCAAGAGATATTTTAACTAGATAGCTAAAGTTTTGAGAACAGTCGCGTGCGAAACTCGTTTAACATTCAATTACGTCATACGACAGGTAAGTAGGTATACCTATTTTAGATATTGGATATCTAAAGCAATCAATAATGATATTAACTTATAAATTAATCTAACTAAGTACGTCAACCAACTTGCCTTATACACAACTTGTACCCGCGAGTTAGACCGCGACTCGAGTCAACATTCCCGCGGCTGTCAAATTTGTCCATTTCTGTAGCATGCCTTGTACCCGCGACAAGTTGTGCTAGAGGTGCTGCTGATATGATAAAAGAGGTATAATAGTAAGAAAAAAACTTGATTTAACGTAGTAGACCGAGGGACGCATAGCACTTTAGCAATGTCACTATATAGTAGCCTTACCGCGAGCCTGACACTGACATATTCGCTAGCGTCTGCGTAAATTACTTTCTATGTATCTCTCGTCTTTCTAAGATGGCCACGCCACCGGAGACGATGCGCCTTGGTTTCAATGCACGTACAGTTAACCAATTTTAATCATAGTAGTGGAAGCAGTAATGCATCGCTCTCATACATAACCCATTTTTAGGGTTCCGTAGCCAAATAGCAAAAAACGGAACTCTTATGGATTCGTCATGTCTGTCTGTCTGTCCGTCTGTCTGTCCGTCCGTATGTCACAGCCACTTTTCTCCGAAACTATAAGAACTATACTGTTGAAACTTGGTAAGTAGATGTATTCTGTAAACCGCATTAAGATTTTCACACAAAAATAGAAAAAAAAACAATACATTTTGGGGGTTCCCCATACTTAGAACTGAAACTCAAAAACATTTTTTTCATCAAACCCATACGTGTGGGGTATCTATGGATAGGTCTTCAAAAATGATATTGAAGTTTCTAATATAATTTTTTTCTAAGCTGAATAGTTTGCGCGAGAGACACTTCCAAAGTAGTAAAATGTGTCCCCCCCCTGTAACTTCTAAAATAAGAGAATGATAAAACTAAAAAAAAATATATGATGTACATTACCATGCAAACTTCCACCGAAAATTGGTTTGAACGAGATCTAGTAAGTACCTAGTTTTTTTTTAATACGTCATAAATCCCCTAAATACGGATCCCTTCATGGGCGAGTCCGACTCGCACTTGGCCGCTTTTTTATTAAGCTATGAGCTTCACATATATATTCCTTGAGTAATTCTAAGTATTTTAAGTCCGGGAGGCAATAAGAAATGAGCGACTAGTCGGGGAGGCCGGGGTACAAAGATGACTTCGTTAAAAAAAAACTATTCTCGTCCTGGTGGCAAGTTTAGTATCATTTTCGTATAAACCGAAGACGTAGAATTCATTTCAGTTTCACAGTAATCATCTTTGTACCCCGCCCTCCCCGATTGCATAGGTATCTATCAGAAATTCGACGAGGCATTAACAATATGCCTAATGAAAGAAAAATGCGATCACGATTTGTTCAAGTGATCATTATGTTTTCATTAACGATGACAGCGCAATAATTATTGCGATTCGGGGTCTAAATATCGCAGATTATTCTATGGATTAAAAAACATAATTATGATAATGATTGATTGGTGTCTGCAGATTAGCAGAATCACATCAGTGTGCGGATGTTGGGGGCCGATCGTAAACTCCGTCAGATCATGAAATTCCTAGACGTATTATGTAACGCTGCCATTTCATGATCTAACTAGTGACCACCAGCCATATCGTTCAAACGTCTAACTCGAATTCCAAACTCAACTCGATTTTACAAAAAAAGGGTTCCATCGACGGGATTATTTACAGATTTCAATGAGCAAGAATACTCCTAATGGCCCACACGAGAGACCCCTCATATCCAGAGGTATACAGACAGAGGCCGATAGGGGTCAGACCTTGAAGAGAACGTTAAAAAGGTTGACGCCAGGCCCCTCTCACGACCAGGACCTAACACTCTACTGGATTCCCGAAAAAATCTTGTTATCACCGCTAGGTAAGACTTTTTCAGTAGATTGACCATGCAATACAAAAAAATCACAAGAATAGTAAGTGACACTAAAATAACAATTGTACATATTGACAAAAAACAGCATAGTAGCCACGTAATCTCAAACTTTCATCCGTCATAATAACAACCTGCGAAACGCGACCCTATTATTACTATCACTAAGACTCACTGTCCGTCTGTCTGTCACCGGGCTGTATCTCATGAACCGTGATATTATATGATGTATTTAATTTATGTTGCGGGTTGCCGCTATAACAACAAATACTAAAAAGTACGGAAACCTCCGTGGGCGGGTCCGACTCGCACTTGTCCAGTTTTTTCTTCTTGTTTACATCGGTGTCTTTCGATGACTTTCAACGTCTGTTGTTAAAGAGTCTCCT